>NC_091331.1:18770587-18798243 GCF_038502225.1 Cherax quadricarinatus | reverse complement strand
CATCATTTGAAACTGGGCAACTCCCTGAGGTATGGAAAATGGCAAATGTAGTCCCAATTTTTAAAAAGGGAGACAGACATGAGGCACTAAACTACAGACCTGTATCACTAACGTGTATAGTATGCAAGGTCATGGAGAAGATCATCAGGAGGAGAGTGGTGGGGCACCTGGAAAGAAACAAGTGTATAATTGACAACCAGCACGGTTTCAGGGAAGGAAAATCCTGTGTCACAAACCTACTAGAGTTTTATGACAAGGTGACAGAAGTAAGACAAGAGAGAGAGGGGTGGATCGACTGCATATTTTTGGACTGCAAGAAGGCCTTCGACACAGTTCCTCACAAGAGGTTACTGCAAAAGCTAGAGGATCAGGCACACATAGCAGGAAAGGCACTGCAATGGATCAGAGAATACCTGACAGGGAGGCAACAACGAGTCATGGTACTCGACGAGGTGTCAGAGTGGGCGCCTGTGACAAGCAGGGTTCCACAGGGGTCAGTCCTAGGACCTGTGCTGTTCTTGGTATATGTGAACGACATAACGAAAGGGATAGACTCAGAAGTGTCCTTGTTTGCAGATGATGCGAAGTTAATGAGAAGAATCAAATCGGATGAGGATCAGGCAGGACTACAAAGAGACCTGGACAGGCTACAAGCCTGGTCCAGCAACTGGCTCCTTGAATTTAACCCTGCCAAATGCAAAGTCATGAAGATTGGGGAAGGGCAAAGAAGACCGCAGACACAATATAGTTTAGATGGCCAAAGACTGCAAACCTCACTCAAGGAAAAAGATCTGGGGGTGAGTATAACACCGAGCATATCTCTTGAGGCGCACATCAATCACATAACTGCTACAGCATACGGGCGCCTGGCAAACCTACGGATAGCGTTCCGATACCTCAGTAAGGATTCGTTTAAGACTCTGTATACCATTTACGTCAGGCCCATACTGGAGTATACAGCACCAGTTTGGAATCCACACCTAGTCAAGCACGTCAAGAAATTAGAGAAAGTGCAAAGGTTTGCAACAAGACTAGTCCCAGAGCTACGGGGATTGTCCTACGAAGAAAGGTTGAGGGAAATCGGCCTGACGACACTGGAGGACAGGAGGGTCAGGGGAGACATGATAACGACATATAAAATACTGCGCGGAATAGACAAGGTGGACAAAGACGGGATGTTCCAGAGAAGGGACACAGACACAAGAGGTCACAATTGGAAGTTGAAGACTCAGATGAATCAAAGGGATGTTAGGAAGTATTTCTTCAGTCATAGAGTAGTCAGGCAGTGGAATAGCCTAGAAAGTGACGTAGTGGAGGCGGGAACCATACATAGTTTTAAGGCGAGGTATGATAGAGCTCATGGGGCAGGGAGAGAGAGGACCTAGTAGCAATCAGCGAAGAGGCGGGGCCAGGAGCTGTGAATCGACCCCTGCAACCACAAATAGGTGAGTACAAATAGGTGAGTACACACACACACACACACACATCCTGGGGGACAAGATTGAGGACCACAATGGAAATAAGTTAGACAGTCCTCGATGACGCACTGACTTTCTTGGGTTATCCTGGATGGCTAACCCTCTGGGGTTAAAAATCCGAACGAAATCTTATCTCTTATCTTATCTTGTCTCGGAGGCCAGAAGCTGAGTATCGATCCCTGCAACCACAATTAGGTGAGTAGACACAGGATGAGCTCGTGGTTCACCCAAAGGTGCAGGGAGGCCAAAACCAAGTGTGCTAGGAAATAGAAGAAGTATAGAAGGCAAAGGACCCAGGAGAATGAGGAGAGCAGTCGTAGAGCCAGAAATGAATATGCACAGGTAAGAAGGGAGGCCCAACGACAATACGAAAATGACATAGCAGAGAGTCGAATCTGACCCGAAGCTGTTGTACAGCCACATCAGGAGGAAAACAACAGTCAAGGACCAGGTAATCAGGCTAAGGAAAGAAGGAGGAGAGATCACAAGAAACGACCGAAAAGTATGTGAGGAACTCAACATGAGATTCAAAGTAGTGTTCACAGAGGAGACAGAAGGGATTCCAGAAAGACGGAGAGGTGGGGCACACTACCAAGTGTTGGACACAATACATACAACCGAGGAAGAAGTGAAGAGGCTGCTGAGCGAGCTAGACACCTGAAAGGCGATGGGGCCAGATAACATCTCTCCATGTATCCTGAGAGAGGGAGCAGAGGCACTATGTGTACCCCTAACAACAACATTCAACACATCTATCGAAACAGGGAGATTACCTGAGGTTTGGAAGAGAGCAAATGTAGTCCCAATTTTTAAAAAAGGAGATAGACCAGTGTCACTAACATGTATAGTATGCAAAATCCTGGAGAAGATTATCAGTAGAAGAGTGGTGGAATGCCTAGAAAGAAATGGGCTTAACAACAACAACCAACACGGCTTCAGGGACGGGAAATCCTGTGTCACAAACCTACTGGAGTTCTACGACAGGGTGACAGCAGTAAGACAAGAGAGAGAGAGGGGGAGTGGATAGATTGCATTTTCTTGGACTGTAAGAAGGCGTTTGACACAGTTCCATACAAGAGATTAGTGCGAAAACTGGAGGACCAAGCAGGGATAACAGGGAAGGCACTACAATGGATCAGGGAATACCTGTCAGGAAGACAGCTGCGATTCATTGTACGAGGCGAGGTGTCAGAGTGGGCGCCTGTGACGAGTGGGGTTCCACAGGGGTCAGTCCTAGGACCGATGCTATTTCTGGTATTTGTGAACGACATGACGGAAGGAATAGACTCCGAAGTGTCCCTGTTTGCATATGATGTGAAGTTGATGAGGAGAATTCAGTCGGACGAGGACCAGTCAGAACTACAAAGGGATCTGGACAGGCTGCAGGCCTGGTCCAGCAACTGGCTCCTGGAGTTCAACCCCACCAAGTGCAAAGTCATGAAGATTGCGGAAGGGCAAAGAAGACCGCAGATGGAGTACAGTCTAGGGAACCAGAGACTACAAACCTCACTCAAGGAAAAAGATCTTGGGGTGAGCATAACACCAGGCACATCTGAAGTGCACATCAACCAAATAACTGCTGCAGCAAATGGGAGCCTAGCAAACCTAAGAACAACATTCCGCCATCTTAATAAGGAGAATCCGATGGTGTGAATGATTATATCATCAGCAAAACTAATCATATAATGATGGGGCTGGCTAGGCATGGCATGAAATATGGCATTAATTAGAATATTGAATAGGGTGGGACTGAGCACACCTTCCTGTGGGGTTCCTAATTGGTTCCTAATTCAAAATCTTTAGTCACACTTCTATACCCCTGGAACAACACACAAGACATTCTGTTGGACAGGTGGCCTTTAATCCAGCGGAGAAGCCATCCTCCAGCATCCATTCTGGCAAGTTCACTAATGACTACATGTCGGTTGGTTACATTAAAAGCAGATTTAAGGTCAAGGAAGGTAGTGTACGAGGTGTCAGTGTGCAGGGTGCAATGATACACGCTCCTTCCATGCATGAAACCGTACATGGAATTCGCCGATGACACAAAGATAGGTAGGGTAATTGATTCAAACGTAGATATCAGGGAACTTCAGGAGGATTTAGACCAGTGGTTCCCAAACTTTTTCAGCTTGTTACCCAATTTAACATGCCACATAAAGCATGTTACCCCTTTCACAAAATGTTGTTATTATTGATATATATGGCTAAACGTGAACGTATACAGCCTCGCATACTCTGCTAATCCTAGCAAAACCATTGAAAACGTAAGAACCACACATACATTATATATAAAATTAATAATAGCTACAAATTCACAGTAACAGTGGGTAAATACTAACTATATACTGCACAGGGCAGTACACATACATACCAGCTTATGTCTACCTCGGCTGATGCTCACAGATAAACTGACAGTGTGAAATAGAGGCAGCCTCAGGAAGTGAGTGACGCGTACTGGACAGGTCGATCTGGGCTACTGAGTGACTTTTGTCCTGAAGCATACTTGTCAAAATACTTTTGGGTTTCCACACACTTAGCTATATATTTCTTCTTTTCTAATACTGTATATTAGTTTTTGATGTTTATTGTTATTTGGTTTAACTTTATTACTTATAATAGGTTTACTTTACAACTTTATATACTAAGACAAAGTTAACAATAATCCTCATACCGGGTACCGCATTGTTTTCTTGATTTTCAGAATTCATAACTTTTTTTCTGTCACCCCTCCATTACCCCCCAAAAATGGTTAAATTACCCCCAGGGGGTAATTTACCCCCAGTTTGGGAACCACTGATTTAGACAAACTCAATACCTGGCCAGCAAAGTGGCAGATGCAGTTCAATGTAGATAAATGCAAGGTTCTGAAGCTCGGGAGTGTCCATAACTCTAGCACTTATAAGTTAAATAATGTTGATAAATTAGACACATGTGCAACTCTTGGGTATCTTTATTGAGGAAACGTTTCGCCACACAGTGGCTTCATCAGTCCATACAAAGGAGAATCTTGAAGAACAGGAGTAGAATGAGGTAATCAGTCCCTCAACCTTGAGTCGATGTGGTCAGTCCATCAATCTTGAATAGAATACCCACATCGACTCAAGGTTGAGGGACTGATTACCTCATTCTACTCCTGTTCTTCAAGATTCTCCTTTGTATGGACTGATGAAGCCACTGTGTGGCGAAACGTTTCCTCAATAAAGATACCCAAGAGTTGCACATGTGTCTAATTTATCAACATGTCGGTTCTCTGAACCATTCGTCTACAAAGTTAAATAATGTAGAACTTAGCCATACAGATTGTGAAAAGGACTTGGGGGTTATGGTGAGCAGTAACCTTAAACCAAGACAGCAATGCCTAAGCGTACGTAATAGGGCAAATAGAGTATTGGGATTTATATCAAGAAGTGTAAGCAACAGAAGTCCAGAGGTCATACTGCAGCTTTATACATGTAAAGTAAAAGGACACAAGTGCAACTAATGTGACATTTATTGTGGCAACGTTTCGCTCTCCAGGAGCTTTATCAAGCCATTACAAACAATACATGGACACAGAGGGTATATAAAGGCTCAGAGTGAGGTGTAATACTAGTGAGGTACCATTTCGATGTTCACTAGTGGTAGTAGTAGTAGTAGTAGTAGTAGTAGTAGTAGTAGTAGTAGTGGTGGTAGTGACAAAAGTAATACAATATGGTAGAGCAATTAATTCGTACATGAGTAAAAGGATATAAAAGCTATTACTTAGGTAACATAAAAATAGGTTGGACATATAGACTGGAATGAGGCAGCTTGTTTCAGTGTTCACTCTCTGTGCTTTGTGTAGTATAACAGGAGAGACTATGTGATGGCAGGGTTTACTGTTTTCAGGAGGATTCTTGCTAAGACTTCGGAGATGGTGAAGCTGCCGCTGTTTCGAATACAATTAAACAAAACAACGGCAGCTTCACCATCTCCGAAGTCTTAGCAAGAATCCTCCTGAAAACAGTAAACCCTGCCATCACATAGTCTCTCCTGTTATACTACACAAAGCACAGAGAGTGAACACTGAAACAAGCTGCCTCATTCCAGTCTATATGTCCAACCTATTTTTATGTTACCTAAGTAATAGCTTTTATATCCTTTTACTCATGTACGAATTAATTGCTCTACCATATTGTATTACTTTTGTCACTACCACTACTACTACTACTACTACTACTACTACTACCACTAGTGAACATCGAAATGGTACCTCACTAGTATTACACCTCACTCTGAGCCTTTATATACCCTCTGTGTCCATGTATTGTTTGTAATGGCTTGATAAAGCTCCTGGAGAGCGAAACGTTGCCACAATAAATGCCACATTAGTTGCACTTGTGTCCTTTTACTTTACATATTGTCGGTAATTCTACCAACTTTATTACAAGCTTTATACATCATTAGTAAGGTCTCACCTAGATTATGCAGCTCAGTTCTGATAGCAACACGCATGTCTGCCTGTGCATTCAAACGATTTCTATATTTTGTCTTAATTGACAAAAGAGTACTAAATCCTGATTCACATAAGTAAGTTGTCGCAAATGGAATGAGCACAGTTAGTGCAGTTTCACAAAGTCTTGGAAATAGAACCACAGCCGAGCACCAATACTCTTCCAAAGTTTTACTCTCAAACTGCATTTCAAGAGCACGATTTGAACGCTGATCTATAAGATCTTTTTTCAGCTCTCCATCATTTGACATTTTATCCAAATTGAAGGAGTAAGGATTCATAATCCATTCTTCAGATGATTCCAGCTTCCCTACATCAAAATATCTATCAAATGACGCCGACAGCACTTCCAAATGAGTCACAATTTCTCCACAAACATTAGGAATCAAACTTGAAGATTCATTACCATCAGCTGTTTCTTCAAGTGATGGAAAATTTGAAAGATTTCCTCTTTTCACTCGTTGACACCACAGATATAACTTATCTTTGAATGCATTTAGCTTTTCATAGCAATTCAGCATGTTTATATTTTTACCTTGAAGTGATAAACTCAGATCATTCATACGAGTGAATATGTCACTCAAATACGCTAAGATTTGATTGAATTCTTGCAATTCCAACTCTTCGAGCAGATCACAGCGACGTTCCTTCAGAAATACTTTGATTTCTTCTCGCAGTTCGAAGAAGCGGGTTAAAACTCTCCCACGGGAGAGCCATCGGACTTTTGTGTGGAAAAGTAAAATTGTATGTTCCCTTCCAAGATCTTCACAAAGTGACTTAAAAAGGCGGTGATTTTGAGCACGACCCCTAATCCAATTGATGATCTTTACTGAAGTATCAAGGACTTTCTTCAATTTTGGAGGCAAGGTTTTTGATGCCAAAGCATGACGATGAAGGAAACAGTGAGTACCTTGCAAGTATGGAATCTCCTGTTTCATCAGTGCAAAATTTACTGACGTTCTTCAATAAAACATTTGAGGCAGTAGACTCTACTGCCTCAAATGTTTTATTGAAGAACGTCAGTAAATTTGTCAGACAGTAATGACCTCTCGTGAACCCATGCTGAGATTCATTAATCAAATTATGCTCTTGAAGATGACTTTTAATAATATCAGCTATAACTGATTCTAATAATTTGCCTGCTATAGACGTCAGGCTTATTGGACGGTAATTTGATGGAATGGACTTATCCCCTGATTTAAATATAGGAACTACATTAGCTATCCTCAACATCAATATCTGTTTTCAGCAGCAAAATAACGGGCTATGCAAAAGGTATAAGCAAATTCTAGGATTAAATAGTTACACTCAACTAATTAATACTCCAACCCGGATCACACAGTTCTCAGCCACCCTAATTGACCACATACTTTGTAGCCGCTCTGAGAACATTAGTCAGTCAGGCGTCATTACCACAGGTCTTAGTGATCATTTCATCATTTACTGCACCAGGAAAATCACTAGGGATAGGATAGGCCTACACAGGACAATAAAAATGAGGTCAACTAGAAACTACAGTAAAGAAACACTGGTAAATAGGCTACACAATTGTGACTGGACAGAGATAACAAGTTGCACGGACGCAAACGATGCCTGGGAAAAATTCAAAACAATGTTCACTACCATCCTTGATAATATTGCACCAGTTAAAGAGGTTAGGATTAAACGAAGAACTGAACCCTGGATGAATACTGAGATATTAGATAATATGAAATTCAGAGACCAGCTGCTAGAAAGATTTAAAGCAAACATACAGGATATTGCAGCACTAAATGAATTCCAAAGGGTGAGGAACAGAGTACAGAGACTTATAAAAGGAGCAAAGGCAAAGCACTACTGCTCAAAAATTGAAGAGTATAAGCATAACTCCAGAAAGCTCTGGCAACAACTAAAACAGTTGGGGTATAGCCATAAGCCAGTAGATAGGTCTAACATAGCACTTACTATCGATAATGAGGTATGCCACGAAACATCTAAGGTGGCAAATTGCTTTAATTCATACTACACATCTGTTGCATCAACACTAGTAAGTAAACTACCAGCTGCATCAAATACCTTTAACACAGACTCTGATAAGTTTCAAACATACTATACCAATAAAGGGGTAACCCCAAACAGTTGTCAACTAGTAAGTGTATCTCATGACTTTATTCAAAAAGAACTAAGCAGGTTAAACCCAACTAAGAGCACAGGCCCTGATAACATCCCGTCTAAGTTCCTAAAAGATGGTGCTTCTGAACTGTCAATCCCTATTGCTCACATAATAAATCTATCAATCACCACTAATACCGTACCGGAGGGGTTCAAGGAGGCCAGAGTTACTCCTATCTTCAAGAAAAATAGTAGGTCTGATGTAAGCAACTATAGGCCTGTTAGTATACTCAGTATAATATCTAAAATTCTAGAGAGGGCGGTGTATTCTCAAGTAGTTAAGTACCTTAATGACAACAACATTCTCCATAGCTATCAATCGGGCTTTAGAAGATCCTACTCAACCGACACCTCCCTTATTAATCTGATGGATTACCTGAGAACTGAAATGTCAAAGGGGAACCTCATAGGTATGGTAACCTTAGACCTGCAAAAGGCCTTCGATACTGTCAACCACAATATATTATGTAATAAACTTCAAGCTATCGGTATAGGTTCTGTAGACTGGTTTAAGTCCTACCTTAGCAACAGGAGACAAATAGTCAAAATCAACAAAACAGAATCAGAACCCCTGCCGATAACATGTGGAGTTCCCCAAGGTAGTATTCTGGGTCCCTTATTATTCTTATGTTATGTCAATGATATGCCTATCAGTGTCAAGTGCAAACTCCTACTGTATGCAGATGACAGTGCTCTGTTAGTGTCAGGTAAAGACCCACAAGATATTGCTAATGTTTTAACACTGGAACTGGAGTCCTGCAGCAAATGGTTAGTAGACAACAAACTGTCATTACACCTAGGGAAAACTGAAGCCATTCTCTTTGGCACGAAACATAAACTGAGAAGGGTAAATAATTTTAATGTTCAATGTAATGGGGAGCCCATCACTTTGGTCTCATCAGTAAAATATTTGGGAATCCCCTTTGACCCATGCATGTCAGGAGAATTGATAGGGAACAGTGTAGTAAAGAAAGCGAATGCCAGACTGAAGTTCCTGTATAGACAAGCACAGAGTCTACCTACTGAGGCTCGCAGGACCCTATGTCTAGCCCTTATACAATGCCATATGGATTACGCTTGCTCTTCTTGGTACTCTGCCTTGACAAAAAAACTGAAAGATAGACTGCAAATCACCCAGAACAAATCGTAAGATTCATCCTGGGGTTGGGACCAAGAGAACATGTAGGCCAGGATAAATTACAGCAGTTGGATATGCTGAATGTTGAAGACAGAGTAAAACAACTGAAGCTAAATCATGTTTATAAAATTGCTCACAAACAGTGTCCAGAATATCTTGCTGTCAATTTTGTCAAGGTTGGGAACCAAAGCAATCATAGTACTAGGGGGAGAGAGCACAACTTTGTAGTACCCACAGTCAGTGGCCAGGCTTCAAACACCTTTTATTGTACAGCAATAAAGGAATGGAACAGACTGCCCGCACATGTCAAAGACAGTCATAGCATGAACCAGTTCAAGAAGAGTGCCAAAAGGTGTCTGATGAATGTAGCTACAGAAAGGGAGGGGAATGATTTTCTACTTTTTAGCTAACATACGTGTAATTTTTTTACCTTATTCCTAGTAATGACCCTCGTATTGTAGATAGTCTTAATGACCTTGGTGTAGTAGATAGTCTTTTTAGTATGATAATAAGATGTTATCTTCATTGTAGAATAATAAGAAAATATTATAACCTTTATATTATAATAATAAGGTAAAAGGACCCCAATGGAAATAAGTCACTCTGTCTGACTTTTTTGGGTTATCCTAGGTTCTCTACACACATGCTGCTATGTATGATAATTCTATGTAACTGTATTTGTGTATACCTGAATAAACTTACTTACTTACTTACTTTGGCACAACACCAGTTAGGATGGACGCATTAAACACGCTCATTAATGGCCGATTAAGTTCGTCGGGTCCCGGGGACTTATTTTGTTTCAGTTTATCTATCTGTTTGATAACCATGTCCCTCGTGACAGTAATATTAGTTAATTTGAATTTTTCATTAACTGAATAATTGTTAATTTCTAGAATCTCATTTATGTCTTCTTGTGTAAAGACTGATAAAAAATAATCATTAAATAGAGAACACATTTCCAGTTCGTTATCCGTCATCTGTCCATTCCCAATTTTCAGAGGTCCTACTTTTTCTCTCACCTTCGTCCTATACACTTGAAAGAACCCTTTTAGATTAATCTTTGATTCATTAGCAACCTTAATTTCATAGTCACGTTTATAATCTCATTTTTTTTTACTTCTAATAGGTGCTTTAGCCTCCTGCTAACTCATTTGGCATCGTTATTATTTGACCTAATTTCTCTTTGGGGATTATATACTCTAAGCACGTTGTGCATTATTAAGAAAAAATTCATAAGCGCAGATCCCTTCGTAATCGTAAGTATGATCATCAGTAATATTATTAGCTATATTACCCCAGTCGAGATTAGACAAGTGTTCCCTAAGTACATTATACACGGCAGAACGAAAATCAGTAATTTTTACAGTTATTTTTTTATTAACACACTGGCCGATTCCCACAAAGGCAGGGTGGCCCGAAAAAGAAAAACTTTCACCATCATTCACTCCATCACTGTCTTGCCAGAAGGGTGCTTTACACTACAGTTTTTAAACTGCAACATTAACACCCCTCCTTCAGAGTGCAGGCACTGTACTTCCCATCTCCAGGACTCAAGTCCGATCTGCCGGTTTCCTTGAATCCCTTCATAAATGTTACTTTGCTCACACTCCAACAGCACGTCAAGTATTAAAAACTATTTGTCTCCATTCACTCCTATCAAACATGCTCACGCATGCCTGCTGGAAGTCCAAGCCCCTCGCACACAAAACCTCCTTTACCCCCCTCCCTCCAACCTTTCCTAGGCCGACCCCTACCCCGCCTTCCTTCCACTACAGACTGATACACTCTTGAAGTCATTCTGTTTCGCTCCATTCTCTCTACATGTCCGAACCACCTCAACAACCCTTCCTCAGCCCTCTGGACAACAGTTTTGGCAATCCCGCACCTCCTCCTAACTTCCAAACTACGAATTCTCTGCATTATATTCACACCACACATTGCCCTCAGACATGACATCTCCACTGCCTCCAGCCTTCTCCTTGCTGTAACATTCATCACCCATGCTTCACACCCATATAAGAGCATTGGTAAAACTATACTCTCATACATTCCCCTCTTTGCCTCCAAGGACAAAGTTCTTTGTCTCCACAGACTCCTAAGTGCACCACTCACCCTTTTCCCCTCATCAATTCTATGATTCACCTCATCTTTCATAGACCCATCCGCTGACACGTCCACTCCCAAATATCTGAATACATTCACCTCCTCCATACTCTCTCCATCCAATCTGATATCCAATCTTTCATCACCTAATCTTTTTGTTATCCTCATAACCTTACTCTTTCCTGTGTTCACTTTTAATTTTCTTCTTTTGCACACCCTACCAAATTCATCCACCAATCTCTGCAACTTCTCTTCAGAATCTCCCAAGAGCACAGTGTCATCAGCAAAGAGCAACTGTGACAACTCCCACTTTATGTGTGATTCTTTATCTTTTAACTCCACGCCTCTTGCCAAGACCCTCGCATTTACTTCTCTTACAACCTCATCTATAAATATATTAAACAACCACGGTGACATCACACATCCTTGTCTAAGGCCTACTTTTACTGGGAAATAATCTCCCTCTTTCCTACATACTCTAACTTGAGCCTCACTATCCTCGTAAAAACTCTTCACTGCTTTCAGTAACCTACCTCCTACACCATACACCTGCAACATCTGCCATATTGCCCCCTATCCACCCTGTCACACGCCTTTTCCAAATCCATAAATGCCACAAAGACCTCTTTAGCCTTATCTAAATACTGTTCACTTATATGTTTCACTGTAAACACCTGGTCCACACACCCCCTACCTTTCCTAAAGCCTCCTTGTTCATCTGCTATCCTATTCTCCGTCTTACTCTTAATTCTTTCAATAATAACTCTACCATACACTTTACCAGGTATACTCAACAGACTTATCCCCCTAGAATTTTTGCACTCTCTTTTGTCCCCTTTGCCTTTGTACAAAGGAACTATGCATGCTCTCTGCCAATCCCTAGGTACCTTACCCTCTTCCATACATTTATTAAATAATTGCACCAACCACTCCAAAACTATATCCCCACCTGCTTTTAACATTTCTATCTTTATCCCATCAATCCCGGCTGCCTTACCCCCTTTCATTTTACCTACTGCCTCACGAACTTCCCCCACACTCACAACTGGCTCTTCCTCACTCCTACAAGATGTTATTCCTCCTTGCCCTATACACGAAATCACAGCTTCCCTATCTTCATCAACATTTAAGAATTCCTCAAAATATTCCCTCCATCTTCCCAATACCTCTAACTCTCCATTTAATAACTCTCCTCTCCTATTTTTAACTGACAAATCCATTTGTTCTCTAGGCTTCCTTAACTTGTTAATCTCACTCCAAAACTTTTTCTTATTTTCAACAAAATTTGTTGATAACATCTCACCCACTCTCTCATTTGCTCTCTTTTTACATTGCTTCACCACTCTCTTAACCTCTCTCTTTTTCTCCATATACTCTTCCCTCCTTGCATCACTTCTACTTTGTAAAAACTTCTCATATGCTAACTTTTTCTCCCTTACTACTCTCTTTACATCATTCCACCAATCGCTCCTCTTCCCTCCCGCACCCACTTTCCTGTAACCACAAACTTCTGCTGAACACTTTAGCACTACATTTTAAAACCTACCCCATACCTCTTTGACCCCATTGCCTATGCTCTCATTAGCCCATCTATCCTCCAATAGCTGTTTATACCTTACCCTAACTGCCTCCTCTTTTAGTTTATAAACCTTCACCTCTCTCTTCCCTGATGCTTCTATTCTCCTTGTATCCCATCTACCTTTTACTCTCAGTGTAGCTACAACTAGAAAGTGATCTGATATATCTGTGGCCCCTCTATAAACATGTACATCCTGAAGTCTACTCAACAGTCTTTTATCTACCAATACATAATCCAACAAACTACTGTCATTTCGCCCTACATCATATCTTGTACACTTAATCCTTTTTTTCTTAAAATATGTATTACCTATAACTAAACCCCTTCATAGACTTATCCCCCTATAATTTTTGCACTCTCTTTTGCCCCCCTTGCCTTTATACAAAGGAACTATGCATGCTCTCTGCCAATCCCTAGGTACCTTACCCTCTTCCATACATTTATTAAATAATAGCACCAACCACTCCAAAACTATATCAGCACATGCTTTTAACATTTCTATCTTTATCCCATCAATCCCAGCTGCCTTACCCCCTTTCATTTTACCTACTGCCTCACGAACTTCCCCCACACTCACAACTGGCTCTTCTTCACTCCTACAAGATGTTATTCCTCCTTGCCCTATACACGAAATCACAGCTTCCCTATCTTCATCAACATTCAACAATTCCTCAAAATATTCCCTCCATCTTCTTGAGGAATTGTTGAATGTTAATGAAGATAGGGAAGCTGTGATTTCGTGTATAGGGCAAGGAGGAATAACATCTTGTAGGAGTGAGGAAGAGCCAGTTGTGAGTGTGGGGGAAGTTCGTGTATTATCAATATTCTCGTATTCCCAGGTAATGCTGAAAGTAATGTATTTGTGATCACTTGCGCCAAGCTCTTCAGCTGTCTCCAGATTATTTACGAGTGTTTCCTTATTTGATAAGACCAGGTCAAGCAAATTATTACCCCTGGTAGGCTCTGTTACACACTGCTTCAGAAAACAGTCCTGAACTACTTCCATAAAGTCACTGGACTCCAGATTACCGGTCAAAGAAGTCCAGTCAATTTGACTAGTTAAAATCTGCTATCACTACGTTATTGTGTCTAGGAGCCCTAACAATTTCGTCCCAAAGAAGTCTCCCTCTATCGTGATCTAAGCCTGGAGGTCGATATATTACACCTAGAATTAGTTTTTCTTGACCTAGAAACTCTACCCAAACAGATTCTGTTACTACTCCATCTATTTTTATACTTGCTTTTATGCAACAATTTATATTTTCTCGTACATATAATGCAACTCCACCCCCTTTCCCGTTATATATATCCACATGAAGCAACTTAAACCCCTGAATATGACACTCAGCAATCATATCCCGACTCTTTAAATTATACCATGTTTCAGTTATTGCAATGACATCAAAGTTCCCAGCACACGCTTCCAAACGTAATCCATTAATCTTATTTCTTGCACTACGAGTGTTAGCATAAAATACATTCATATGTTATTTCTTCTGCACCTTTTTCCTATTCACCTTCGTTTTTACACAATTTCTGTAATTATCATTACCCAGTGTTACTCCATGACTGCTATTATTAAGATTCATCATATCAAAGCCTAAGTCAGTATATCCACACTCATTATTTTCCATTCCTAATTATTATTATTATAATCAAGGGGGAAGCGCTAAACCCGGAGGATTATACAGCGCCTGGGGGGTGGATGTGGAAGGCATCCAGGCTTAATTCGGGGAACTGGAGTACAGATCCAATTCCCTAAATCAAGAGCCCCTCACCAACATCAAGGAACCTTCCTTGAGGGGTTTCCATTCCTAAACCCATACCTCTAATTAATTCTAGTTTAAAGTCCTTACGACACCCTCAACTGAGCTAGCAAGAAAACCCACACCTACCCTGGATAAGTGAACCCCATCCCTGGTATACATGTCATTTCTACCATAGAAGTGGTCTCAGTTGTCAATGAATGGTACTGCATTATCCTTACAGTGTTTGTCCAGCCAACAATTAATACCAATTGCTCTGGACAACCATTCATTTCCAACACCCCTTCTTGGCAAAATGCCACATATAACAGGGTGCCCCCCTTCTTCCTAATTATGTCTATTGCTGCCCTATACCTTCTAACTAAATCCTCACTTTTACGCTTGCCTACATCATTGCCTCCAGCACTGAGGCAGATAATAGGATTGATCCCATTACCATTCATGATCTTGTCAAGCCGGCTAACAATATCCTCCATCCCAGCCCCAAGAAAGCAAACCCTTTGTCTCCTACTTCTATCTTTCAAGCAGAAGGCCCTATCCATGTACCTAATCTGGCTATCCCCAACAAGAACAATGTTTTTACCTTCCTTGGTGTCGTCTGTCGTGACGTTCCTAGTAGTCGACTCACATTCATAAGGTAGCATGGAGAAAGGGTTCGATGTTTCCACAAGTCTCCTGGATCGTTGTTGTTTCTACTTCTTCATCCATCCTCTTGATCCTTAACTTTGTCCCATGCTTTCCAGCCACTGTCCAGGTTCCTTTCTTGGCTTGAGGATTCACAACAGGAGGATTACTACGAATCCTCTTGTTTTCCTCATCCCTGTATCTCAAGCTTAGCCACCCTCAGTTCCTCCTTAACCTGCTGGTAAATTTGCTCAAGATAGGATATCTTGCTTCAGATTCACAGAGAGCACACTAGACAAGTCTTCACAGAGCAAAGTACAGGTCACCACTGAACAAAGTGATACGCAGCCTCACACCTCTAACTTCCACAGCAGACGTCTACACCACACCCTGCGGATTTTGTCCCAAGAAATATATGGGCGAAGCATGAAGAGATCTTGCTGTCCTTCTGAACGAGCATCGAAATGCCAGTATCAGAGACGCCTGTGTCCTCCACAGAGACTCCACGGGGCATTTGATGAACTGGGATGAGGCACAACTCGTTCTCACTGAACAAGGCTTTAGACACCGACGGTGTCTAGAAGCCTCGCTAATCGCCGTCACCAACACAATAGAACGTAACACTGGAAACCACAAAATTTCTGAAACATTAGCATACATGATACTCAACCAGGCAAAGCACCACCTACCCAGCAATGGTTTGGTAATAAGAGTTATGGATGAGTGGAACTCCCAAGTAGAGGTATTGAAGCTGAAACCTTGAATAGCTTTATAAATTGGTTAGATAAATACATGAGTGGGTGTGAGTGTGGGCGTGGGTGTGTGGGTGTGGGTGTGAGTGTGGGTGTGGGTGTGAGTTGAACTAGCTTAGCTTGGGCAGTAGGCCTGCAGTAGTGTTCCTTCTTATGTTTGTTGTGATCCGGGTTCTTTCATTTGGGGGGCGAATGCTCTACCGCTGGTCCGAGAGATACCCGCTGCAGAATTAAATTCGATGGAAATACTTTACATTGAATACTGGGTTATCCTAGATTAAATCTGCAGTCTCCATTGCACAACCTACTTATATTGTAAAATTTGCATAGTAAAAATCAGGCACCTAAAATAAATAGCGAATAAAAAAGTATAAATTTTGTACACAAATTCTAAATAAAACCTTATCAAATCCCCAGTAAAATATAACGCTGACTTTAACATTGAGGCGGAAATAAATATATTTTGTTTTAACTTTGTATCTGGGGTGAATTATCATATCCTAGACTTAGGTTTGACTAGGGTTTGTTTAGTTAGATTAAGGGAGGTTATCTCCTATACTGTGGCACTAGCGCTATTAATCCCACGGTAACGTGATACTAGAATCATTAGGTGAGACGTGAATTATATAATATATTAATGTATTCGTAAAAAATACATTATATATGTGTTATCCTCCATACCATGGCGATAACACGAGCTATTAGTGACAAGGTAATGTGGTACAATAAGTAGGTGAACAACTTGGATTAAATACAGTATTAATGTAATCGGGAAAATCCATGATTTGTCAGCCAATGTGACTTAGAAATATAAAATGTAGGTATGTGTTAATAGCAAAGTGTTGGAAGTGATGATGGCGGCGGCGGCCGGCAGGTGACTCTTGCGTCGCTCACTCAGTGTCGTCTGGAAGCTTCGCTCTCGGAACACAATTATCACACTGCTGCTCTAGAAACCTCCTCTCCGGCAACACTCTATCAACAGACGACATCCAGACACTCAGAGGTGAACAGCGTTACATACATAGAGAGGTGTGTGCCTCTCACTGTTCATACAATGAGAATTTCATTACTATTTTGTGGATTATAGTATCCTTGACTGGTGGTATATGCACGTTCAGTAACCTTGTGTAGTGGATAGGATTTAAATTCAATTAAGCCAGCTGGGAAAGTGGTGAATGTGCATCAGGGAAGTGTAGTGAGGATAGTGATGTGTCCCCGGGGGTGTGTGAGGGGGGGCACCCTGGGGGGGGCACCCTGGGGGGGGGTGATGAACATCGTGGCGGTGCTGCTGGTCGATGCTGCCACGAAAACACTGCACATTCTGCCTACATCGTTCTTGCATTCTGTTTTGTTAATTTTCTGAGAACATCTTGAAGGTGAGAGGTACGTGGGGTGATAAATGTGATCATTAGTGAATAGAAGTGATGAACATGTGTATCATTGATTACGATAGGTGGCTAAAATATCCTTTGTACAGATAAATGGCTCGAGTCCGATCTCCAATATTTTTTCAACGAGTTTCCTTGAGCTATGAAAAAATTAATAAAACATTTAATGATTAAATGGGTAATTACCCAGGTAGGTTATGTACAAACAGCCCCATATATTGTGTGGAATGCTGCTAATATTATTATACACTGCTATCCATCTCGCCGATGTTCCCAAGTCGCCGATGAGTCAGAAGTCATATTTTCCTACTACTGGAGAGTCATGTACATATAATGCAATTATCGACATGCTTTCTTAAATTTAACAACTTTATTTTATAAGTATTTTATATTGTCCATTCCAAGAATATTATCTTGACTATCGGACTATATTATCCGTGTATAATGTTTCGGCGAAGGTTTATAAATATTACCCAGCATTAGTTTACATTTTACAATACACATACAACCTGTGTACGCCACAGAATAAGTATATTTTATGAAATAATTTTTTAGAGATAATTAAATTAAATTTAGGTTGCACAGCATTTCTGAGTCGGCATATTATAGTAAGTAAGTTTATTCAGGTATACACAAATACAGTTACATAGAATTATCATACATAGCAGCATATGTGTAGAGAACCTAGGATAACCCAAAAAAGTCAGACAGTGACTTATTTCCATTGGGGTCCTTTAACAATAGTACGTTTATGTTTGCCCATCAGTACAAAATGGGTACCTGGGTGTTACACGACTGGTGTGGGTCGCATCCTGGGACAAAACTGCCCTAATATGCCCGAAATGCTATGCATAACAAGCAGCTTTCTATATAGTAGTATTTATTTATTTTTATTTTATTTTATTTATTTAGAAAATTTTAGCATACATACAGAGGTACAAAAAAAATACAGTATGTCATTGATGTCAGCTAGGACTGTATACCTTGTACATATACTTGTTGAAATAGATATTATTATTACTAATTATTATTGTACATTTCAAACAATAATTAGTGGCCAAAATCTGAGAGGGTACTGTAGTAGCATGCCTTACCATATAAACAAAACAAAAACAAACAAACAAATTTTATTTCCTTGCAAGATTACATTGAGATTATGAAATTACAGTAACGAGTTCCAGTGCAAAAAGAGCCACTTATCATGCCTGGGCATTATGGGCAGACTTAATTTAATGGCTTACAGACTACTTAATACTAAAGAAATTGATCATAGTTTAAGTTGTACATCTGTTTTTATTTATAATCGACAGTAATTTTACTCCAGTTACAATAGTTTCAAAAATAAATGTTGAAATTATATTATGGGAATATAACGGTCTGGAGTTTTGAGACTCTCTGATCGCGGGTTCTATCCCCATCCATGGTATGGTTTATGGGAATATAACATTGCGAGTTGTTGAAAGTAGTTTACAGTATGAGATTGTTACAATTGGGTGTAAGGCAGTATTGTTTTGGGTAGGTATTTATACTACAATGTAGTAGTGTTAATCAGTGTATAAACTTTGAGAGTCTAGTTTTGAAATTTTAAGATTTGGGTAATTGGGAGATTTTTTGGTAAAGTTAAATATTGAGTATTTAGTTTAAGATGAGTAGGTGGTTTTTGAGAAGTCTTAAATTGATGTTCAGACTGGGTTACTTTAGTATTTACTGGTAATGAATTCCAAATTTTGGGACCCTTTATGTGCATAGTTTTTACACGGTATGATATGGACTCGAGGTACATCAAAAAGAGATGTCTTGTGTTATGGTTGTGTGTTCTGTTAAGGTTGGTGAGAAGTTTGAGTGGAGGGTTTATGTTTGAGCGTAGTGTTTTATGTATGTCGTAGGCACATGAATAAGTATGGATGTTCTTTACGGTTTACCTGGAGAGGGTTTTGGGGGTCAATGCCCCCGTGGCCGGGTCTGAGACCAGGTCTCATGGTGGTTCAGGGTCTGATCAACCAGGCTGTTACTGCTGACCGCACACAAGCTGATATACGAACTACAGCCCGGTTGGTCAGGTACTGACTTCAGGTGACTGTCCAGTGCCGTCTTGAAGACAGCCAGGGGTCTATTGATAATCCCCCTTGTGTATGCTGGGAGGCAATTGAACAGTCTGGGGCCCCGGACATGTATTGTGTTGTCTCTCAATGTACTCGTGGCGCCCCTGCTGTTCATAGGGGCAAATGTTGCATTTCCTGCCAAGTCTTTTGCTTTCATAGGGGGTGATTTTTGTGTGCAGGTTTGGTGCCAATCCTTCCAGGATCTTCCAAGTGTATATTATCATGTATATCTCTCGCCTGCATTCAAGGGAATACAGAGCAGTTTTAGACTTATGAATATTGGTGGAGTATGCTGTTGGGAGTGGGAATTTATTGTTCTGACTGCAGCCTTTTGCTGGGTTATTAGTGGTCTTGGGTGATTTAATGTTGTTGATCCTTGTGCACAAATTCCATATGTGAGATAAGGGTAGATGAGTGAATGATACAGTGCAAGGAGAGCTGATTGTGGAATATAGTACCGTATCTTTGAGAGTATGCCTACTGTCTTAAAGATTTTCTTGGAAATTTGTTGTATATGTGTTTGGATTTTGAGGCTACTGTCATGGTGGATTCTTAGGAATTTTCCCTTTGTGAGTCTTGTGATGGATTTTGAGGCTACTGTCAAGGTGGATTCTTAGGAATTTTCCCTCTGTGAGTCTTGTGATGGGTGATCCGTTTAGCGTTATGTTAAGTGGAACATTTGCAGCTCTGTTTCCAAACTGAATGAAATAGGTTTTGTCAATATTGAGGGTAAGCTTATTAGCCATCATCCAGGTAGATATTTTCTGCAATTTGGCATAAACAGTGTTGGCCAGTATGACTAGTTTTGGGGTTTTGGGTGAGAGAAGACATATGTTGTCATCTGCAAATAATATGGGTTTGAGTAGTTGTGATGCATTTGGTAGGTCATTGATGTAAATGAGAGAGAGGAGTGGGCCAAGGACACTTCCTTGTGGGACACCAACTGTGACTGGTTGAGTGGAAGAGTTTGCTCCATTTGTGAACACACATTGGCTTCTGTTACTAAGGTATGACTTTAGGTAGTTGAGGGAGTGCCCTCTTATACCATAGTGTTTTAATTTAATGTGCAACAAATCATGGTCAACTGTATCAAAAGCTTTTCATAAATCAGTGAAGATTCCCTGTGGGACTTTTCTTCTGGAGCAGTGTATATTAGTTATAGCATGTGTATAATAGCATCATTTGTGCTTTTATTAGTCCTGAATCCAAACTGACAGGGGTTTAGTATGTTGTGTGAGATGAGGTAGGAATAGATCTGTCTACGAATTAACCCTTTGACTGTTTTGGTTGTATATATACGTCTTACGAGCCACCGTGTTTGACATATATATACTCAAAAATTCTAGTGGCTTCAAATCAAACAGGAGAAAGCTGGTAGGCCCACATGTGAGAGAATGGGTCTGTGTGGTCAGTGTGAACCATATAAAAAAAATCCTGCAGCATGCAGTGCATAATGAGAAAAAAAAAACTTTTTGGATTAAAACACCGACTTTGTGGTGTATTTTCATATAGTATTTATGGTTGTATTCTCATTTTCTTGGTCTCATTTTGTAGACAGCCTGTACTGTCTGCACAGACAGCCTATGCTGTCTGCCAGCTTAGTTCATATTTCGCGGCACTAAAGTGCTGCCCTCTAGGCCAGCCCAAAGTCAGTGGGACGCTGGTCCCACACGCACTCACTCAGCGGCCAAGCAGCAAGACAGAAGGCCTACTAGCTCTCTCCCTCGTGGGATGGTCCTTCCCGGCCATGGGCACAAACACACAAGCCTGTGTACCCACCACAACTTTGCAAATAAAGTAAGAAGCCTCCGAAGACATTTATCATTCACCCACTCCACTTTCAGCTCGCCAAATAAAGCTGGTTATAATTTGATAGAATGGAAAACATATTATAGAAATGGAGATGATTTTGATTGGTTTTACTATGAAAAGCACCTTGAAATGGAACTCAAATTATGGGAAATGTTTGATTTTTGCCGATGTTCAAAAGTAAACAAATGTCATTGTTCAATAAATGTCCAACTAGCCATTCTAATATGCAGTCATGAATGGGTTGACATTATTTATACAGTTATTACAATATTGCAGTAGTCTGCATACCAGCAAATCTTGTATTTTTTGTTTGAATAAAAATTCAAAATAGAAAGCAAGAGTAATATCAGAGGGGCCTGAAGATGTGACTGATGAACAAAGAAAATGTTATTTTAGAGCCAGGAATGTTTGCATTGTTCATTCTGGACCCTATTTTGAAATTGGCATATTTTTTAATTTGCATGAAATTGGCCAAATTGCAAATTTCTGACCACGTTATTGGGTAGTTGAAATTGGTAAATGGGCAGTTTCTTGTACTCGATCGATAGAACAAATGGACTGGAACAATGGAATTAGCCGAAAATAGGGCTCAAAGTGGGCAAAATCGCCGATTTGTAAATAGTATTACCGAGGTCACTAACTTCGCAAGAGCATAATTCTTTAAGTTTTCCATCAAATTTTGTACCTTTGGTGTCTACCATCTCGAAAAGATTCTCTATCATTTCACAAGGAAAAAAAAAATCTTTTTTTTTTTTAAATACTTTTCGACACCAGGAGACACCTCAAGATTTGGGGTTGCGACAGTCAAAGGGTTAATTTTTCAAAGATTTTAGAGAGCAGAGGTAAGTTAGATACATATTGGTCTACAGTTATTCAGGTCCGCTTGATCACCTCCTTTGTGGATCGGTGTGACCCTCGCTATTTTGAGAATGGCTGGGAAGGTTGAGGATTCGATGGATTTGTTAGTGTTGCAATAATTGGTGACAGTACTTGTAAAATTGTTTTGTGCCTTGTTTTTAAGGGTGTTGATGATGAGTGAGACTTCTGTTGGGTTGGTTGGGGCTAGGAATAGTGTATTGAGGTAGTCTGATGGACAGGTGTTTGAGCTTGGGATTTTGTTCGCTAGATTCTTTCCTATGGTGGAGAAGAAAACATTGAGTCTGTTTGCTGTTTCAGTTGGTGGGAGTAGGGGTTTGTCTGAATTTGTTTTTGGATATCTTTTTAGTTCCTAGAATTTCAGTGTTTTCCAGGTCTTTTTCATATCACCTTTTATGTTATGCAATCTGTTCTCATAATTTTTTTGACCTTATCAGGCTGGTAAGGATTGACAAGTAACGTTTAGAATGGTCTCTAGTTATTTGACCCATTCTGTACTGTTTTTCTTATAGGTACTTTGTGTTATTGGATTTAAGGATGCTGGGTGTTAGCCAGGGACTGTTCAGTCTCTTAGCTGTGATCTGTTTAGTTTTTTTTTAGGGCAGTGCTTGTGGGTTTTTTTCAGATAATTACTAATACATTCATTTGTATCTGTATGTGTTTCAAGCTCATTATGCCAGTTGATGTTATTCATAGCTGTTATAAAGTTATTAACAGCTGTCTCGTTATATAGTCTGAAGGTAACTTTAATAGTGTCTTGGGGCAATTTACCAAGGTTTGGTTGTGAGAAAGGTAGGGTAGCGGTCTGTGGTGTTGTCTGTGATTATGTCTGATTTTAAAGGGGATATGGTGTTAATCCAGATGTGGTCTGATAAGGAGATACTAGTCTTAGAGATTCTTGTAGGTTTTGATATTGTTGGTAGCAACAAGTAGTTGCTCGTAGTGTTTGGGAATTCGGTTACCTGTGGGTCCTGGTCATGTAGTAGATTTGTTGAAATCTCTTTTGGGTTGTCTTTCTTCTGTCTTGTCTTTCTGTTCCTTCATTATTCATTTCATTATTTCCCCTCCCCCTCACCTCTGTGTTCTTGCTCTCCCTCTGTGGGCACCTAGCTCCCTTGCAGTGCTCCCCTTTCTTTGTATTTGACTGGCACCTACCTACCTTTTACCCTTTACCTTTACCTTTACCTTTACCTTACCTTACCTACCGACCTCTACTTCTCGTTAGTGTGACTTTGTAAATGGTCCAGGTCGGACCGAAACGTCGTCGTAAGCTCCTCTTCTATGTGCGGGTTATATGTGTAGCCACATAACTTGTACAAGTGACGGCAAGAATAACATTTTCTCTAGTCTAACATATAAGAAAATGTTTTACTGGGGGTAACTGTAGAAAATTATTCCTTTCGTATGTAAGTTTATTCAGCTATACACAAATAGTTACATAGATTATCATACATAACAGCATGTGTAGAGAACCTAGGATAACCCAAAAAAGTCAGATAGTGACTTTTCCATTGCCTTCACTCAGAGCATCACTTCTTCTAAAAATGGTGTTACATGAATGGTGAATGGGAGTGTTCTTCTTTATTTATTCTACCGTATCAATGTAGAGACAACTTGTACACAAACAAGACGTGTACACTTTGTTTACAAAACTTTACGTTCACCTGCTTTGTTTACATAACTCTGCACCTGTCCTCTCTCATGTACTCATTTATTTATTTATTTATTTATTTATTTATTTATTTCCAATTTGAGCACACATACAGAGGTACAAAAAAATACAGATAAGAGCAGCATGCCAAAGCCACTTATACTATGCATAGCATTATGGGCTGGCTTAAAATTAACTTAAGATTAACTAAGCAATGATGAAATCAGTGATAAAACATTAATGTAAACAGATTACTATAAAGCACAAGTGAGTATTACAAAGACAGGTCATATGGTTGCATTCAGTCATATGAAGGATTCTGTTAGGTAGTGTATTTAAAAAATAATAAAGTTAGATTCGGTTTTAGGTTTAACATTTATGTGATATAATTGTGAGAAACATTTAAGATATACAATTTATAAGGTTCAGTTATTCAGTATTTATTTGGTTTTGGGTGAGTAAGTGATCTTTGAGAAGAGACTTGAATTTATAAACAGGTAGTGTTTCTTTTATATTTACAGGTAATGAATTCCAGATTTTAGGGCCTTTTATGTGCATTGAGTTTTTGCATAGTGTGAGATGGACACGAGGAACATCAAAGAGTGATCTGTGCCCTGTGTTATGGTCATGTGTTCTGTTGAGGTTGGCAAGGAGATGTTTGAGGGGAGGGTTAATATCAGAGTTAAGTGTTCTATGTATGTAATAGGTGCAGTAATAAGTATGGATGTTTTGTATGGTGAGTAGGTTTAGTGTATTGAATATTGGTGGAGTGTGCTGCCTGTAGTGAGAATTTGTTATCATTCTAACATTTATTAGTTTTATCTCGTTTACTCACCCCTGACCCTACATTAAGACTACAAATATTTTAAGGTAAGTAATGAGTGAACTGTATATGCATTTTATCGCTCTGGGATGCTTAAATTTAATAGAATATTATGTGTAGGTGGGGTGGCCTGGTATGGTAGCCCGGCTGACTACCATACATACCACACTTGATTTGTTACAATAAATACTATTTGTCTCACCCTAGATTAAGACTATAAATATTTTAAGGTAAGTAATGAGTGCACTATGTGTGTACTGTAATTTTTTATTGTTTTTTGATGCCTAGTTCTATTGCTAACTTAATATATGTTAGTGTAAACTTGTTATCTAGTATTTGTATACATTTGTAAGGGGAAAAAAAGGGTGTTCCACTTTACAGCGATTTCTGCTTTACAGCAGTAGCTTGGAACCTAACCTGCCATATAAGTGGGGCCCTACTGTATAGTACTTCGTCTGGATTTTTGGGGTTATCCTAGGTAATTTACTGTATTTGTGTACCTGTGAGACAGGCAGAGATATAGAGATGGATGCGCGCGGAGAGGTGGGGGGAACGCGCATGGTGGGGGGACGCGCGTGGTGGGGGGACGTGCGCGGTGGGGGGGGACGCGCGCGCGTGGGGGGGACGCGCGCGGTGGGGGACGCGCGCGGTGGGGGGGACGCGCGCGGTGGGGGACGCGCGCGGTGGGGGGACGCGCACGGTGGGGGGACGCGCACGGAGAGGTGGGGGACGCGCACGGAGATGGGGGGACGCGCGCGGAGAGGTGGGGGGACGCGCGCGGAGAGGTGGGGGGACGCGCGCGGAGAGGTGGGGGGACGCGCGCGGAGAGGTGGGGGGACGCGCACGGAGAGGTGGGGGGACGCGCACGGAGAGGTGGGGGGACGCGCACGGAGAGGTGGGGGGACGCGCACGGAGAGGTGGGTGGACGCGCACGGAGAGGTGGGTGGACGCGCACGGAGAGGTGGGGGACGCGCACGGAGAGGTGGGGGGACACGCACGGAGAGGTGGGGGGACGCGCACGGAGAGGGGGGGGGACGCGCCCGGAGAGGTGGGGGGACGCGCACGGAGAGGTGGGGGGACGCGCACGGAGAGGTGGGGGGACACGCACGGAGAGGTGGGGGGACACGCACGGAGAGGCGAGGGGGGGACGCGCACGGAGAGGCGAGGGGGGACGCGCACGGAGAGGCGAGGGGGGACGCGCACGGAGAGGCGAGGGGGGACACGCGCGGAGAGGTGGAGACAGAAACAGAGATGGAGACAGCCAAAGCAAATCAGCCAGCCAGCTGGCCACCCAGCCAGCCAGCCTGCCGAACATGTATTACATGTTCCAGAATTTTCTCTTTTATTGCATATGTTATAGAATATTCTGGCAGGATGATACTACCAGCGTTATCAAAATTGTAACTCGGGAAAACTCGTAAGTTGGGGCACTCATAAGTCAAGGTACCATTGTAGATTGTAAAACTGCCACTAACGACTCGTGGTTTTTTTTTTTTAACACTCCATAAAACTAAGCTTTTATCAGATTCCACTCATTTTAGTCTGTAAGATTTTTATTATTATTTTTCAGAATTTTGCCCCCACACAGGAATTTTAATTTCTGGTTATGCCACAGATAAGGGGTTAAATATGAGCAGTTAGATGTTTGCTAATGGATGCAAGCAATTTTTGGGATTTGATTGAAAGTCCTGCAAATGCCTTTTAGCCAGATTCTGATGACTGTGGGCCTGTAGGCTGCTAATAGTAATAGCCTGATTGGCAAAGCAATCAACAAGGAAGTCTGGTCTTAGGCAGGACTGTAAGGATAGAAGAGGCATGGTAATGCTGTATGTGTATCTGAAGTTATTAAGGTGTTTTGTAGGTATACAGTGGTAGTGACCTCGCCTAGAAAAAATGTTGGAAGTTCTGATTAGGTTTTTCATTGGATCTTGGTGCAGTTTAGTATATACTATATTTTACAAGTGTGTTAAGCCACAAGAAAACCATTGTCATATCTGGTGGAACAGCTTGATTTAGCAAAGCTATTAAATTGTAATATCCATTTCAGGAGGCAGGATGGTGAAGGAAACTGGATATTACGATGTTCTTGGGGTTAAACCCAGCGCTACTGCAGATGAATTAAAAAAAGCATACCGTAAGCTGGCTCTTAAGTACCATCCTGATAAAAATCCAAATGAAGGAGAAAAGGTGAGTGAATTGTTAATTAAAATTTTTCTTCGTTTTGGTATTTTGACTTTTTTAATTAGACTATAGGATTTGATTCTTTATAGGGGATGTAAGGAGGCTTTCTAGTCTAAGTACCTTGCAATATATGTTGTTTCCTTGTGTTTGGTCATTAGTGATATTTTTAAGGGAACTTGTTGAACATTAACATATTTCTTTGTAGCTTAATCTGTGATTGCTAATAAATGATTCAGACCTTAGATACATTATATAAAATGTTTGCATGTTTATTATTTACACATTCATTCTCAACTTCATCTAATTTAATTTTTAATAGTGATGGGGCATTACCAAAATTTTTGCAGACTAATACTCCATTTTAGGCCGATGCTGATACCATGAAAATATGCTGCTACACACCTATACTGATACTGTAAAAATTGACCACTAGCCACTGATACTCAGTTTAAGGCTGATGCTCACACCATAAAAATTAGCAAATAACCACCAAAACTGTGGCACACCCCTAGTTCTTACTTAGTTCATACGGTACATTCACTTTTTTCTTGATACCCATTTTAGGGAGAAAGGGTGAAGGTAGATCTGGCTCTTTATTCCCAAATTGGGAAGCACATTTTGTTAAAAATGACAACGAGTACTATCCCAATTAGTAAATGGGCACACACACAGCTGAAAGCCAATTCAAAATTTAATCTGCACAGCATTGAAGATTTGAAGCCCATCAGGAATATATTCCAGCTTCAGTATGAAAA
>NC_091331.1:18706347-18770487 GCF_038502225.1 Cherax quadricarinatus | reverse complement strand
GTGGAACACCGCTAGTGACGCTTCCCCACTGATTTCTCCCCATTTATGCAAACTCTCTGCTGCCTATTTGTCAACCATGCCTCTATCCAGGAAAAAATTTCTCCTATTCCTCAATAGTCTCTGATGTGGACCCTGTCAAAAGCCTTACTGAAATCCATATACACAATATCATATTCATTACCATGATCTACCTCCTCAAATACCTTAGTGAAAAAAGTTAATAAATTCGTAAGGCAGGAACGCCCCTTTGTAAAACCATGCTGAGACAAAACAACAGGGAGACAAATCTGACTGCGTCCCATTTTCCCACGTGCTGTATGACCTTACCGAGTTTAGCGTTTCCCCATAAATATAATTAAAATTTAGCTTGACGAAATAAGTACTCGGGTGTTAGTATACTGTTTTGAGTTGTATTCTAGGCAATGGTTAAAGTGAACTGTAACAAAAATCCTCCCACAGCACAAATATAGGCCCACAAATAAATTTTGAGGACACCAGGTTGCTTCAGGACGATTTGAATAAATTAATGATATGGTAGGATAAGAAGCACTTGCAGTTCAGTGTTGACAAAGGTTCTAATCCTCGAAAAAAGATAATTGCAGCAAATATACACTAAAACTTATACTGGAACCTAATCAAATACGACAGGAAAGACTTAGGAGTTTGCCAGTAGAAATCTGAAGCCACTGTCTCATTTAAATTTAGGAAGGATATAAAATTATTATTACTTTGATATTCATAGGGAAGTGCTAGACTCATCATAGGGGTCATACAGTGTCGGAGGAATGGGAAGCATTTAAGCTCGAACCAAGGAGGGGAGCACAGGTTTAATTCCTTAGCATGACTCACGAAATCGTAATGACACGATTGTCTGGAGTTTTATGATTCTCTGATCGTGGGTTCTATCCCCACCCGTGGTATGATTTAATTCCTTAGATCAAAAGCCCATTACCAGAATCAGAAAAGCCTCCTGTAGGGAAAGATATATATATATATATATATATATATATATATATATATATATATATATATATATATATATATATATATATACATATATATATATATTTGTGTGTGTGTGTTTGTACTCACATAGTTGAGGTTGCAGGGGTCGAGTCCAAGCTCCTGGCCCCGCCTCTTCACTGGTCGCTACTTGGTCACTCTCCCTGAACCGTGATCTTTATCATACCTCTGCTTAAAGCTATGTATGGATCTTGCCTCCACTACATCGCTTCCCAAACTATTCCACTTCCTGACTACTCTGTGGCTGAAGAAATAGTGGTCAAGAAGTAGTGGTCAACAGAGTTAAATCGGAGGCTGCCATAGTGAAGAGCTCTGTTCCACAAGGCACAGTACTTGCCCCCATCTTATTCCTTATCCTCATATCAGACATAAACAGAGATATACACCACAGCACCGTATCATCCTTTGCGGATGATACTAGGATCTGCATGAGGCTGTCATCTCCTGAGGACGCGGTTAACCTCCAAGAAGATATAAACAAAGTTTTCCAGTGGGCAACGGTAAACAATATGATGTTCAATGAGGACAAATTCCAACTACTCCGTTATGGAAAACTGGAGGAGATAATAACTAGACAGAGTATACTACTGACTCCGGCCATACAATAGAGCGGAAAAATAATGTAAGGGACCTGGGAGTAGTAATGTCTGAGGATCTCACTTTCAAGGATCACAACAGTGCCACGATCGCACGTGCAAAGAAAATGATAGGATGGATAATGAGAACTTTCAAAACGAGAGATGCCAAGCCCATCATGATCCTTTTTAAATCACTTGTTCTCTCTAGGCTGGAATACTGCTGTACATTAACATCTCCATTCAAAGCAGGTGAAATCGCAGATCTAGAGAGTGTACAGAGATCCTTTACTGCACGTATAAGTTCTGTCAAGCACCTTAACTACTGGGAACGCTTGGAAGCACTTGACTTGTACTCGTTGGAACGCAGGAGGGAGAGATATATCATAATCTACACTTGGAAAATCTTGGAAGGAATGGTCCCAAATCTGCACACAGAAATCACTCCCTACGAAAGTAAAAGACTGGGCAGACGATGCAAAATGCCCCCAATAAAAAGTAGGGGCGCCATTGGTACACTAAGGGAAAACACCATAAGTGTCCGGGGCCCAAAACTGTTCAACAGCCTCCCATCAAGCATTAGGGGAATTGCCAATAAACCCCTGGCTGCCTTCAAGAGAGAGCTGGACAGATACCTAAAGTCAGTGCCGGATCAGCCGGGCTGTGGCTCGTACGTTGGACTGCGTGCGGCCAGCAGTAACAGCCTAGTTGATCAGGCCCTGATCCATCGGGACGCCTGGTCATGGGGCCGCGGGGGCGTTGATCCCCGGAATAACCTCCAGGTAACATCCCTGTGATTCATCTGTGTCTTCAATTTCCAACTGTGTCCCCTTGTTGCTGTGTCCCATCTCTGGAACATCCTGTCTTTGTCCACCTTGTCAATTCCTCTCAATATTTTGTATGTCGTTATCATGTCCCCCTATCTCTCCTGTCCTCCAGTGTCGTCAGGTTGATTTCCCTTAACCTCTCCTCGAAGGACATGCCTCGTAGCTCTGGGACTAGTCTTGTTGCAAACCTTTGCACTTTCTCTAGTTTCTTTAAGTGCTTGGGTAGGTGTGGGTTCCAAACTGGTGCCGCGTACTCCAATATGGGCCTAACGTAGACGGTGTACAGGGTCCTGAACGAGTCCTTATTAAGATGTCGGAATGCTGTTCTGAGGTTTGCTAGGCGTCCATATGCTGCAGCAGTTGTTTGGTTGATGTGCGATTCAGGAAATGTGCCTGGTGTTATACTCACTCCAAGATCTTTTTCCTTGAGCGAGGTTTGTAGTCTCTGGCCCCCTAGACTGTACTCCGTCTGCGGTCTTCTTTGCCCTTTCCCAATCTTCTTGACTTTGCACTTGGTGGGGTTGAACTCCAGGAGCCAATTGCTGGACCAGGTCTGCAGCCTGTCCAGATCCCTTTGTAGTTCTGCCTGGTCTTCGATCGAATGAATTCTTCTCATCAACTTCACGTCATCTGCAAACAGGGACACTTCGGAGTCTATTCCTACCGTCATGTCGTTCACAAATACCAGAAACAGCACTGGTCCTAGGACTGACCCCTGTGGGACCCCGCTGGTCACAGGTGCCCACTCTGACACCTCGCCACGTACCATGACTCGCTGCTGTCTTCCTGACAAGTATTCCCTGATCCATTGTAGTGCTTTCCCTGTTATCCCTGCTTGGTCCTCCAGTTTTTGCACTAATCTCGTGTGGAACTGTGTCAAACGCCTTCTTGCAGTCCAAGAAAATGCAATGTGTGTGTGTGTGTGTGTGTGTGTGTGTGTGTGTGTGTGTGTGTGTGTGTGTGTGTGTGTGTGTGTGTGTGTGTGTGTATGTGTGTGTGTGTGTGTGCGTGTAAAACTGGTCAATTAGTAAGATCTCATTTAAAATTAAAGCCTTTCTAAAAAAATTCTTATACGTTTAAAGATTTTTTTTTCATTTATGCTAATGTAAAAATTAATAATTTTGCACCAAAAGTACCATAGAAAACTTACCTAACCTTATTATAACAAGCGCAATTTAATTTAGCCTAATCCAACTAAATATATTTTAGATAAGTTTACAATAATTTAATAATAAACAAACACAGTGAAACATTTTTTTTTTTCGTTAGGTTCAGAATGATTTTTACGAAATTATTGCGTACACAAATTTTAGCTTGCCTTAATAGGGAGAACTTGCGATCTTGGCTTAAATAGCAACGCTCATCTTGTATGTAAAGTAAAAGGACACAAGTGCAACTAATGTGACATTTTATTGTGGCAACGTTTCGCTCTCCAGGAGCTTTATCAAGCCATTACAAACAATCATGGCTTGATAAAGCTCCTGGAGAGCGAAACGTTGCCACAATAAAATGTCACATTAGTTGCACTTGTGTCCTTTTACTTTACATATTGTCGGTAATTCTACCAACTTTATTACAACGTTCATCTTGCCATATAGGACAAGCGAAAATTTGTGGATGCAATAATTTCGCCAAAATCATTCTGAACCAAACGAAAAAAATTTATTTTACTGTGTTTGTTTAGTATACTGTGTTTGTTTAGTATTAAATTATTGTAAACAAATCTAAAATATACATAGTTGTGTTAGGCTAAAATAAATTGTTCTTGTTATAATAAGGTTAGGTAAGTTTTCTAAGATTCTTTTGGTGCAAAATTAAAAAAAAATACATTAACATTAATGAAAAAAATATATCTTTAAACGTATAAGAGAAAATTTTAGAAAGGACTTAATTTTAAATGAGTTCTTGCTAATTGACCAGTTTTACATATTCGGCATATATATACGTTGGTTGGTCGTAAACTGATAAGTGGAACAACAAAATTTAAGCAGCATTATGGACGCAAATAATTTTCGATCAGTCTCTAGACAGAAATAAGTCTGGTTAGCATACCAGCTCCAACTGCCCAAATTCTTGCTCTATACTTGAATTCATCTCTTTCTCTGGCAATTTTTTCTCATTTTACAGCTCTGTATCCCAACCTTGTCCTCTTAGTTCTTTACCTGCTTTATCGTATATACAGATATTCTCATCAAGTATTACTGTGCTGGCAGACACTCAACATGTCTGTATATTTAGCCAGGTATGTTTTCAAGGTCACCAAACCATGGGCCAAATGTGCCGGCGTTTGTTCGATGCATTCGTGTTGTGCTAGCATGATTACTGTATCTGTTTTTAAGAATGAATATGAGCGGCTCCCTGCATGACAACCGTGTCCACAACAATTAGGCAGCTGTAATAATCCCAAGGATGAATGATACGCTATCAGACCACTATCCACTATCAGTTACTTTTACAAACTTGTGAGTACACTATCTTAAAGGCTATACATCATTGTAAACATTAGGAGATTTTGCAATAAAATGGACTTGATTTGCTACACATATTATAATTTAAAAATGAGTAGCTTGCCTGACGACTTTCCTTGATATTTGTTAAGAATACACATCACATGACGAGACAACATTTAACACCTTCGACCATCTGTGTCCCTTGGCTGTTTTAGTTGGAGGACGTTCTGCGTTTAGCTCGGGTATAAAATTGCAAACTATACTGCGTTCAGAAGTGCCCGTCTTATTTAGACAAGTTGAAGGATGTGCTATGTAATAAGATATAAGATAATTTTTACTATTCAGATAGTCAAATCGGCAGAAGCCCCTGACCCCTTGACCAAATGTTGCACTATAAAAAGAAAATTTTACTAATGAATAAAATAACCTCTTCTTGGAAACATTCTTGTGTTTCATCGACCACCATTACTGGTTTCATAAACCATATCATACCTGCTCTTAAAACTGTGAATGAAGTGTACCCGAAGCTAAACCGTTGTGTAGTTTTAAAAATAGATTAGATAAATACATAAGTGGGTGTGAGTTGGACCTGACTAGCTTGTGCTAATAGGTCTGATGCCGTGCTCCTTCCTTAAGTGGATATGACCTGACCTGACTAGGTTGAGTCATTGGCTTAAGCCGCTAGGAGACTTAGACCTGCCTCGCATGGGCCAGCAGGCCTGCCGCAGTGTTCCTTCTTTCTTATGTACCACTTCTACACTCAGTTAATTCTGCTTCATTCCACTTTTCTCCTAACCTAAACCTCTCTAGGGAGGTTCTTTGATGCCGGCGAGGAACTCTCTGATTTAACCCTACGGGTTTAGCACTCCTCATGAATGTAATACCGATAATAGTACTACCCTAAGATTAAAAAAATACTTCATAACATCCATGTGACTCATGTGTTTTTAGCCGTCACCTTCTGGTTCCTCCAGTTAACCTCGAGTGGACCTGAATAATGTGCATTGTTTATGAATAAGCACTTGTGGAGGAAGGTGTAAGAGGGCGGGGGAAACAAGGTGCGGAATGGAGTGTGGGGCCTTGATAAACACAAGAGGTACTGGGTGTGGGGTGCGAGTTTTTGAGACGAGAGTGACGTGTTGGGCGAGTGTGTGCAAGGCCAGTGTAGGAGGGACGAGGGGAGGGGGTAAGTACGGGCAAGCTGGCGCCATAGGACAGGTTCCGGCCAGCGGGTAGCAGGTTCTGGCGTCACACTGGCGGCCACGATTCCATCTCCGCATTTAGACGACCTCTATTTCCCTGCTTCGCCTCACACAACCAAAACATTGCAAAGTACAAGACTTTGAGTCATGCCTCGCTGCCCCAGATAGAGGGCAAGACAAGGGATCAGAGGTAACTATCTGGTACCAAGGACACAAGGTAGGAATAAAGACAGGGGCACTCGTTGGCAGATGACTTCTCACACAATTTTTATATTCAAACAGCCGGAGGCGATGTAGAGGGGAATGGTAGAGAAAGTGGGCCATTCAACACACTAAATCACTCATGATCAAGGTCCCTGGTGTCTTTCCTTTCCTCCAGTGTTCTTTTTTATGCACCCCACCATTTATTATCAACTATATATACATCCCGTTATGCCCTCTAGTTACCAGTGAGAATTGTATTTGCGCTGTGAGTACAGATAAAGAATTTAGTGTTAGCATCTATGGGCATAGGTGTGAAATTTGAGGACCAACCACTTCTACCACTAGACTAGGATTAAAATAGGCGCAGTTCGACTATCTTGGATGTGTGGCTCTGACATTTTTTATCACCTGTTTTGGATATTTTAAGAGAGAGGCGTACGACGTTCACATTGTTTTACATAACTACTCTTACTCTACCATAATAAGAAGGGCTATCTTTCATTGGTCCACTTTTGTCATTATATAATTATTCAGTTTGCAACGTAATTTTCTCCTGAAGGAACGGTGTAAATGACGCAAAACTTAATTTTCTGGGCTGAATAGCTGTATGGTCACGTGTATTATATTTTACTCGATCAGACAGGAAGTCCCTGGTTTGTGGAGGACCTTCCTTGTCAAGGACGAGATTGTTATTGTTGGTTTATTCGTCAGGGATAAAAGGACTTAATCATGTCATAAGACAAGCTATCTTTAAAATAAATTATTCTTTCCTAACGTAATTAATTGAGTCATAATTCTAAACTATATAAACTTACAGGTATGTACTTGGTATTTAATTTAATTTAACCTACACTAACGTATAATGAATCCCTGAAAATAAGTCTCTGACTTTTTGGGGGTTATCCTAGGTAATTTACATATATGTTACTAGGTATGATAACTGAATTTATACGTATATGTACCTAAATAAACTTAGTTACTTAATACCAAATTAAATACACGGGATGGTAAGGTCTTCAAATTGGGAAGATGCGCAGGTGCGCGGTATTATGGCAATAGTACCGTTGACTTACTGATGCTGGAAATAACAAAAAAAAAGGCACAATACCGTGACTGGAACGATACACAAATAACCCGCACATAAAAGAGAGAAGCTTACGACGACGTTTCGGTCCGACTTGGACCATTCACAAAGTCACAGTGTGACTTTGTAAATGGTCCAAGTCGGACCGAAACGTCGTCGTAAGCTTCTCTCTTTTATGATGCTGGAAACTGGCAGCATTAACTCATGGCTTACCGATGCTGGACTCAGTGGTCTGAGTGATGCAGGCAGTAGCGACCATTGGCCTACCGGTGCAGGACTCTAACACCAGCAGCAGTTACACTTGACTTATCGGTTCTTGAGTTAGTAGTCTGAGTGATGCCAGGTTCACAGGTACCGAACTCACTGAACCCAGACAACATTTACCCCTGCTTTGCCGGTGAACCCAAGCAGTAGCTACGATTCCTGACTTACAGTGCTAAACCCACAACAGCCGACTAATTCCTACGTATTTATTTATTGCTGGGTGAACAGGGGCAGCAGGTGTAAGGAAATATGACCCTACATGTCAGCCTGCTTAGGTATGGAATCCTGAGTCCTTTCAGTTGTGAGCCGAATACTCTACCACTGAACTACTGGGCATACACAAGATTATAAAATAAACTAACAAATGAAGGCCACAGTGGATGGAAGAACGTGAAACAATATAAATAGAGCAAGCGAGGGACCAAGATTAACCTTGGAACATACTACCTACCTCATTTTACCCTCCATCTCCACACGTCTTAATGGGTTAAAAACCACGAAGATGAGGGCTTTTTATAGCCGAGGTGGTATAGCGGTCTAGACTGTAGTAACTCGGAAAACTGGCTGCTGGAGTTCAATCCAATATCTTGTAGCAACTGGAATAAATCTGGTTTCCCACCAAGTTGATAAAGGTTTTGTTGTGATATTCAGCCACTTCTATGAGCCGTTTCGCTTTATTTTTAAAGAGCAAAACATGACATAATTTGCTTTCAAATTAACTAGTAAGTTGGTTGTGAAGCCATCAATCACACTTAACAGCTGCCCTACTCAGATAGGTCGCTGGCCCTCAGGCTTACAGTTAGAAATTTCGTTAGGGATGACTGTCATTACCGTTATTGTTGTTAATGCTGTTGCTCTTGCTGCGTTGACGCTGCTTCTGTTACTACTGCTGAACATTTCTCATATAGACAAATGGTTCAGAGAACAAACAGGATGATGACTATTCATCATTTCTCATAGAGTTAGGTGTATTTCTGCACATATCCCACACTGGTCCACTGTGGAATCGCAGCGATTGGCAATGTGGCCTTATCGCTGACATTCTACCACTACCTCCGTTCCTCATCAAATATTAAGAGAAGACTAGATGGTGGCGGTGGTTACTAGTGAGTGTGGTTTAGAAAGACACGTAAGCAAACACTATAACATATTTATTAGAAAACGTTTCGGTCCTGGGACCTTGATCACTTCTAACATACAGAGGTAGGAAGACATTATATATAGGCGGAGAGTGAGGTGTGACGCACGTGACCTGAGGAATGTCATAAGAACATAAGAATGGAGGAACACTGTAGAAGGCCTACTGGCCCATGCGAGGCAGGTCCTTATCAAAAACAACCTCTGCCTATGATGAGGACGGGTAGACGATGAAATCACGTGACTCCTGTGTTGTTGGGTTGGTGCTGCTTAAGTATCATGTATGCCAATGTTTTTGAAATTTTGTAGTTTCCAGTGTTGCGTTCTATAGTGTCGGTGACGGCGATTAGTGAGGCTTCTAGGCACCGTCGGCGTCTGAGGTCTGGTTCGGTGAGAACGAGTTGTGCCTCATTCCAGTTCATCAAATGCCCCGTGGAGTCTCTGTGGAGGACACATGCGTACCTTACATCGTCTCTGTTAGAGGCATTTCGATGCTCATTCAGGCGGACTGCAAGATCTCTGCCTGTCTCGCCTACATATTTCTTGGGACAGAACCCACAGGGGATAGCGTAGACGCCTGCTGTAGAAGTTAGAGGTGTGGGGCTGCGTTTCGTAGTGAGGTCTTTGATAGATGATGTGTTTATGGTGGAAACGTTGATGTTACTCATAACTTGACTTAAGAAATCGTAATGACACGATTGCAAATAAACCATACCCCCGGCCGGGATTGAACCCGCGGTCATAGAGTCTCAAAACTCCAGCCCGTCGCGACGGGCTGGAGTTTTGAGACTCTATGACCGCGGGTTCAATCCCGGCCGGGGGTATGGTTTATGTTACTCATAGCAAGTGCCCTGCGAGTATTCGTGGCAACATCGCCACATGGGAGTACTATGAACTGTTTAGGGGGTTGTTCCATGGGCGGTTTGTTGAGGATAGCTTGTGCCTTGAGTCTGCAATCTCGGATGAAGAAAGATGGGAACTGAAGACTAAGAGAGGAGTCCTCATTGGCTTCTTCTTGAGAGCTCTTCGCATCTCCAGCCCTTGTTTTCTAGAAGAATGCACTTACATAACACAAGCCTTTACACGTCTTCAGTTCCCATCTTTCTTCATCCGAGATTGCAGACTCAAGGCACAAGCTATCCTCAACAAACCGCCCATGGAACAGCCCCCTAAACAGTTGATGGCCAGTTTGGCTTCAGAACACACAGATCCACACAGGATGCCATTAACAACATTCTCAACTACATCCACATCAACACAAAACAAAGAAACAGGACAGCCCTGGTTGCAAAAGACGTTGAAAAGGCCTTTGACACTGTCTGGCACGAAGGGCTCAAGTACAAACTCTGCACTAACTTCAACCTGCCTCTCACTACTCGTAAACTCCTCTGCAACTTCCTAGACGGCCGTACCATGAGAATCAAATTCCAAGGCTGTTACTCTGACTACTTCACACTAAAAGCCGGAGTACCCCAGGGATCTGTCCTCTCCCCTACCCTCTACATTTTATACACTAATGACATTCTGCGCTGGGTGCTTGATGTCAGATGGGAGGAGTTCGCCACAAGCGAGTCTCTCCATGCCCAGTTAGACATCTCTGCGCTGAATCTGTACTGGAAGAGGCTCAGTGACAGACAGATAGACAAACTTGAGACACGACATGACTACTGGACCTCTCTCCTTGACGAAGACATTCGCAGACCCACAAACCAACACAACCTTTTCTACTCCTTGCATGATCCTGCTCCTAACCCTACTTACAAATAACCTTGGATCCGCTGACAGGTACCTTCTATGACAGGTACCATTCTCTGACCCACGTTTGCCTTAGCATTTTTGGGTTAAGACATGGCCCAGTTCTACACTCCTCTCTAGCCCTAAACGTCGCATGTCCCTTCCTCCTCGCTCACCCCACTGGAGTCCTAACAGAAGAGCCTGAATTTCTCTTCTCAATATCTGTCCCACGATCGCCTTCGCTGCTGGGTTAAGCCCTGGCTCATTTTCTACGACTAAGAACACTCCTCTCCAGCACTATTCTTCGTCTGTCCCGTCTTCCCCGCTCATCCCATTTGGGATCTTACCTGAACTTTCGTTCGTTCTGTATGTTAGAAGTGATCAAGGTCCCAGGACCGAAACGTTTTCTAATAAATATGTTATAGTGTTTGCTTACGTGTCTTTCTAAACCAACTTGTCGGTATTTATTACCAAGGTTTATTCCACTAGTGAGTGTACATAGCGGAGCATCATCCTCTGCATTATTATACTGATGTTGAGTATTTCGCAAGTGCTTTATAAATGTTACATTGAGTCATCTTTAATTTTCTTTAAACCATTCTTCACAGTATTATAATACAACACAAATAACCGAGATTACAGTATCTAAACTCAAGTGTTTGCTCTATCCCTTGCATGTCCAAACTTCATTTTTTTTTTCCAGAATTGTGACGTTATCATCGTTAAATGTTACTAAGTGACCGAGTCTAAACAATTCGAGGCATGACTGTAACATGCTTGTATCTGAAACCACGGAAAGGCATAACAAAATTATCAGAGTTCTTATTGTCGCCTAATTTTATAACACTTATGTGCATTTTGAAAAAAAAATAGTTTGAGTAGTGCCACTGGCGCTATTGCGAGGAATGAACAAGAAGCAACTGCTTGTGTGCAATGCTATAGAGCGTATAGACGGTGGTGACTTCTAATACATAAATGATTGTGGTAGGCATTGTCACAATAGCGAATCACAGTAGAGCCACCTCACTATATTTCCACACACACACACACACACACACACACACACACACACACACACACACACACACACACACACACACACACACACACACACAGCTTTTCTAAATCTGAATTCATCCATCATGAATTTGTTTCGAGTTCTGTCTTAGATAATGATAACACCTTATTTATATACCGCTGATTTATGTCTCGTTCATTTATACACCTAATCACATTCCCCCTCATTCTACGACTTTTATGAGTGTTGGTTCAACACTCATTTTGTTTTTCTAGGAAAAAATAAAAAAATCCGGATCAATGTGATTATCTTCGTTGTCATTTTCTTCATTTTCCAATATGTTTATATTTATTATGTAATATGAAGACGATAAATGAGACCCCTTGGGTCTCCCGTTATTCATAATTCGAGATATGAATCTAGAAACCAAGGCTTAGGTGGGTATATACTTGTCGGGAAACAGGACAAGTGTTTCCTGACGTTGGTCTTGGTTATATGATGACCCACAGCTTGAGCTTTTGGTCATCTGACCGAGGCTTTCCACTGGCTTACCGATCTACCTTTTTAAAAATTATGATTATGATTATAACCATTATTGATAAAAACAAGGCATCTATTAGCCTCATTGTAAATACTGATTGCACTGCTGCCTTGGTTTCGGATTTCTGTTTACCAGAACTCTTAAGTTCTTTTCTTATCTGGTATGTTCAAGTTCTGCGTTAACTTCCTAACAAGGCAAGAACTGAATTTAAACCGTTTATTAACATTTAAAGACATTAAGTTTAATGAAGACAAGCATCTTTGACATTTTTTATATCTGGCTGGGGAATTTTTCTACGTTGTCGTTGACTCTTGAAGACTGATTGAGCCTCGTGTTGTTAGTGATAAATTATTAACAGAAATAGCCTTTTCTTATATAGCTCCTAACTTGTGCACTGGGTTGCCAGTGTCAGGACTCTCTTCATGCTGTCAAGTCACAGTTGAAGGCACATCTCTTCCAGAGTGTATGATCCTGATGATCACGATGTTATTATTGGTTTTTCGCTTCTTCATTATTGTGGCATTTATGGCTTGTGTGCGAACGCTTGTGAATTTCTTGGAAAAACAGACCCTCGGGAATAGCAAAATTCCAAATTATTATTATTATTACTTAATTTATAGGTTCCTCAATTATTTTAACCTAAGACAGGGGGCCCTTGCTTCTGCTGCTTACCGATACAACTTCAATTATTTCTTATTACTGAAATTCTCTGGTGTTCTCAGAATTTATATGCCAACATATTTTTGTACGGTCACCGAACATTTGTCGCTAATTATTTTTTTTACCCAGGCCGTTAAGGTAGGTCCACATTCTGATTTCATTCACATAACATTATAAATGTTCAACTTTTGAAGATTTTTTGACCTAGTTATACATTTTTATTATGTTTGCACAAAACAAGCCTGGACCAAGGCCGAGCTCCGGGAGTAGTAAAACTCTGGAAACTCATCAAAGGAATATGAACGGTATCCACTGACATCTTTTGCAAATAATAATAATAACGTTTAATTCTACAGAGTACAATATACAACTGTACACAAATAACCAGCACATAGAAGAGAGGAGCTTACGACGACGTTTCGGTCCGACTTGGACCATTTACAGTCACACTAAATGGTTCAAGTCGGACCGTAACGTCGTGGTACGCTGCTGTTTCCTGTGTGCGAGTTATCTGTATATTGTTCCAGTCACGGTACTGTGTATTTTTATTCTTTAATATACAACTGATTTAGGAAGTTGACAATATTAACTTACTTTATAGAAAGCCCCTGATTATGCAGAACATTTCGGCCAGCCTTAAATTAACTTATAACAACTGGATGATTAATTAATTTAGCTTACAAGAATGTTAAAGTTTGCAGTATTTGACATCGACACTTTAGTTCATGATTGTTATTTTTTTTGTAAAACAATTTGTTGCAACGTTTGTAGCGGTTATTATAAATGTTAGTCAAATGCAATTACTAATGTATATTTCATATTATTGTACAATAAGTGTCCGGGGCCCAAGACTGTTCAACAGCCTCCCACTAGCAATAAGGGGCATTACCGGTAGACCCCTGGTTGTCTTCAAGAGGGAGCTGGACAGATACCTAAAGACGGTGCCGGATCAGCCGGGCTGTGGTTCGTACGTTGGATTGCTTGCGGTCAGCAGCAATAGCCTCGTTGATCAGCCCCTGATCCACCGGGAGGCGTGGACCGGGCCGCGGGGGCGTTGATCCCCGGAAAGCCCTTCAGGTAGTCCTCCAGGTAGGTAAGTCAAATACAAATAATCTGTATTTCATTATTATTGTACAGGACATACAGTAACCTTGCGCCTCTAATCGTCTGACTACCCTCCATAAAATGAGTATAAAAGCATGATAAAGCTGTAACATTTATCAGGTGGCTGCGTCGTTGTATATTCGACCTGCGTCGAATATACAACGACGCAGCAAGCTTATAACAAACTTTATCTAAGTTCCCACAATGGGTAGTAATTTCATACATAATCTTTGTCTTGATACTAAGCTAATTTTCTCAGCATTCTCCAGAAAATTACACAGGTACTTACGTTAATTTGTTTATAAAGACAAAGCTTTACCCAAATATTTGCAATCTGTTATAAATACTGGCACATCATATTTTCTCAGCAATATACATTCACCTTAAGGTTTGTATATCTCTAGATATATATATACACATTTATCAATCAGTATTTTAAGGATTAATATTTTCTCGATTTTAATGTACCTAAATATGAATTGTAGTTTTAATGATCTACGTGCAGTTGATTGACTTTAAATACCAAGCTAAGAATTAATCAGGACATTTTACCTGACTATTCGTTAGCTAGGCATGTAGATTAACGATGTTTTACTAAGATTATTTAGGTAGAGATACACATTAGTACAATTATCATACCTAGGATAACCCCAAAAAGTCAAAGTAACTTATTTCCATTGGGGTCCTTGTAATATCTTATTATTTATAATCTTATTATTTTGTACAACGTGCAATTATGCTGCTCTTACCTTCTTCCGTAATGGATGAGAGGGACACAGGTGAACCTTGAATCACCGGAGGCATAGTTTCTACGTGTTGCTCCGTTGTCACACGCTTGACTCTGCGTAATAACACCAGCTTGGCGTTATAATATCTTAGTTTTGTGAGTACGTGTTCACTGACAGGTCGCAGGAAACGTTAAGCCTTAATGAATAATGTAGGCGCTGCTAGTCTTGCCTATTTGCGTTACAGTGTTTATATACAAAACACGTGGAATAAGATCAAAATAACGATATTACCTGTCACTGTAGAAAAATTATTTCTTTGCAACTGAGGAGTACGACTTAGTAAGTACCGAGTGAGAGGTTGAAGGGCGTGTGTTGTACTATCACAGCCACACACTGCTATATTGCCCCCCCTCACGCACCTCACCAGCTGCCACTTTCTTATACTCAAACCATTAAAATACCATTTATGGTGTATACCTAAGTATTGTTAACAATCACTTTGAAACCATATAACACATACTTGGTTACCTTAATATTCAAACTTATTATTAACTCGCGCTGTCTCTTTAAATAATGACTACATAATGTAGGCTTGTGAGTTCTGAACATCCACCACCCAGCTAGTTGCCGTTCATTCACTACACCGTCCACAGACTCCTTATTATACGTGTATTTCTTGCTAAAATATAGAAAGTTTGCGGTGTGCCATTGAAGTTGTTAGTGAAATAAACAAATATTCCATTAAAGAGTAATAACAGTTATAACTGACATGCATTTTAAGCAATAGATTTAAGTTTGTTATGAGAGCACTTTGCAATGTTTATGTAGACCCGGGCCGAGACGAGGCACCTTGCCAATGTTGTCGTCTGCCTGTACAAGGATGCTGCACATTCCTACAACTCTTGTTTATCTTCTATGCTTTTGTTCTAATTATCACGCCTTAGACGAGTAAACTAATTCGGCTATTCTTCACCTTGAGTGAGACTGATTTTTAGTCTTTCTTAGTTCATTGACCTAAATTACTGCGATACCAGATAAAGTTTTATCAATTAATTAGTCATTTCAATATATGGTATTGTATATTTTGCATAACATACACGAAAATAATTTAATTTTGGAAGTGAACATATTAAATTTAATAATGAACATAATACGAATGTAGTCGGTATTCAGGTTCAACAATATTTTCTGGCCAGAAAGTAGATTGATGATCCCCCCTTCCCTGTGGATACAGTATCGCAGTAGTCTACCACACAGTTCACGTCATTTAAGTTAGTTTAATATGTTTATTATGCACCCCATACCCATCCTGTGGGCGGTAGTCAAAAGAGGTACATAATGGGTCAAGGGCCTGGCCGCAGAATTTTGATAGATGAAAAAATTAGTGATAAAAAACTATTTACATGTTTATATCTGGTCACAGTCATAATGAGTTATTTATGCAGACATTAATTAGGTAACACACACACACACAAAAGTGGTAATGCTTTATTTACAGTGAGCAAAGTCAGGGTATTTTTCCAGAACGGTTTGTAATGTACCACTGTGGATAAAATACTTCGACATATCTTGAACATTTCTGAGTGTTGCTTTTGAATTAATTAATTTTATCGCATTCCGGTACGTAATGACGCGAAGTGTGACAATAGACCTATAGTGATGATTAATTAACCTTCCAAAGATACTGTCGCCGGAGCCGGGCGATAGTGACATTCAAGAGTCTGCTTATTTTGTTGGATGCACCTTAGACATGTGGCTCCTCCTGCATGATAAGCATGACTACTCGGACGAGTCTTGACTCACCAAGAGGTCTCTTGATATTGGTGAGAGGTTTTTGTTCCAAGGAATTGCACTTGTCTTCGTCATCCTTGGAGTAAACCTAACTGCCTCCCATTTCCCAGACACCGTATTACCTAAGTAGGTTTAGCGCTTTTCCCCTAATATTAATAATAATAATAATAATAATAATAATAATAATAATAATAATAATAATAATAAGCCTTGATAATCACCAAGGAAACGGGTTCGATTTTTGAGTGGTCCGCGGCTTAGGGGCGTTTCTCCTTGCAACTGTTGTAAATATCTAAGAATAAATAGATACCTGGGTGTCAAGTTGTAAATGGTATGGAGATATCAACAAGCTGTGGTTGAAGATACTACTTACTTTAATAAATTTCCTGAGCTGTGCAGTCTTTATACTCAACCTTGAGTGTTGTGGGTGTTCTGGGTGCCAGTATAACGTAAGCAAGGCTGGGCTTTGATGTGTGCTAATATAGGATAACGGTTCTTAGCCTGTAAATTCAACAGTGTAAAGAAAGTGTGTGTAATTCTAATGAAGTTTAAGAAAAATACATGTCTCTATTTATTTTGGGAACACTTGTCCTGTTTCTTGACAAGCCTTATTTAACATGTTTGTCCCTCTGTACTTGCATAAACAGAAATAAGCATGTTGTTGAAGAGAGGAAACTGAGGATTGCAGTTGTAAGGGGTCATATTAAACTGGCCAAAGTACTTGTATTTCGGTTGCTGTGATGATGATAAAACCAAATGTAAAGTATGTGGCCAGCCCTGTGGTCACTATATTGAACACTTACTGAGGAATATATAGTATAATAAAAGATATTTCAAAATACATTTTCAGTGAAAATAAGATCCCAGATATATTGAGCAAATTTCCTAAATTTGTTTTTAACAGATAAGTGAACTTGTGTATGTCGTGCCGAATAGGTAAAATTGGTCAATTAGCAAGAACTCATTTAAAATTAAGTTATTTCTAAAATTTTCTCATACATTTAAAAATGTTTTTTTTTTTCATTTATGTTAATGTAAAAATTAATAATTTTGTACCAAAAAAAAAATTAGAAAACTTACCCAACCTTATTATAACAAGCGCAATTTAATTTACCCTAATCCAACTAAATATGTATATTTTAGATAAGTTTACAATAATTTAATAATAAACAAACACAGTGAAATATATTTTTTCGTTAGGCTCAGAATTATTTTTGAGAAATTATTACATACACAAATTTTCATTTGTCTTATTCAGCAAGAAAAGTGTTGCTATTTAAGCCAAATTCGCAAGTTTTACCTATTCGGCACGACATATATAAATTCAAATGTACTCCTGTAAACCCTTTTGGGGCCTAGTTACTAGGTCTTTTGTGTATCCATATACTCTTACGCTACCGTCCACAAGATGGATATGGGGTGCATATGTATTACCCGCTTCGGCTGCAAAATCTAAAATCTGCGCGATCCATGACACAGGACACACTTCAGAAAAGCAATAAATTTGGCCATGCAATCTGCCCCAGGCCCAGACTCGGGGAACTCCGTGTTCATCAAGAACTGCAAGAAGCCCCTTTCACGTGCCTTCAACATTCTATGGAGTGGGAGCATGGACACAGGGGTCATCCCAGTCACTAAAAGCAACGGACATAACCCCTCTCTTCCACAAAGGTGGCAGTAAAGCAATTGCCAAGAATTACAGATCTATAGCACTAACGTCCTACATCATAAAAATCTCTGAAAGGGTTATAAGGACTGTCAGCATAGTTGCTGATCCCTGTATTCCCAGTATTATATAGCATAGCATATTAGTATCATCCCTGTGCTTTAGACACGAGATCCCTCGTAGGCCTGTGGCTTGGTGTGACGTCACGGGTTGCTCACGAGGAGTGATTCCTTTGTCCCGCTCTCACTCGGCGGCAGACCTACAATACGTGAACAGGCTTGGCACCGGGCTCCATCTCTCATCTCAGTCTGACAATATATTTACCATCCTACAAGTGTGTCTACTTTCAACCTACGATATCTCCATTTAAGAACCCTTACGATAAATGGTGACAGCGGTGAGCCTGTAATTCTGACGATTACAGCGATTTCTGGAGATAAAATTGTCGACCAGCAAGACGGCCATTTCGTGTGACCAGTAGGCCTACCGACTACCGAGGTTCACCCCATCCAGCTACCTCAAGCCAGCTACTCTACCAGCTTCTACATTATTCACTGGTCAGTCTCTTTGTATTAGTGTTTATGCTTTTTTGCATTACTCCCGAGGGGTTGACCCGAGTTTGCAAAATAAGCCAGCTTCCAGTCTGTGGTGGGGGAGTCAGAACACCCGAGCCCAGTCCAGCCTAGCCTACTCCATCCAATTATTTTGCCTGCCAAGCCAGCTTCCACCCCTGCTGTGCTCATCGTGTGAAGTTATCAAGCTATTCTGTGTGAAGGGTTAAGATAAGCCAGCTAGCAACTAACCCAGGTGTCTTACCCCAGTACTCAAGCAAGCCACATGAGTAGCCTTCATCGCTTGTGATTCAAGTTCCAAGCATTCTGAGTGCTCCTTGTCATCCTTGTGGTGTTGTAGTATTTCGTGGGTTTCTTCTAAGCCAGCCGGCTTAGAATTATCTTCGCGGCAGTGTGGGTTTTCTCAGTGAGGCTTACGACGTTCAACCCATAAGCCCAGCCACTCACGATCACGTGTGTCGCACCATTGCCGGTCTCAGACGCCTCGCTCAGCCATTACCCACAAACCCAACTACAGTCGGCCATTACAACTCACCTACCTCATCAGTGTTTTGGTGCACTGCTAAGGGTTGTAGCACCATATTTTAAGGACCACATAGGGGGTCAAGAGCTAGAGTGTGGCGCGCCATCTTTAAAAGCCTCCTGTGTGTTGTCTCTCGCCGATTTAAGCGCAATTCTACGATCATCTGTGCAGAGGACAGCAGCAAGACGATATAAACAATCCATCAATCTCATTTTTTTCAAGTGTTACAGCTATAATATTTTTTTTTAGAGACATTTGCGAGTGTTGAGACATTTCTTTTGTGTTCCCAGTGAATTTTTCTCTTAGTGACATTCAGTGACTCTTGATCAGACTCAGTGTTTATCATGTACTGATTGCATTAATTTCTTTTAATCTCCTTAATTCAGTGTTAATTTTCGTGCATTATTTTATATCTGTTGTGTTGTGTATCTTTTTATACACTTGAAGTAAGTACTTAGTGTTTCCCTTTGTTGTGTGTGCAACATATGAGCAATATAGAACTTGTGTTTAAACTTCAGAATTCCAGTGTATTAACTCAGTAACTTTTTCACCTCATATTCTGCATCACAACTCAGTGTTGTCTGTTATTTTTTTCTTCCCAGCATTTGTGTAATTTTTGTTTTGTTCCCTGTGTGTTGAACATTCTTGTGTTCATATTCTTTCCATTTAGCCAGTGTCTAATTTGTCTTATTTCCACAGACAATAGTGCCATTTTTTAAAAGACCCAGCAAGAGCTCATATTTACAAAATTTTTCACACATCGTTTCATTGCAAGAAAATTCTAGTATTGTGTTTATGTTGATGTGTTCTGCATCACTGTAAGTGTTCAACCCTCTGTTTTGTTATGTATTTTTTGCACCTATTATTTTTTTTCATGTTTTATTGAACAAATTCACTCTTAGTGCAATTTTTAAGTTCTCCTTCTAAAGTAAATTGTTCTTTTGCTTGTTGTTTAAGTGCAGTTAAGAGTTAAAGTGTTCATTCCTTGATATATTTCTTTTCTTGTGTGTTATAATTTTTATTATTGCACATACTCATTTTGCAATAATTCTTGTGCAAATATTGTGTTGCTATTAAAGTTTTTCTTGCAGAAAATTTTATGCAGTGTTGTGCAATACAGTTTATTACAGTGCAGTTTCTTATGCTCTGTTCTGTGCATAGTATTTTATTCTGTCTGTCATTTTAATTTTTATTTCAGTGAATTGTGTGTTTGTTTTAATTTTTGCACAAGTTTATTGAGTCCATTTTATTATTTTATTGTGTATTTTCCTTGTTGCATTGAAAGTAAAGACAACTCACTGTGCCATTTATTCAATTTAAAGTAAAAGTTGAGCATATTAGATTTGAGCAAAGTACAAGTTCTCTTGATTTTCAGTGTTTGTTAAGTTGCATATTATTCTTGTGTGAGTTCTTTGCTTACTGTGTAACTTGTCAATTTTTAATTACTTATGCAGAATAGTTAAGCATTTTCTTCCATTTAAGCTTATTGTGTCATTCTCTCCATTTTTCTTGACTTATGCCCTTCAGTATTTTCACTGAGAAGATGTCCCAGTCACTTTTGAACGTTCACTTAGTGTATCATTCCAGTCAAAGTCAATATGAATCAGTCCACAGTACCAACATTCCCTTACTGACTGAAAGACAATACCTAGCCCTTGAGCAATGTGTTTGTTCTCACAGCTTGTATCTGAGATTTGTTAAAGTGCTGCGAAATGTGAAGTTCAGATTAAGTTCCTATAGATCCGTGAATTACTTATTAACGTAGCCGAGCGGTCAGGCACTAGTAATTCTGTCACTCCCATCTGTGTTCCACCTATACCTTCAGACTTGCAGGATAGTGTTCCGTTGCCTCAAGTGTCCGGGGACACTCAGACTGCCTTGAGTGCACAGCCTATCCCTGCAATGACTGCTAGTTCGAGTAGTAGTTTCTCCACAGGGGATGCCTTGTCAGAAAACGATTACTTGGAACTAGTAATGCCATCTCTTGTTGATGTCACATGCCGTTTGCAGAAAGACGTCTCTGTTGCGGCTAGTGCTCTCACTAGAGTGTCTGTTGTTGTTCCTAATGTTCCAGATGGTGATACCGTCCTAGTTGACAGTGATTCCTGCAAGGTCAAAGGTTTATTTGCTGAACCTTCCTTACACATTGTAAGAGACAGTAAGATCCATTTACTCCTTGCTAACACTTTGGGTCACAGTGTTCGTCTCAGAGCAAATACCAACCTCGTTGACCTAGTTCACTATCCTTACCCTGTTCAAGTACAGGATGACGTGTCACCTGACCAGTGGGTCGGTGCTATTTCTACCGGGGAGACCTCATCCACTTCTCCGGATCAATCTGTTTCACCAGTTGAGGAGAAAGACTTAGCTCCTACTGACTTCCCAGACGAAGTCAAGCGTTTGTTGACTCTGTTGAACAAACGTCGTAAAGCTATTGCCTTACCAGGTGAGAAGATGGGTATAACGAACTTATTGTCCCATCGTATTCCACTTGAACCTGGTACTAGACCTATTTACATACCTGCGTACAGAATGCCTCATTCACAAGTTGCTGTCGCAGAGGAACTGATCAATCAAATGCTCAATGATGGAGTTATTGCACATAGCAATTCACCCTGGAATGCGCCCTTGATCCTAGTGCCTAAGAAGGATGGCACTTGGCGCCCGGTGATTGACTTTAGGAAGTTAAACGCGAAAACCATTCCAGATCGTTTCCCACTTCCTGTACTAGGTGACCTTTTACGCAATATCGGAGATAACAAAGTCTTCTCGACCCTAGACTTGTTACAAGGGTTTTGGCAAGTCCCTCTTCACGAGGACAGCCAAGAGTTAACAGCCTTCTCCACTCCCACAGGTCATTATCATTTCCTCCGTATGGCGTTTGGATTACGATCGTCTCCTATCACGTTCTCTAGACTCATGACCAATATCTTTAGAGGTCTGATAGGTAAAGCACTTATGGTGTACTTAGACGACGTAATCGTCATGTCCGAAGACGTGGACACACATCTGAAAAGACTTGATACAGTACTTGGAAAGCTTGAAGAAGCAAATTTAAAGATCAAACTGTCTAAATGCCAATTTTTCAGATCAGAAATTAAGTTTCTTGGTCACGTAGTCACTCCTAGAGGGGTTACGACTGACCAAAGTAAAGTAACTGCAGTACTAAATTTCCCAACTCCCAAAACTGCTGATGCCGTAAGATCCTTTGTGGGCTTAGCAGGTTTTTATAGATCTTTCATTGCTAATTTTTCTTCCATAGCTGCTCCTCTAACTGAGTTGCTTAAGAAAGATGCTCCTTTTGTTTGGACCTTCCGTCAAGAAACAGCATTCCAAACTCTAAAAGAAAAGCTAACATCTGCGCCAATTTTGAAATTCCCAGATTTTTCTAAGCCCTTCTATCTGACAACTGATGCTAGTTCAATTGGCATAGGTGCCGTACTAGCTCAGAAGACTGATAGCAAGTACAACGCAGTTGCATTTGCTAGCCGAGTCCTTACGAAGGCTGAACGTAATTATACAGTAACGGAGCAAGAAGCCTTAGCAATAGTGTGGTCTTTAAAGCACTTCCGAGACATCATTTACCAGTACCCTGTTCATGTCTTGACAGATCATGCGCCACTGATACCTTTATTCCAGAACAAACAGCCTACTGGAAGGTTAGCCAGATGGTCCTTGACTATCCAAGAGTTCAATCCCACTTTTGAACATTTACCTGGCAAGTCAAATGTAGTCGCAGATGCTTTATCGCGACACGTTAGTGTAGTTACTGCAGATCCTCCATTTACTGTCGAGGATGTCAAAACTGCACAAAGAATAGATCCCATGTGGTCTGGTGTGATTCGATTCCTTCTCCAGGAAGATCCCATTCTTACTGTAAAGCCACCAGCACCCATTAGTGACTTTGTAATGAGTCAGGAATTACTGTATCGAACAGCCGAGTTGGGTACTCCAAGCAGAAGAGTTTACCAGTTAGTAATTCCACAGTCACTAGTGAACGTAGCTCTACAGCTAGTTCATGATGCACCAGGTGTTGCACACCCTGGTATGGATCGTTCTGTGAAACAAGCCAGAATGAAATACTTTTGGCCACGTATGGCAACTGACATTTCCGAGTATGTTAAGAAATGTAGTGTCTGTATGCAGCATAAAGGAAATGTCAATGGTCCTAACCCAATCCAAGTGTACCCAACCACTAGCGAACCGTGGGAAAGAGTTGCCCTTGATTTGTTAACTAATTTTAAATGTTCCCTCCAAGGCAACAAACATCTGTGTGTTATGGTAGACCATTTCACCAGATATTGTGAGCTAGTTCCTATTGCAGATAAGACTGCAGAGACAGTAGCTAGAGCGTTTAAAGAACGCATTATCTGCAGGCATACCACCCCAAAGTCCTTAGTAACAGATAATGGAGGTGAATTCTGTAATGAGATTCTTGAAAATTTGTGTACTTTATACAAGATCTCTAAATCCACCATTGTTCCTCATCATCCTGCCAGCAATGGGTTAGCTGAAAGAACAAATAAGAAAGTACTTGATGTTCTGAGAGCCACTATCAACCCCAATAGTGAAACTTGGGATGAAGTTATACCAGATGTCCAGTGTGCCATAAATTCTGCTTACAATGCTTCCATAGGTGATACTCCACATTATGCATTGTATGGTGTAGACAAGCGTTTACCCTATGAGTTGTTATATTCCACTCCGAAACCTAATTACAACCCTGATGATTTCGTAGCAACTCGTACCAGCTTAGCTCAAAGTGTTTTTAGAAGAATCCGTGAAACACTTCATAAAGCAACAGCAGAATTTACTAGAGTAACTAATAGCCGTGCTAAGCCATCCAAAATCAAAGTAGGTTCGAGAGTCATGCTGATTAACTTTAACAAAACGTCTGCAATGCCAAAGCTTGATCAAAAGTTTGTCGGACCTTATCGAGTTGTAGAACATATCTCTGGAAATAAGTATAAGGTTAGAGAAGTTAGTACTGGCAAATACAAAGAATCGCATTTAGATCATATGAAATTAGTATGCGATGTTGAGGATATTGCTACCCAGACTAATGAGACAGACTCTGACAATCCTCCTGATCCTGTACTCTCTACCTCAGATACTCAGTCAGATACTCAACCTGAATGTCGTTACTCCTTGCGTACTCGAAAAGTAATGAGAAACCCGCAAGTATCTTTTGTAGATATTCCTTCAGATCTCTCTCAGTCAAGGCATGTGTTAGCCATTGCAGAGGAATTCGACCCTCCCAGAGATGATAACCATTCTGCATATGTAAACCTAACCCTTGCAGAATTGGGTTTAAATGTACATAGTCTGTATAATTAGATGTCCGAGATGAATGAATTTGTCAACTGTGTGTTTTATTATTAGCTGATCAGTTTGTCAGAAATTTTCGTGTTCACGTTCCCTCCGTATTCTGAGAATTAACAGTCTAGATTTGAGTGCACCGAATCTGCCTTTCTGTTAAACACTTCTTTGTATATAATTATTCTTCCTCAGAATCCGTAGAGTGCATGAATACAGATCGATCGATCAATTCCATCCATATTGTATAATGATTTGTTCTTATAGTTTGTAATGATTACGTTAACACCCATTACGTCAAAATCATGTTGTACCATCCATTAGTTCTAAGTTATATATGAATTTGTTATTGTATAGAATCAGCCCAGATCCGCCTGCCTGTTCAGCCTATAGTATAGTAGTGTATGTCGGGACGACATACGTAACATGACCGAGCTGTCAGCATAGTTGCTGATCCCTGTATTCCCAGTATTATATAGCATAGCATATTAGTATCATCCCTGTGCTTTAGACACGAGATCCCTCGTAGGCCTGTGGCTTGGTGTGACGTCACGGGTTGCTCACGAGGAGTGATTCCTCTGTCCCGTCTCACTCGGCGGCAGACCTACAAGACGTGAACAGGCTTGGCACCGGGCTCCATCTCTCATCTCAGTCTGACAATATATTTACCATCCTACAAGTGTGTCTACTTTCAACCTACGATATCTCCATTTAAGAACCCTTGCTTGCAGGCTGGAGCGACACAGGGTGGTGAGTGAGGGTAGCGGCTAGCTGGAGGTGGCTGAGATGGTTCACCTCTGACCTGCCGGGACCCCACAAACAGTCATCTAACGTCTGAAATACCCTTAAATCCATGCCCACACCGGTGCCACCATTTGTCAAGTAAGTTTTCGATACGTGGATGGGGTAAGAATACTCACTTAGGCTGGTAGTACGTATAATATATAACGGGAAGTATGGGATGCGCCAACAGCCGACCTGCCTCTCTCTGCACCCTATCTTCGACTGACTCTCAAAGTGCCTACGGGTGATGGGTGTTTGAAATCCTGCTATGGTCAGCAGCAATATGAATACAGTCAATGATTCACACAGACGGTTGGTAGTGAGTCATCTACTGGTACACTGGTTACTGGTAACTGGTTACTAGGAACTGGTACTACTACTGAGAACACAACCCAGGGCAACATGCATTTAGAGCAGGCTGCTCCTGCCTGTCCCAGCTACTGGACCACTATGACAAGGTCTTAGATGCACTGGAGGACAAACAAAATGCAGATGTAGCATACACAGCAGACTGGGTTTTTAACAAGAGAACAGACAAAACGAAACACATCAATATTCACTAATATAATACGGAAGTCTAACAACTATATTATGCAAGCAGACTTAACAAAATAAAAGGGGATATGAAAAAGACCTGGGAAACCGTCTCTGAAATCCTGGGCTCTAAAAAGCAAAAAAAAAAAAAAAAAAAAAAAAAACTACCCAGAAACAAATATAAACTTAACGAAAGCAGAGGAACCACACATCCAGCCTACTGACATGTTTCCTTCACTAAAGGATCAAAACTAGCAAGCAAAATCCGAACCTCAAATACACCTGCGAAAGACTACCTCACTGGAAATTACCAAAATACTTTATATCTAGTTCTTACTAATTCTATCGAAGTCTCACTCATCAGTCTCTTAAAAACAAGACAGGAAACCAAAATAACTTGCCATCACTCATGTACCAAAAAAAAAAAAAAAAAAAAAAAAACCAGCACAAGTGCTGTCGTCCACTTGCAACTTTGTTTAACAAGTCAGTGGAATCTTCAACCTTCCCACCCATACTTAAGATAGCAAAGGTTACCCCGATCCTCAAAGGAGATCCAACTGAAGTAAATAACTATAGGCCTATATCAAACTTGCCCTTACTCTCTAAAATCTTCGAAAAAATAATATATAATCGGGTTTACTCCTACCTAATATCTCATCGTATACTTAACCCCTGCCAGTGTAGGTCTAGGCCAAAAAATAGTACGAATGATGCAACTATACAAATGCTTGAACTGCTTTATGCAGCGCTTGAAAAACATAAATATCTTCCGGGACTCTTCATAGACCTGAGGAAAATATTCGACAAAGTGGATCACAATATCTTACACCTTAAATTAGAACATTATGGGGTTAGAGGACCTAAAATCTTATTTTAGCAATAGACATCAATATGTCTACACAGTGTAACTTCAACTACTCAGCCTGTAGCCACAGGAGTGCCCAATGCAGTGCTCTAGGCCCCCGCGACGCGCGCATGCCTGCGTGTGTGTGTACTCACCTAGTTGAGGTTGTGGGGGTCGATTCCGAGCTCCTGTGTGTGTGTGTGTGTGTGTGTGTGTGTGCACGTGTACTCACCTAGTTGAAGTTGCAGGGGTCGAGTCCAAGCTCCTGGCCCCGCCTCTTCACTGGTCGCTACTAGGTCACTCTCCCTGAACCGTGAGCTTTATCATACCTCTGCTTAAAGCTATGTATGGAACCTGCCTCCACTACATCACTACCCAGTCTATTCCACTTCCTGACAACTCTGTGACTGAAGAAATACTTCCTAACAGCCCCGTGGTTCATCTGAGTCTTCAGCTTCCAACTGTGACCCCTTGTTGCTGTGTCCCATCTCTGGAACATCCTGTCTCTGCCCACCTTGTCTATACCTCTCAGTATTTTATATGTCGTTATCATATCACCCCTAACTCTCCGATCTTCTAGTGTCGTCAGTTCGATTTCCCTTAACCTCTCCTCGTAAGACATTCCCCTTAGCTCCGGGACTAGTCTTGTTGCAAACCTCTGCAAACCTTGTGTGTGTGTGTGTGTGTGTGTGTGACCCAACAATTAATATTTGCACCAATAACTTAGTTGTAACCGGGTGTGGACGTGTGAATTGCTCATTACTCTATAATTTGTTCTTGAATGTAGCCATATATAAACCTAAGTAAGTAAATTTACTTACTTACATGATTCATTACCTTTGTAACTTGCGAGTTCATTACCTTTGTACCTTGTTCAGCTATGAAAAATCTGGGGCCCAGTCCCTGGACCCATTATGTATCACTGTAATCTGTAAATACCTTTGTAACTTGTCATGATTGTGACCATATCTACCTGGAGTTCATTACTTTTGTAACTTGCTCAGCTATCAAAACTTTGGGGGCCCAGACCTGGACCCATTATGTACCTCTGTAATCTTTTGACTACCGCCCGCCCACAGGATGGGTATGGGGTGCATAATAAACATATTAAACTATTCTAACAAGAGACTTTCCAAAGCCTTCGACAAGTGCGAGCGTGGTATAATAGAGCACAAAATGCGTGATAAAGGAATAACAGGAAAAGTTGGTAGATAGATCTATAACTTCCTAATAGAACACAAAGGGTAATAGTAAATAAAGTCTCGGGCATCCACAGTGAAAAGCTGTTCCACACGGCACAGTATTCGCCCCCTTCCTGTTCCTTATCCTCATACGTTACATAGACAGAGATGTAAGCCACAGCACCTTGTCATCCTTTGCGGATGACACCCGAATTTGCATGACTGAGAGACTCAAAGCGGGCATCAACCAAATCTTTACATGGGCCTCGGAAAACAGTACGAAGTTCAATGAAAGAAAATTTCAATTACTCCGATATGGAAAACTCGAGGAAATTAAAAGTGTATCAGAGTATAAAACAAATTCCAATCACACAATAGAGCGAGAAACTAATGTGAAGGACCTGGGAGTGATAATGTCAGAAGATCTCATGTTTAAATATCACAACAATGTATCTATACCACATCTGCTAGGAAAATGATAGGATGGATAATGATAACCTTCAAAACTAGGGACGCTAAGCCCGCGATGATTCTCTTCAAATCGTTTGTTCTCTTTAGGCTGGAATGTGGCTGCACACATACAGCCCCTTTCACAGCAGGCGAAATTGCAGACCTGGAAAATGTACAAGCACGATAAACCACCTAAATCACTGGGAAAGGTTGAACTCCCTTGATTTGTACTCCCTAGAATGCAGGCGAAAAAGATACATAATAATATACACTTGGAAAACCCTAGAGGGACTAGTTCCAAATTTGCTCACGAAAATCACTCCCTATGAAAGTAAAACCCTGGGAAGGAGATGCAACATCCTCCCAAATGAAGAGCAGGGGCACCACGAGTACACTAAGAGAGAACACAATAAGTGTCAGCGACCCAAGACTGTTCAACTGCCTCCTAGCATACATATGGAGGATTACAAATAGTCCCCTGACCGTCTTCAAGAAGGTGCTGGACAGGCACCTAAAGTCAGTACCTGACCAGCCGGGCTGTGGTTCGTACGTCGGTTTGCGTGCGCCACCAGTAACAGCCTGGTTGACCAGGCTATGATCCACCACGAGGTCTGGTCACAGACCGGGCCACGGGGGCATTGATCCCCGAAACCCTCTCCAGGTGTACTCCAGGGACAGCTGGAATGCTTCCAAAAGGTGCACACAGACGTTTTGAAAGGCAAGGCTTGCTGGCTTAGGCTGTCTTGTAGAGACTGGCTTAATCTGGCTTGGCTTAATTGCATGAAACTCGGGTTTACCCATCGAAAGCTTGCCTGCAAAAGAATAAGAATCAGGAAGATAATAGTGGATGTGGAGGCAGTGAGGGAAAATTCTGGCTTGGCGGGCTTTCTTCCAGGGCGACGCGCTGACCCCACACACTGGCCTCACGAGATAAGTAAGTAAGTAAGTAAGTAAGTAAGTTTATTCAGGTATACACAAATACAGTTACATAGAATTATCATATATAGCAGCATATGTATAGAGAACCTAGGATAACCCAAAAAAGTCAGACAGAGTGACTTATTTCCATTGGGGTCCTTTTACCTTATTATTATAGTATAAAGGTTATAATATTTTCTTATTGTTCTACAATGAAGATAACATCTTATTATCCTACTAAAGACTATCTGCGACACCAAGGTCATTAAGACTATCTACAATACGAGTGTCATTACAAGGAATAAGGTAAAATTTACACGTATGTTAGCTAAAAAATAGAAAATCATTCCCCTCCCTTTCTGTAGCTACAGTCATCAGACACCTTTTGGCACTCTTCTTGAACTGGTTCGCGCTATGACTGGCTTTGACATGTGCGGGTAGTCTGTTCCATTCCTTTATTGCTGTACAATAAAAGGTGTTTGAAGCCTGGCCACTGACTGTGGGTACTACAAAGTTGTGCTCTCTCCCCCTAGTTCTATGATTGCTTTGGTTCCCAGCCTTGACAAAATTGACAGCAAGATATTCTGGACATTGCTTGTGAGCAATTTTATAAACATGATTTAGCTTCAGTTGTTTTACTCTGTCTTCAACATTCAGCATATCCAACTGCTGTAATTCATCCTGGCCTACATGTTCTCTTGGTCCCAGCCCCAGGATGAATCTTACGATTTTGTTCTGGGTGATTTGCAGTCTATCTTTCAGTTTTTTTGTCAAGGCAGAGTACCAAGAAGAGCAAGCGTAATCCATATGGCATTGTATAAGGGCTAGACATAGAGTCCTGCGAGCCTCAGTAGGTAGACACTGTGCTTGTCTATACAGGAACTTCAGTCTGGCATTCGCTTTCTTTACTACACTGTTCCCTATCAATTCTCCTGACATGCTTGGGTCAAAGGGGATTCCCAAATATTTTACTGATGAAACCAAAGTGATGGGCTCCCCATTACATTGAACATTAAAATTATTTACCCTTCTCAGTTTATGTTTCGTGCCAAAGAGAATGGCTTCAGTTTTCCCTAGGTGTAATGATAGTTTGTTGTCTACTAACCATTTGCTGCAGGACTCCAGTTCCAGTGTTAAAACATTAGCAATATCTTGTGGGTCTTTACCTGACACTAACAGAGCACTGTCATCTGCATACAGTAGGAGTTTGCACTTGACACTGATAGGTACCGATAACTTGCTGCCACCAAGCAGCAACAAGGCTGCTCCTATATCTTGCCGTCCCCTGGGCCTATCCGAACTCCAGTGATGGCCAAATTTGCAAGTACTGCTGCAACAACATGCAAGTTAACTATAGTTACATAAAAACTGACGGTGACGACAACGAAATGGACTAAATATGACAGAAGAGGGACCGGCATTCAAGTACCAGACCTGCTACCAGACGTGAACCAGACACAAGACGTTTTCCACTAAATGAAATAACTGACCTCCATATCAACTGCACCAGTGTTTAACGGGAAGACAACATGGCAGAAATCCTGATCAACTAAATCTCCAAGGAAATGCCAGGTCTGTAGGACTTTTTTCGTCAGTGCCAAACGAGGGAAAGATTTGAGCCTTTAAACATGGCTGACCGGCATTCAAACAGCAGCTACTGCCAGACGTACAACTAGCGAAGTGAAATTCTCATCTTTACTGACGTTCATCTGTTGACAGTAGCATCATATCTGTACCACCATCATATCACCTGTACCAGTGCTAACCAGAGGGAAACACAGGAGACATCGTCAAATCAACAGTATAAAACTCCAAGGTTATAGGTCGGATATCCCTCAGTGCCAGTCGTGAGAAAGAAGTGAATAGTTAAACAGTCAAGGTTAATATTTTAGTAGCTGACCTATATTCAGCTGACCAGTGTACAGTGAGAGAATCATAGCAGAAAACGCCAAATATATCTATAAACTCAAAGAAAGTCAGGTGGTAGGTGGCGTTACTCCCCTAAGTGTTTTAAAAATGGCTGAGTCAGCAAAACAGGTCAGGCAGTCAACAACACCACACAATCCCCGATAAATGGAACTGAGGGGGATTTGGAAGGATAAAACCATGGATTAAACCTTTCTGATCTACCAGAATGGAAAGGAGTTAGAAGTTAATTGGGGAAGCCAGACTGTGAAGTGAGATGGGAAGGGGAGTGTGTTTGAAGGGGTTAATTGTAAGGGTTTTGTGAAGTTAAGGGAAAAGTGAGCAGTGAAGAGGTTTTTGAAGAAGAAATTTTACTAGTAATTCAGTGTGATTGCTAAAGCAGATACTAAGTGTACTAGGGACTGGAAAAGAGAAATAAATATTATTGTATATGAGTAAAAGAGCGAAGAGTGAAAATGGCAGGCATTAGGGGGGTACAGGCTGCCATAATTATATTTATATTTCTTCTTCAATTCCATGAAGAAAGAAATCAGTCATGGGGGTTGGAAAAGGTGAATGGAGTAACAGCGCCCTGGACAGTAAAAGCCCAACAGTTGCCATCCTACCAGAAAAGTAAATGTCACTATCGCCGCAAGGTATGGCAACACCGCATACCTAAACAAAAACAATGGCACACAGCTCTTATTGTAGCGCTCTTAAGTGGTGATATCCAAATTAATCCAGGACCTCAAACTATTGTGCAGAGGAAAAACAGACAGATAAATGACGGCAATAATGACGGTCTAGTAGCTAGGGATGATAACCTTAACTCCATAGGTAATGCATACATAGGTCAATGTGAGACAATACAGCCATTATTATCTCAAACACTACCGAACAGATGTATACACTGTACTAAAGTACGCATGAAAAACAGAAAAGGCACCTTATGTAAAATGTGTAAGGGGTGGGTGCATGATGGATGTATGTACAATTATAGCAACGGTGCCAGAATTCATTTTGTGTGTAACAAATGCACTTTGGCACAGTTACCCTTTAGCAGTGATGACATTGATTTACCAAATTTTAATACAAATGACCCATTGCCATATATTGATGATTATGATTGTTTTATGAAAACAGGCCTTCACTTTATTCATGTCAATGCAAGATCACTTCTTCCTAAATTGGCAGAGATTAGGATTCTAGCTAACAAAATTAGGGCGGCAGTTATAACCATCTCTGAATCTTGGTTGGATGATACGGTGACTGACGACGAGGTCAAAATAGATGGTTACAATATAAAACGCTTAGATAGGAACAGAAAGGGTGGTGGAGTATGTGCCTACATTAGAAATGACTTAGCTTACAACCCAAGACCTGATTTAAATAACAATAAACTGGAGATTCTATGGTTTGAAGTGCTGCTTCCTAAGACCAAACCCATCTTAGTAGGAACTAGTTACCGCCCTCCTACCCAGGACCAGTTCTTAGAAGACTTTTCCAGAGTCTTGTCCGGAGTTGAAAACAATTGCGAGACAATAATACTGGGCGACTTCAATATCTGTTTTCAGCAGCAAAATAACGGGCTATGCAAAAGGTATAAGCAAATTCTAGGATTAAATAGTTACACTCAACTTATCAATACTCCAACCCGGATCACACAGTTCTCAGCCACCCTAATTGACCACATACTTTGTAACCGCTCTGAGAACATTAGTCAGTCAGGCGTCATTACCACAGGTCTTAGTGATCATTTCATCATTTACTGCACCAGGAAAATAACTAGGGATAGGATAGGCCTACACAGGACAATAAAAATGAGGTCAACTAGAAACTACAGTAAAGAAACACTGGTAAATAGGCTACACAATTGTGACTGGACAGAGATAACAAGTTGCACGGACGTAAACGATGCCTGGGAAAAATTCAAAACAATGTTCACTACCATCCTTGATAATATTGCACCAGTTAAAGAGGTTAGGATTAAACGAAGAACTGAACCCTGGATGAATACTGAGATATTAGATAATATGAAATTCAGAGACCAGCTGCTAAAAAGATTTAAAGCAAACAGACAGGATATTGCAGCACTAAATGAATTCCAAAGGGTGAGGAACAGAGTACAGAGACTTATAAAAGGAGCAAAGGCAAAGCACTACTGCTCAAAAATTGAAGAGTATAAGCATAACCCCAGAAAGCTCTGGCATCAACTAAAACAGTTGGGGTATAGCCATAAGCCAGTAGATAGGTCTAACATAGTACTCACTATCGATAATGAGGTATGCCACGAAACATCTAAGGTGGCAAATTGCTTTAATTCATACTACACATCTGTTGCATCAACACTAGTAAGTAAACTACCAGCTGCATCAAATACCTTTAACACAGACTCTGATAAGTTTCAAACATACTATACCAATAAAGGGGTAACCCCAAACAGTTGTCAACTAGTAAGTGTATCTCATGACTTTATTCAAAAAGAACTAAGCAGGTTAAACCCAACTAAGAGCACAGGCCCTGATAACATCCCGTCTAAGTTCCTAAAAGATGGTGCTTCTGAACTGTCAATCCCTATTGCTCACATAATAAATCTATCAATCACCACTAATACAGTACCGGAGGGGTTCAAGGAGGCCAGAGTTACTCCTATCTTTAAGAAAAATAGTAGGTCTGATGTAAGCAACTATAGGCCTGTTAGTATACTCAGTATAATATCTAAAATTCTAGAGAGGGCGGTGTATTCTCAAGTAGTTAAGTACCTTAATGACAACAACATTCTCCATAGCTATCAATCGGGCTTTAGAAGATCCTACTCAACCGACACCTCCCTTATTAATCTGATGGATTACCTGAGAACTGAAATGTCAAAGGGGAACCTCATAGGCATGGTAACCTTAGACCTGCAAAAGGATTTCGATACTGTCAACCACAATATATTATGTAATAAACTCCAAGCTATCGGTATAGGTTCTGTAGACTGGTTTAAGTCCTACCTTAGCAATAGGAGACAAATAGTCAAAATCAACAAAACAGAATCAGAACCCCTGCCGATAACATGTGGAGTTCCCCAAGGTAGTATTCTGGGTCCCTTATTATTCTTATGTTATGTCAATGATATGCAAATTAATCATTATTCCTCGATGAAAATCCAAAGATTTATGTAACCAACGCTACCATCATCTGTCGAGGGGTTCTTTAGAAGAGTGACGGTAGCAATGACACCAACGGAGGGGTTGTTATAGTAGTGTATTATAATGAAAAGGATGGGGTCCAGCCTTCATCACACATCTACCTGCCGCCTACGTTCGGATGTAACTGAACTACGTCTGCGGCTTAGTGTGTCGTTGTGAAGAGAAGTCACGTGACTAGTTGGTGTACAGGGGGATTGTGTATAATGGTATTGCCACACACACATATTTATTTATTTATTTATTTTATAATTTGAACATACATACAGAGGTACAAAAAAATACAGGTAAGAGCAGCATGCCAAAGCCACTTGTATGCATAGCATTACGGGCAGGCTTAAAATTAACTTAAGATTAACTAACATTAACATACTCATACACATTATATATATATATATATATATATATATATATATATATATATATATATATATATATATATATATATATATACATATATATATATATATATATATATATATATATATATATATATATATATATATATATATATATATATATATATATATATATATATATATATTTAAAGACATATATTTAAAGGAATCTGGGACACCTAGGTCGCAAAAAATGTCCCCCTTCGATACCTACCACTGTCATAACCACAAGTTGCTCTGGACCTATTAATTAAATGAATTATACATCAGGAATTCTGGTAAATATATAAATTTGTGGACTGTATATTAAAAAATGATTATATATAAACACAATTACATAACAGAAGGAAAATATATCTTAATATCACTCACCAATTTGACTGGATATTAAGTTGTATCATACTCAAGAAAAACCTCACTAACTAAATTTATGAAAACACTGGCCAGAATTATACACAAATCTAGAGAGCTTATCTGAGGTTCCTGGAGCTGTCTTGTCCAGTCGTCTGATATCTCAAGTTATGTAGGAATGCATGTCCAACAATTTCGCCTCCTGTTTGAGAGGTGTCAGCCCAATTTCAACCTCTAGAGCACGAAAATTCCTTCCCATCACACCAACGTTGTACACAATTCAAAACCAAGATGGATAGTCTCCTGCGCATGCGCAGAGCCTCCCTGTCGGCTCCTGTCGGCTCCTGGTGGTTAACGCTCTCGCTTCACATGGCGAGGGTCTGGGTTCGATTCCCAGCCAGAGTAGAAACATTGGACGTGTTTCTTTCCACCTGTTGTCTATGTTCCCCATCAGTAAAATGGGTACCTGGGTGTTAGTCGACTGGTGTGGGTCGCATCCTGGGACACTGACCTAATTTGCCCGAAATGCGGAGCATAACAAGGGACTTTCTATATAGTAGTATGTCATTGTTGTCAGCTAGGACTTTATACCTTGTACATGTACTTGTAGTAAATAAAGATATTAAAGTTTATTTACACAGCATAATATTGGGAAATTATTTTCCACACTGCGGCCAGGCGGAGGTCGTTGGTAAACGACTCAAATTGCTGATTTGGCAACGGTGGAGGACCTGGGTACATATAAGATCTGGCATCCACACGGCGACATATTACACAAGATTTAATCACCCTTTTTACACTTTGCCATCCTTGTGGAATCCAGAAAGTTTCCCTAATACAATTTAAGGTATCTTGTACCCCACCATGCATTACATTTTTATGGGCATTTAGCACAATTAAATCTGTTAAATGATGAGTTTTTGGCAGTAAGATAGGGTGTTTAGCATAATCACTCAATTCAGCATTTTGTAACCTACCTCTGCACCTAATTACATTGTTCTCTAAATGCAGCCCCAATTTCTCTATTATGGAACCTTTCACAATTTTTCTTTCCATCATCAATTTAATCTCACTTCCATAGATTTCCTCCTGTACCCTCTTTATCCAATATTCAAGAGGATGTGAAAACTTAAATGAAATATTCATCTTGTTTAGAAATTTAAACACCAACTTAGTTACATTGATTAGTTTGGGTAAAGAAGAATACCTATTTATATCAATGGCTATGGGAGGACAAACTATTGGAGCGGTGGTCACAGTAATTTCAACAGGAGCAATATACGCCTTTTGTACAGGCCAATTAGCTTTATTTACCAACCAGCTCGGTCCTTTAAACCAAGATACAGCATTTACAAATTTAGCATAAGGTAAACCTCGAGACAAGAAATCAGCTGGATTCTCCTCACCAGGTATATGATTAAATGTTAACATATGCTGACCCAAACTATTATACTTCTCTTGCATCTGATTAATTTCAGCGACTCTGTTTTATACATACACAATTTTACTGTTTCCATTACGAATCCATTGTAAGGATACCTCATTATCAGACCAAATTACAGTGTCGCTAATATTTATCTCCTGCAACTTATTTCTTATATAATTAGCTAATTTGACACCTACATAAATGGCTGTTAATTCCAACTGAGGTAAGGTACGTGATTTAATTGGAGACACTTTAGCCTTAGACATAACAAGAGAAATAACACTATTACATTGAAGATAAGCAACTGCTCCATATGCCAATTTTGAAGCATCACAAAAAATGTGGAGTACATTTTTGCCATTTGGATTGGCCACCTGGCGTGGGAGCTCCAACAGTGGAATTTTTTCATAATCACCAATTAATTCATCCCACCTGTTAATGAATTCCTCAGGTAGAATTTCATCCCAAGCACATTTAAGTTTCCATGCTTCCTGTATTAATAATTTCCCTCTTACAGTAAGGGGTGACACTAAACCTAGTGGATCAAAACATTTGGAAACTTCAGCAAGCAAAACTCTCTTAGTTAATTTATTGGGCATACTGTAATTATTAGGTTTTAACATTAACAAATCTCTCTCAGTATCCCAATTTAAACCCAATACATTACTACATTTTTGCACTTCATCTCCAGGGTAATCTTTACTTATTTTGTCCTTTAATTTGGACGAATTACTATTCCATTCTCTCAGAGGCATATTTGCACTTTGCATTATTTTATTAGCCTCTCCATAAGTCATTAACAGTTCCTCTTCAGTTGACGTCACACCCAGGAAATTGTCCACATAAAATTGTTTGTTCATTACTTTACTCAATGGACTTCCCGTACATTTAAAGTGTGCATTTATCGTCGCTTGAAGTAGGAACGGACTGGATGTAGCACCAAATAATACGCTCCTAAAGCGAAAGGTTTTCAGAGGGCTAAGTGGGTCAATAGGATTCTCAGGCCATAAGAAGCGGGTACAATCCCGGTCAGCCTCTTGTAAACCCACTCTTAGGAAAGCTTTACTTATGTCAGCCGTAAAGACATAATTTTTCATCCTGAAATTTAATAAGATATCTCCTAATTTTTCCGTCAACAACGGACCTGTCATCAAACAGTCATTTAAACTAGGTACATTTTTGTTACTCCTGGCACTACAATTAAACACAATTCTCAGAGGAGTAGTCTTAGAATCCTTCTTCACTCCGTGATGTGGCAAATAGTGACCATAAATTTTGGCTTGCTCAGGAGGTACCTCTTCTATAAATTTATTAATTAATTGTTCAGCAATTATATCATTATAGGCAGTTAACAATTCTGGTGTCTTACTCAGTTCGTGGAGCTGAGCCTTTAACTGTCCATATGCCATTCTGTAATTAGTGGGCAATTCTGGATGGTTCAGTCTCCACGGAAGTCGCACCCAGTATTGTCCAGATTCAAATTTTACATCTCTCAGGTATTGATCCTGAGTAAAAGAATCATCTGGACTTTCTTCATTTACATTTATTCCAGTGCTGTCTAATTCCCACAATTTATGCACTGGCTCAACACCATCCTCTATGGAAGAATTATACTGGGGTACAACTTCATGAGTAAGACACACAGTTATGGTATTTGTAGTTTCCTCTAGTCATGCGTGACTGTCAGCGTGCCTCGTTGTGCTCCCGGTTTTCTGGTGTTTTCACGGTCGCTCTTACGTGCTAGAACTTTAATTTGTGTCATCAATCCTATACGATACATCCCTCTAGCGCCTGGAACCAATCTTGGGCGGAAAACATTATATACTGAGTCAAAAAAGGAGAATTAGTGTGCATTACCTAGCAGAGTTTACTGCCAGAGGGGAATCATAGGCCTGTTTTCCGTGTGAAAAAAAATAATAATAATTGAACTTTGTGTCAGAGGAAAGAAAGTCTCCCTGAAAGCATTGAGTATACATAGTGTATAGTGTATACTACAGTGGCTCCCTAGTATATTGATGATAAAGGCTAAAGTGTCATTTGAAAACAGGTGAATTTGTAAATGAAGTGATAAGCCTATAGAGGCAGGTGCCAGAAGTCGCCAGAAACTTACCACAGGTCAGCTGTTTTTAATAATCTTCCTGGCCTGCTAGTGTACTCGCATATAATCTAGTGATACCAGTGAATAGCAGAATACAGTGTTGTAGTAGCAACTAACCAGTATTATAATGGTACTTAGTGGAGTGGAGTGACTTTCATTAGTTTCTTTTTCTTGAAATACGAGACGTTACTGTGAATTTCATATAACCTGTAGTTACCAGCGGTCGCAATATACACAACGAGAAGCAATTATTACTACAGAAAAAGCGTCCTTCCTCCAAAATTTGCACCAGTCAACTATAGTGATAATATAGCATTTATTGTGGTGGAGACGGAAAAAACAAAAATAGAAAAGCCAGATACAGCGATTGATAAACAAAGAGGTCGACTGTACGTCATTGTAGGAGCTGCCAGATATCACCGGCTCTTCAACACGCAAGTTATACTTTTGTATCAGTCAAATCACATATTACTCGGGTAGATAATTTCCAGTAGATCCTTCATGTGTTAGCTCAAATCACCGACCAGTATGTTTTAAATAAGTGACCCACTGATCAGAGCAGATCGACTGGTCCGAACCCTTGACTGGTCCGAACCCTTGACTGGTCCGAACCCTTGACTGGTCCGAACCCGGGACTGGTTTCAAACAGTTTCGTTGGACAATAAAGCAGACTGTAAACGGATGGGTTTGTAGGCGCCCTTATAAACACAAACATTAAAAATCAGGAACGTGACGGTAAGCTGTCCAATATACAAAAAGAGTTAGAAACAGAAATACAAATAGCTAGAGCTTCATTTAAGGTTATTAATATAATATTCAAGAGGTTGCTAGTAGAATTGCAGTAAATCAACCATTCAAATCATTATGAAGCTGTGTGTAGTCTGTGGTCAGTCAAACAAACGGGCTTCCACATGGATAAATTGTCATTTTTGTGGAAATTGGTGTCACGCTCCTTGTGCAGATATCCCAGAACTAGCTACAAGCAGTATTAAAACAGAGAAGTGTTTTTGGGTATGCCCAAATGAGGAAAATCTGTGGACTAAAATCACAAGGGTATTAAAAGAGGATAACATCAAAGCTGCTTTCATAGAAAACCTGGAAGCTTTCTACAACAGATGGGAACATAAAAAGTCTGGGCTGAATGGTACTGCCCTTGATACTGGCCATGTAGTCACAAACTGTAAGGCTGGAGGTGATGTCCTGGTAGTCAGTAAATGTGGGGCTGATAGTGCTGTCCTGGGAGACAGTAATGGTGAAGCTGGAGGTGCTGTCCTGGGAGACAGAAATGGTGAAGCTGGAGATACTGTCCTGGGAGACAGTAATGGTGAAGCTGGAGATTTTGTCCAGGTAGTCGGGAATTATACGCAGGAAGGAATACATATAAATGACCTCATAGAGGACAGGAGCCATAGTAGGGAAACAAGTGTAGTCAAAGATAAGATAAAACCAATATTGCAAACTAGAAATACCGCAGGAAATAGCAAACAAGAGGACTCCAATAGCAATAGTGAGGATAAATTACCAAAAACAACTGGTGGGAGCTCCATTGTTGGTGCTAGGGAGGATAGGAGTAAGACAGGGAAACATGCACCAACAGGGAATACAGTCACAGAAACCCAAGGCAAACGGAAACCAAGCCTGTGCACATACTATGCACTTGGTATCTGCTGGCATGGGAAATCTGGAAAAACAGATGGGACATGCAACTATGACCACCCTAGAAAATGTCATGCCCATATGACAACAGGAAAATGCAAACTCCCTTCCTGTAAGCTTTTTCACCCTGAAATGTGTACCTCTTCAGTACAGGAAAGACTGTGCTATAACTTAAATTGCCAGGCATACCATCTAAAGGGGACAAAAAGATACAAAACATCCAGGCCATGGGAAAACCTGGGTAGCCACAGCCACTCAAGAGGGAGAGGTTTTTTAGTGCCAGGAAGGAAAAAAAACTGGCAGGAAATGGCAGAAATCGTACACCAAATCCAGTCATTCCTGGAGTGGAACCACAGTCGATGGCCTCCACTCCAAACCAACAGATACAGATACTAATGCCGGAAAAAAAATCCCCCCCCAGTACCAACAATACCACCAGTCCGATAACATTCTTCTTTGCAAATATACAGGGTCTAAAGCCAGCAACAAACAACAAAATACCTTTCATCCGTGGACTGCTTGCAGAGGCAAAGGCAATGTTCGCGGCTTTCACTGAGACCCACATAAAGGATCACTTGGACAACGAAATATGGATCCCAGGTTACAACCTATACAGATGTGACAGAGTGAACAGGCAAAAGGGGGGGGTTGGCCTGTACATTGCAGAGTCACTTGTTTGCACAGAACTGCTTAATGCCTCAAATGACGTAGTGGAAGTTTTAGCAGTAAAGGTCGAGAACCAAAACCTAGTCATTGTGGTAGTCTACAAGCCTCCGGATGCAACATCCCAGCAATTCCAGGAACAGCTGTTAAAAATTGACCACTGTCTGGAAAATCTTCCAGCTCCTGCACCCAACATCTTGCTCCTGGGGGATTTCAACTTAAGGCACCTAAAATGGAGGAATATAGCAAATAATATTGTTGCAGTAATAACACCAGGAGGCAGCTCTGATGAAAACTCACACTCACACGAGCTTTTAAATCTCTGCACAAAATTCAATTTAAACCAGCAAATAATAGAGCCTACTAGACTGGAGAATACACTAGACCTCATCTTCACTAACAATGATGATCTGATAAGAAATGTCACCATATCAAAAACAATATACTCAGATCACAACATAATTGAGGTTCAGACATGTATGCGTGGAGCCCCAGACCGACAAAATGAGACTAGTCACGAGGGAGCATTCACCAAATTCAACTTCAATAACAAAAACATAAAGTGGGACCAAGTAAACCAAGTCCTAACCGATATAAGCTGGGAAGATATACTAAGCAACACAGACCCAAACTTATGCCTAGAACAGATTAACTCGGTGGCACTCGATGTATGCACAAGGCTTATTCCTCTAAGAAAAAGGAGGAGTAGATGTAAAATAGAAAGAGACAGGCGCTCCCTTTACAGGCGACGGAAAAGAATAACAGAGCGGCTAAAAGAGGTCAATATATCTGAAATGCGCAGGGAGACACTGGTCAGAGAAATAGCAAGCATCGAACTTAAGCTAAAAGAATCCTTTAGGAGTCAGGAATCGCGGGAAGAACTAAAAGCCATAAATGAAATCGAAAGAAACCCAAAGTATTTCTTCTCCTATGCCAAATCAAAATCGAGAACAACGTCCAGTATTGGGCCCCTACTTAAACAAGATGGGTCCTACACAGATGACAACAAGGAAATGAGTGAGCTACTCAAGTCCCAATATGACTCAGTTTTTAGCAAGCCGCTAACCAGACTGAGAGTCGAAGATCAAAATGAATTTTTTATGAGAGAGCCACAAAATTTGATTAACACAAGCCTATCCGATGTTATCCTGACGCCAAATGACTTCGAACAGGCGATAAATGACATGCCCATGCACTCTGCCCCAGGGCCAGACTCATGGAACTCTGTGTTCATCAAGAACTGCAAGAAGCCCCTATCACGAGCCTTTTCCATCCTATGGAGAGGGAGCATGGACACGGGGGTCGTCCCTCAGTTACTAAAAACAACAGACATAGCCCCACTCCACAAAGGGGGCAGTAAAGCAACAGCAAAGAACTACAGACCAATAGCACTAACATCCCATATCATAAAAATCTTTGAAAGGGTCCTAAGAAGCAAGATCACCACCCATCTAGAAACCCATCAGTTACACAACCCAGGGCAACATGGGTTTAGAACAGGTCGCTCCTGTCTGTCTCAACTACTGGATCACTACGACAAGGTCCTAAATGCACTAGAAGACAAAAAGAATGCAGATGTAATATATACAGACTTTGCAAAAGCCTTCGACAAGTGTGACCATGGCGTAATAGCGCACAAAATGCGCGCTAAAGGAATAACAGGAAAAGTCGGTCGATGGATCTATAATTTCCTCACTAACAGAACACAGAGAGTAGTCGTCAACAGAGTAAAGTCCGAGGCAGCTACGGTGAAAAGCTCTGTTCCACAAGGCACAGTACTAGCTCCCATCTTGTTCCTCATCCTCATATCCGACATAGACAAGGATGTCAGCCACAGCACCGTGTCTTCCTTTGCAGATGACACCCGAATCTGCATGACAGTGTCTTCCATTGCAGACACTGCAAGGCTCCAGGCGGACATCAACCAAATCTTTCAGTGGGCTGCAGAAAACAATATGAAGTTCAACGATGAGAAATTTCAATTACTCAGATATGGTAAACATGAGGAAATTAAATCTTCATCAGAGTACAAAACAAATTCTGGCCACAAAATAGAGCGAAACACCAACGTCAAAGACCTGGGAGTGATTATGTCGGAGGATCTCACCTTCAAGGACCATAACATTGTATCAATCGCATCTGCTAGAAAAATGACAGGATGGATAATGAGAACCTTCAAAACTAGGGAGGCCAAGCCCATGATGACACTCTTCAGGTCACTTGTTCTATCTAGGCTGGAATATTGCTGCACTCTAACAGCACCTTTCAAGGCAGGTGAAATTGCCGACCTAGAAAATGTACAGAGAACTTTCACGGCGCGCATAACGGAGATAAAACACCTCAATTACTGGGAGCGCTTGAGGTTTCTAAACCTGTATTCCCTGGAACGCAGGAGGGAGAGATACATGATTATATACACCTGGAAAATCCTAGAGGGACTAGTACCGAACTTGCACACGAAAATCACTCACTACGAAAGCAAAAGACTTGGCAGACGATGCACCATCCCCCCAATGAAAAGCAGGGGTGTCACTAGCACGTTAAGAGACCATACAATAAGTGTCAGGGGCCCGAGACTGTTCAACTGCCTCCCAGCACACATAAGGGGGATTACCAACAGACCCCTGGCAGTCTTCAAGCTGGCACTGGACAAGCACCTAAAGTCAGTTCCTGATCAGCCGGGCTGTGGCTCGTACGTTGGTTTGCGTGCAGCCAGCAGCAACAGCCTGGTTGATCAGGCGCTGATCCACCAGGAGGCCTGGTCACAGACCGGGCCGCGGGGGCGTTGACCCCCGAAACTCTCTCCAGGTAAACTCCAGGTATTAGAGTTGTAGGATCTCCCAACTGTACTTTCATACCATCAAGACATTTACATTTAATGAAAGTACGTTGGGATCCCTGGTCTAATAATGCAGTTACATTTTTTGATTTATACCTTTTATCATCAATTTTTACCTGTAACACAGGTAAGGCTACTTCAGCAAAACCATCATTATTACATTAGCAGCAATTTTTACAATAGCCTCTGTTGTGCCAGGATTGTCAACATTATCATTATTATCAACATTATCTTATAGACCTTTGCACATGACTATATGGTGTCTTCCTTTGTGACATTGATAACAGAAGTTTAATTTGGCATAACAATCCTTTACATTGTGATTACCTAAACACCTGATACATCTGTCAAGTTCCTCCAATCTTTCAACTTTATCATTCCATGAATTGTATGCATTGCAATTCTTAGAAACATGAGTACCCTTGCAGAAGAGACAATCTCTCCTTTCTTTGACTGGTTTCTTATTAACTGGGCTGCTCTTAGGAGGGTACTTATTCTTCTTACCTTGTGGATAATCATTATTTCTGGTTCCTGCTACTTGATATGCACCTATGCAACTCTTTTTAGGAAATTAAATTTGATTATTAACATTGGGATAATTTTTCCCTTTGTGAAACGTGACAGATACCTCAGAGTTATTATGTGTTGCATCTTTAAAATGAGTTAGTTGGCTGGTCTGCAACTGAACAATTAATTCTCGTAGACCTATCTTATTTCCTCCAGACCAAAATAACCCTTGTGATATTTATTCGAGAGCCATTCAAGTGTTTTACAGCTTAATTTATTCTGTACCATGGCACTCAATAACCAGTCTGATTCCTTCAGATTATATTTATTACTTAAAGTTTTGAGAGTGCTCTCCAGTTTAACTCTAAACTGCTGTAAACCTTTGTAAGTGTGATCTGGGGATTTTAAATTAACAATGATATTCACTAGATCCAACCTACTTTGTTCTATATTACCATAAGTGACCTTCAACAAGTCAACTGCTTCCTTGTAAGAGTCATTTTCATTGGGAAAGGCTTGTATGAGTATGTGAGCATCTCCTCTTACCTGTCCTTTGAGGTAAAATAATTTAGTTACACAGGCTAGGTCACTCCTGTCATGCACAGCTGCTTTAAAAATTGACCAAAATTCCTCCCAATTTTCTCCAGGATTAAACACAGGCAAACACAATTCTGGGAGTTTTGGCAAAGACATATTATTTGTTGGAGCAGACTGACCAACTGCCTGGTTTACACATTTTAATTTATTCAAGGCCTGACTTTTACAAGAAAGAATCTTTTCCTCTAATTCATAATACTGATTAATCATGAGATCTATTTCAGTCTCATCTACACAGTTTGCTAATAAATCTCCTTCATATTTGTTGTAATATAATTTGTATGAATCATATCTATTACCTAAAGCATCTAAATACAATTTTAAATCATCAGTATTCACAATTTCTTGATTCATTAATTCCAAGCACTTATTATATGCCTTGGTTACATGAACTTTTCTAGCCTGTATTGATGCTTTCTTTATATTCCATATGTTTGTCTTCTACATTAATTTCCTCATTTTCAGCCATGATGCAATGTATTAAATTCAACTTAATAACACTGATTATGTACTAAATTATGTACTTTATAAAGGTAAATAGTACAACTTACCTTTAAATAAATTCTAGCTATTTGAGCTTAGCAATTACATGTAAAAAATTGTAATATAAATTTTAAATGTACATTAATACAAACCTTTAGCCAAACTTGGCTTATCAAAATTAATATTATACAAATTAAATCCTTGCCAGAATTTGGCATAGCAAACTTAATATTATACACATTATAATCTTTAGACTCACTTTTCTTATCAATTACACATACACTGATATAAATCTTGGCCAGAATTATCTATCAAATTAATATTATACAAATACATTAATACAAATCCTAGCCACTTTGGCTTTGCAAAATTAATATACACATTAATTAGCTACACTTGGCTTATGAATTACACATACACTTATACACATTAATATAATCTTTAGCCACACTTGACTTATCCAAATTAATATTGTAATAATTATAATCCACTACACAATAAGTAAATTTGTGAACTTAACATCCACCTCCTTCTGTCATTTCACATATAATTATTAAGTAATTAACTAATTAATGACTTCACTAATTACCTACGGCTCAAGAAGGACCAACGGGCAAATTAAATGTGTAAAATTGCATTTATCTGAATGTAACTAATTATGTACATAACAGTAAATGATAACAAAGATAATTATTATTTATCAATGTTACATACACAAGTAGGAATTTGGGACACCTAGGTCGCAAAAAATGTCCCCCTTCGATACCTACCACTGTCATAACCACAAGTTGCTCTGGACCTATTAATTAAATGAATTATACATCAGGAATTCTGGTAAATATATAAATTTGTGGACTGTATATTAAAAAATGATTATATATAAACACAATTACATAACAGAAGGAAAATATATCTTAATATCACTCACCAATTTGACTGGATATTAAGTTGTATCATACTCAAGAAAAACCTCACTAACTAAATTTATGAAAACACTGGCCAGAATTATACACAAATCTAGAGAGCTTATCTGAGGTTCCTGGAGCTGTCTTGTCCAGTCGCCTGATATCTCAAGTTATGCAGGAATGCATGTCCAACAATTTCGCCTCCTATTTGAGAGGTGTCAGCCCAATTTCAACCTCTAGAGCACGAAAATTTCTTCCCATCACACCAACGTTGTACACAATTCAAAACCAAGATGGATAGTTCCCTCTGCGCATGCGCAGAGCCTCCCTGTCGGCTCCATTCTCTTCTTTTAAAAATACACTTTTAATCAAGTTTATTTACACAGCATAATATTGGGAAATTATTTTCCATATATATATATATATATATATATATATATATATATATATATATATATATATATATATATATATATATATATATATGGAAAATACTGGTGAAATTGCTGACCTAGAAAATGTACAGACAACCTTCACGGCGCGCATAACGGAGATAAAATGCCTCAAGTACTGGGAGCGCTTGAAGTTCCTGAACCTGTACTCCCTGGAACGCAGGCGGGAGAGATACATGATTGTATACACCTGGAAAATTCTAGAGGGACTAGTACCGAACTTGCACACGAAAATCACTCACAGCGAAAGCAAAAGACTCAGCAGACGATGCAACATCCCCCCAATGAAAAGCAGGGGTGTCACTAGCACGTTAAGAGACAATACAATAAGTGTCAGGGGCCCGAGACTGTTCAACTGCCTCCCAGAATACATAAGGGGGATTACCAATAGACCCCTGGCTCTCTTCAAGCAGGCACTAGACAAGCACCTAAAGTTGGTACCTGACCAGCTGGGCTGTGGCTCGTACGTTGGATTGCGTGCAGCCAGCAGTAACATCCTGGTTGATCAGGCTCTGATCCACCATGAGGCTTGGTCACAGACCGGGCCGCGAGGGCGTTGACCCCCGGAACTCTCTCCAGGTAAACTCCAGGTAAAACCACATGAAAGCTACACTAATGTTTTTGTGATTGAATTTACGTCTGAGTGATTTATAGTCTGTCTTTCATTTTTTGTTACAGCAGAGTACCATGAAGAAAAAGAATAATCTATGACATTGTATGAGAGCTATACATAGGGCCCTACGAGCCGCATTAGGTAGACACTATGCCTGTCTGTAGAGGAAGTTTAGCCTGGCATTCGCTGTTTTTACTATACTGTACCCTATCATTTCTCTTGACATGCTTGGATCAAAGGAAATTTCTATATATTTCATTGAAGATACTGAAGTAATGGGTTCCCTATTACACTGGATATTGAAAATATTCACCCATTTCAGTTTACTTTTCGTGCCAAAGAGTGTCTTCTGTTTCCCAGAGGTGCAGCGATAGTTTGTTGCCTACTAACCATTTGCTGCAGGATTCTAGTTCTAATGATAGTTCACTAGCTGTATCTTGTAGGTCTTTACCTGAGACTAGCAGAGCACTGTCGTTAACATGCAAAAGCTTACACTTGAAACTGATGGGCATGTTATTCACATATCGCTTTCTTCCGTATCATCCGAAGTGAACTGAGTACCGAGAGGAGATTTAGTTCAGAATTCAATATTTGTATTCACGGGTTTAGATAATATGTTTAAGAACGCATATGTAGTATGTTATGTAGATTTAGTCTAGGATAACCCACTAAAGTGGACCGAATGATAATGACTCGCAAAATTAAGGTGACATTGCGCAAATACTTAACTACTTTGTAAGTTGCAGAGAACCGCTTACTGATCGAGTAAAGAACTAAAAATCGAATACATGTATGATGTCCATGACAAAGAGATCTCGGAAAAGGCGACTGTGGACTAACAAATTGACCAGTGTTCCCCGTTAAAAAATATACTTTATATGGAATGTTGCACTGCCATTTTCTTTGAAGGTTTTCAAGTGGTAAACTGTATTATACGTTATTGGCTCTTCTTTGTGTTATTATTATTACGCTAACGGGGAGGGGGAGCTAAACCCGTAGTGATCACAATGAACTAGGAAAAAGAGAGACATTAGTTTGGTGCAAGGAAGTGGAGAATAGATACAATTCCATGGATCAAGAGCCCTTCACAAGCATCGAGGTACCTTCTTTGAGGGGAATGACTGAATCCTTTTCAAGTTTTCATTCAAGATATTTACTGAGGATACGTTTGACCTCACCAGAGGCTTCTTGTCCAGTCTTCAGTCTGGTCCCCTGGTGAGTGAAACGTATCCTCAATAAATATCTTGATAATCGCATACGTGTCTTTCTCACACACTTGTTGGTACTATTCATCAAATTTGTCGTATGGTAAACCAATAAATTCAAACACTAATTTCCTGAGTTTTTACGAAAAGGCATTTCCTGTTTTCTGAGAATTTTACTTAGTGGCATCAGGCTCGAGTTCCTCATTTCAGTGTATATGTATTGAGAGTTCATTTAATAACCTTCCTGTAGTCGATAGGCTTTAAATCCAAATACCCAACCAGCTCCTGGTCCCACCTCTTAACATTCAACTGTCTGATGTAGTGTTTTATAATCACGCAGTAACTATCGTATCTATATTATTTTAATCCACATATGGCATTCTTTTTCATAATCTCATTTCTGTCTGATATTCCTTTTGTTCATTTGGATGTACAGCTTTCATAGGTATAACTTTTTTCTGCATCTACCCATATATTCAGTAATTTCCTTGTTTGTCCTGATGATATTTTCACGTATCCTGCGCCTCGTAGTATCTGCATTTATATTTTATTTATATTAGCTATGTTTCTTAGATGTAGATAAAGGACATCAGGACATCTTTCGGTTACACTTGGTCACTTAATTGAAAGTCCCGGGACCGAAACATATCCAGTAATGATGTCCCAAGTGTATGGCACTAATACCTTCCATCCATATTATCAGTATTAAGTATACCTTCTACCTTTCTTTGGCTTCTTAACTAGTATCAGACTTAAAAGCTTTCTCAAGAAAAGACACGTATAACAAAAGAAGATCTTATATTATAACACTCTTCACCTACAAGATAAAAGATTCTTGGAGGTAGGTAAAGATGATATAAAATACGGACACAGTGTGACTAAAAGAGGCATTAGCAGGATGGATTATTATTATTATTATAATCAAGGGGGAAGCGCTAAACCCGGAGGATTATACAGCGCCTGGGGGGGGGATGTGGAAGGCATTCAGGCTTAATTCGGGGAACTGGAGTACAGATCCAATTCCCTAAATCAAGAGCCCCTCACCAACATCAAGGAACCTTCCTTGAGGGGTAGCAGGATGGAAATTTATTTTTATGCAGATGCCGTTTCGTTTGGGCGCCAAATATTAACGGATCATACAGGCATTATTTCTCTTCTGCAGAGCAGAGGGGGAAAAAAGATGTAGGGAAAAAATGTCTTTTTTTTCACATGTTGTCAGTATAATATAATATTTATATTTAGAGCCTCAGGGGTTCAGCGAGTCTAACGCTGAAGGTAAAACGTTGTGTAGTTTTAAAAATAGGTTAAACAAATACAAGAATGGGTGTGGGTGAGTGTGAGTTGGACCTGACTGGCTTGGGCCAGTAGGTGTGCTGCAGTGATAGCGTGGTGACGTGGACTTGCTATTGTGAAGATGTGCCTAGTGTACTCTCTGTTCTTAGTTACCCGAGATTGTGACGATGGCTTCCCTCGACTATGAACAGATATATCTTCAGCTTAAGGCAGAGTTAATAGAAACAAGAAGAGAAATTTAATGCCTGAAAGGTATGTGCAAGAATTATCCCTAGAACAATGTCGTCGATGATCGGATCAACAACTGGATACTGGAAGATTCAGACACATGGGAATCTTTATTGAAGAAATGTTTCGCAACACAGTGACTTCATCAGTACAGTACAAAGCAGAAAGGTGTAAGGAGAGGAGTATGAGGTAATCAGTCCCTCAACCTGGAATCGATGTGTTCAGTCTGTCAGTCTTATAGAAAGTACAGCATAGGTATGTATAATGTTCGCCAAGACCGTAGTCCTGGCACAAATCTCAATCTTGCGATGACCCGTCTCTGGCTCCCGAGGGAGAAAGGTTTCTCCAATGATGCGACGCATGCTGCTCAAGCACTCTTCTGGTCAGTTCAACTGGTGCAAATCATAAGCGACAACACCATATGTACTCCTAACTATGGACACAAGCGAGGAGGAGGATATGTCGTTATCACAGGTAACAGCTTGTCTGGTTCGTTGACTCCATGGTACACAAGTGTGGCCGCAGTCATCTCTGGGTCCTCTTCGGGAGGGAATATCACTCCTAGTTGCCTGCGGAGTGTCTCAGTAACTTCGCACTCCAGAAAATAGTGTGTTAGGGGCCGCTGGACAACGTGCTGACAGTACTGGCACATCTCCTCCTCAGCCTTGTCTACCATCATCTTGGCTGTGGGAAAGCCCAAACGAAGCCGATGGATGGCGGCACACTGCGCTCTGGACCAGCTTCTATCATATGGAGGGGGTTCTCCCTGAGTCGCTGCTCGGTACCACTGTTGAGATGGGGTATCACCTAAGACCTCCCCCATAAGTTTCATGGCTCTGGCAGCCACCAGTTTGGTCTGTCGTAAGCTGATGGGGACAGTAATCCCAACATGTGGATAGTCTGTTGCTGCCTTGGCTGCATCATCTGCCGCCTCATTTCCCCGGATGCCAGCATGGCTGGGGATCCAGTTCAATGTCGATCTGTTACCCTCAGCTTCTAAGGCTGTCATTATGCTCAGGATCGATGTGATGAGGTGAACATTGTCCTGTGGTTGAGGATGGGAGAGGGTATTGATTGCAGAGGTGGAATCAACATGTATGACAGGTCGGAGTCGATGTCGTAGGGCATGTGACAATGCCTGCTGAATCGCCACCAGCTCAGCTTGAAGGATCGTGCAGTGGTCAGGGAGCCCCAGCTTTGTGTGTGACCATTGTGGTACAGTCCAGATGCTGCTCTCTTCCTGTCAGGGTCGACAGAACCATCTGTGAAATACACTGCACATGTGCCTCCCTCTGCCAGTGCCATGCATGGAAACATAAACACATATGCAGTTTAATGTGATCCTTTATTGAGAACGTTTCGCCCACACAGTGGGCTTTTTCAAGTCACAAACAGATCTACCTGGGGTGAAAGGTACGTGAGTATTTATAGTCAGGTTCAGAATGTTGAGGTCAGGTGGAGAATGCTGCATCTGATGATCTACCGGGTGGGGTTATAGAGTCTAAAATCTTGGGTAGCTTGGCAGGGGTATTGGACAAGTTGTGACCAGATCTTCTGCAGTGTTCTATGTTCTTATGTGGGATAGCGAAGAAAAAGTTTCTTGGCAAGTTGGTTCAGCTATGTTATAGAAGCCATTGTTCTGGTTGAAATTGTTGTTAGGTAAGACACATATGCAACAGTTAGGTATCTTTATTATGAAACGTTTCGCCTACACAGTAGGCTTCTTCAGTCAAGTACAGAAAAGTTGATAGAAGCAGAAGATACTTGAAGACGATGTAATCAGTCCATCACTTTAAGGGTGATGGACTGATTACATCGTCTTCAAGTATCTTCTGCTTCTATCAACTTTTCTGTACTTGACTGAAGAAGCCTACTGTGTAGGCGAAACGTTTCATAATAAAGATACATAACTGTTGCATATGTGTCTTACCTAACAACCTGTCGGTATTTTATACCATTTTAATGTTCAATCTGGTTGAAATTGTTGGTTATAGAGATAAGCGATGATTCCAGGATTCTTCGGTACTGAGTGTTGTCTTCTGTGGCGATAAGTCTTGAGTTTCTGTAGTTAATTAAATGGTTGTGTGAATTGCGATGTTGCACACAGGCATTCCTTGTATCGTCAGTCCTGCTTGCGTATTGGTGTTCTGAAATACGTGTTTGGAGGTCTCTTGATGTTTCGCCCACGTATAGTTTGTTGCAGTCATTACAAGGGATTATGTATACCCCTGCAGAGGATGGAAGCTTGTCCTGTCTACTACTGGTGATGTCCTTGATGGTCGTGGTTGTGGAGGTAGATACTTGGAATGATGTATTGGAAAAGATGTTGGAAACATGTTTGGCAATGGAGTTGGTGGGGAGGACTATGTATCTCTTCTCGGCAGTGTCTTCTCTGGGTGTGTCTGCAGTCTCTGATAAAGTGACGAGGATAGTGGAGTTTAGAAAATACTTGTTCAATTATAGTGCATTCTTCCTCAAGGAACTCACTGCTGCAGATTCTGAGTGCGTGCAGGAAGAAGCCTATAATTACACCACGTTTAGTTTTGGTGTCGTGGTGAGAGTAGAAGTGGAGAAGATCGTTTTGGTTAGTTGGTTTTCGATAGACTTTAAAACGAAGTTCATGGTCAGTTTTGCAGAGAAGAACATCAAGGAAAGAAAGAGTGTTGTCGACTTCTTCAAGTGTGAACTGGATTGAGGGCTCGACCTGGTTGAGCTTGTCTTGGAGAGCTTGAACGTTGAAGCGCCTGGGAGTTATGAGGAGAATGTCGTCAACATAACGGAGCCAGGTGACAGTCGAAGGAATAATGGTGGAGAAACGCTCAGCTTCCAGATGTTCCACGTATAAGTTCGCCAGGACGGCACTGAGTGGCGAGCCCATGGGTAGACCAAAAGTCTATTGAAAGAGGTGATTTTCGAAAGAGAAACACGTAAAGCCGACACAGTTCAACGAGGTCGATGAAATCGCTGGCTGGAATAGGAAGATCAAGTGAATCGTCAATTTTTCTGCGAAGGAGATCGATGGCTTGTGTAGTAGATACTTTGGTGAATAGGGAAGTTACATCAAGGCTGGAAAGTTTCTTGTTCCTGATGTTGATGTTGCGAATGCGATTGAGAAGATCACCCGAGTGTTTGAGATGAGTTTAGAGAGGTGTTTTGCGAGAATTCATAAGAACATAAGAACATAAGAAAGGAGGATCACTGCCCTTACTAGGCAGGTCCTTTACAATTCATCCCACTAACAAAACATTTGCCCAACCCGATTTTCAATGCTACTCAAGAAATAAGCTCTGATGTGCAAGTCCCACTCAAATCCAACCCCTCCCACTCATGTACTTATCCAACCTAAATTTGAAACTACCCAAAGTCCTAGCCTCAATAACCCAACTAGGTAGACTGTTCCACTCATCAACTACCCTATTTCCAAACCAATACTTTCCTATGTCCTTTCTAAATCTAAACTTATCTAATTTAAATCCATTACTGCGGGTTCTCTCTTGGAGAGATATCCTCAAGACCTTATTAATATCCCCTTTATTAATACCTATCTTCCACTTATACACTTCGATCAGGTCTCCCCTCATTCTTCGTCTAACAAGTGAATGTAACTTAAGAATCTTTAATCTTTCTTCATAAGGAAGATTTCTAATGCTGTGTATTAATTTAGTCATCCTACGCTGAATGCTTTCTAACGAATTTATGTCCATTCTGTAATATAGAGACCAGAATTGGGCTGCATAATCTAGGTGAGGCCTTACTAATGATGTATAAAGCTGCAGTATAACCTCTGGACTTCTGTTGCTTACACTTCTTGATATAAATCCCAGTAATCTATTTGCCTTATTACGTACGCTTAGGCATTGCTGTCTTGGTTTAAGGTTGCTGCTCACCATAACCCCTAAGTCCTTTTCGCAATCTGTATGGCTAAGTTCTACGTCATTTAGCTTATAAGTGCTAGGGTTATGGACACTCCCGAGCTTCAGAACTTTGCATTTATCTACATTGAACTGCATCTGCCACTTTTCTGACCAAGAATAGAGTTTGTTTAAATCCTCCTGAAGTTCCCTAATATCTACGTTTGAATCAATTATCCTACCTATCTTTGTGTCATCGGCGAATTTGCTCATATCACTAGTAATTCCCTCATCAAGATCATTGATATATGCTATAAACAACAACGGGCCCAAAACTGATCCCTGTGGAACGCCACTTGTTACAGATCCCCACTCAGATTTAACCCCATTTATGGACACTCTCTGCTTCCTGTCTGTGAGCCATGACTCGATCCACGAGAGCACTTTTCCCCCAATGCCATGAGCTGCCACTTTCTTTAACAGTCTTTGGTGCGGAACTCTATCAAAAGCCTTACTAAAATCTAAGTAAATAATATCAAATTCTTTATTGTGGTCAACAGCTTCAAAAGCTTTACTGAAGAAAGTTAATAAATTAGTTAGACAAGACCGGCCTCTTGTGAATCCATGCTGAGTATCATTAATCAAGCTATGGTTATCGAGATGGCTTCTTATAATTTCAGCTATAATTGACTCTAGTAATTTGCCTACAATTGAGGTCAGGCTTATTGGGCGGTAATTTGATGGTAACGACTTGTCCCCTGTTTTAAAAATAGGAATTACATTAGCCATCTTCCACATATCAGACACTACACCTGTTTGAAGAGATAAATTAAAAATATTACTTAATGGTTCACAGAGTTCCATTTTGCATTCCTTAAGAACCCTTGAAAAAACCTCATTAGGACCCAGAGACTTATTTAGCTTCAGTCGGTCTATCTGCTTCACAACCATTTCACTAACGACTGTGATGTTACATAATTTATCTTCTTCTGGCCCACTATAAAAATTAATTACTGGAATATTGTTAGTGTCTTCCTGTGTAAAAACTGAAAGAAAATAATTATTTAAAATCGAGCACATTTCATTCTCTTTGTCAGTAAGATGCCCATAGTTATTTTTAAGGGGACCTATCTTATCTCTAACTTTTGTTCTATATACCTGGAAAAAACTTTTTGGGTTAGTTTTAGAATCTCTAGCAACTTTAATTTCATAGTCCCTTTTAGCTTTTCTTATCCCCTTTTTAATGTCTCTCTTAATGTCAATATACTGATTCATAAGATGACCCTCACCTCTTTTGATACGCCTATAAATTCCTTTCTTATGCCCTAGTAGATATTTCAACCTATTATTCATCCATTTTGGGTCATTTCTATTTGATCTAATTTCTTTATACGGGATAAACGTTCTTTGAGCAGTATGTATAGTGTTCAGAAAACTGTCATATTGACAGCTCTGTTCGTTACCCCAGTCAACAGATGATAAGTGTTCTCTAAACCCATCGTAATCTGCTAAGCGAAAATCTGGGACTGTTACTGAGTTATCCCTACTATCATACTTCCATTCAATGCTAAATGTAATTGATTTGTGGTCGCTAGCACCCAGTTCCTCTGAAATTTCTAAATTATTAACAAGGGATTCATTGTTTGCCATAACTAAGTCAAGCAGGTTATTTCCCCTTGTAGGTTCTGTCACAAACTGCTTCAAAAAACAATCCTGAACTACTTCTAAGAAGTCGTATGATTCTAAATTCCCAGTCAAGAAATTCCAATCAATATGACTAAAGTTAAAGTCTCCTAGAATTACTACATTATCGTGCCTTGTGGCCTTAACAATTTCCTCCCATAGTAGTCTCCCTTGGTCCCTATCTAAGTTTGGGGGATGGTATATCACGCCTAAAATCAGTTTTTCATGCACCTCTGAAAATTCTATCCAAACAGACTCTGTATGTGTTACTTCAGACTTAATACCCGTTTTTATGCAACAGTTCAAGCGATCTCGGACATACAATGCCACCCCACCCCCCTTCCCGATACTTCTATCTACTTGGAACAATTTAAAACCCTGAATGTGACATTCCACAGGCATGTCCCGACTTTTTGAATTAAACCACGTCTCAGTTAAGGCAAATACATCAATGTTACCTGCACTAGCAACTAATCTCAACTCGTCCATCTTATTCCTAGCACTACAGCTATTAGCATAATAAACATTAAAAACTCTCCTTTCTCTTTACCCTTCCTGCTCATTTCTGTTTTTCTACTAAACCTATTACTGTCCTTATCACCTAGTGTCACTGGCTTTTCAATATCTACCTCGTTCTGCTTATTACTAGTTCCCCTAGAACTCATAATATTACTACACTGGGACTTCACTGTTTTCCTGCCAAAACCCATACCACTAACTATTCCTAGCTTAAAGTCCTAACAGCTCCCTCCACTGCAGTTGCCAGTGCTCCCACCCCAGACCTAGATAAGTGAACCCCATCCCTGGGATACATGTCATTTCTGCCATAGAAGAGGTCCCAGTTGTCAATGAATGTTACCGCATTTTCCTTACAGTATTTGTCCAGCCAGCAATTGACACCAATTGCCCTGGACAACCATTCATTTCCAACTCCTCTCCTTAGCAAAATACCACATATGACAGGGTTCCCACCCTTCCTCCTAATTATTTCTATTGCTGACCTATACCTGCTAATCAGGTCTTCACTCCTGCATCTGCCAACATCATTGCCTCCAGCACTGAGACAGATAATAGGATTGCTCCCATTACCTCTCATGATGTCATCCAGATGGCTAACAATATCCTCCATCCCAGCCCCAGGAAAGCAAACCCTTTGTCTCCTACTCCTGTCCATCAAGCAGAACGCCCTATCCATATACCTAACTTGGCTATCCCCAACAACAACAATATTCTTACCTTCCTTGGTGTCGTTCTTCGTGACGTTCCCAGTAGTCGACTCACATTCGTCGGGTAGCACTGAGAATGTATTAGATGTTTCCACAAAAGTTTCCACAGCAGTCTCTTTCTTCTTCATCGTTTCCACCTTTCCATTTGTCTTCTTGATCGTCAACTTCGTTCCTTGCTGTCCAGCCACTGACCAGTTTCCCTTCTTGACCTGAGGACTCAAAACAGGAGGACTATTACGAATCTTCTTGTTTTCCTCAGTCAGTAGCCGAATCTTCATCTTCGCCATCCTCAATTCTTCTTCAAGCTGTTGGTAAAGTTGCTCGATGGAGCGCATCTTGGTTCAGTCCGTAGAGAGCACACTCGATACGTCCTCACTGAGCTAAATACACGTCACCAATGTGAGCTAAGTACACGTCACCATTGTGAGCTAAGTACACGTCACCACTGTGAGCTAAGTACACGTCACCACTGTGAGCTAAGTACACGTCACCACTGTGAGCTAAGTACACGTCACCACTTAAATCCCTGAATATTACACTCAGCAGTCATATCCCGACTCTTTAAATCATACCACGTTTCAGTTAATGCAATATCAAAGTTCCCAGCACATGCTACCAAACGTAGTTCATTAATTTTATTTCTTGCACTTCGACTGTTAGCATAAAATATCATACACAAATAATCCGCACATAAAAGAGAGAAGCTTACGACGACGTTTCGGTCCGACTTGGACCATTGACAAAGTCAATGGTCCAATGAGAGTTGGTGGGGTGCACTGCCTATTCCCGAAGATATGGGCCTCAATGGGATACCAGGCTTGTGAGTTTTGGGTAGGCTGTACATTCTGGCAGGTCTGGGGTTGCTGGGTATGGTGTGCAGAAGTTTCTTCCCTTGTTCTGAGTTCCTCAGAATGCAGCGAGTCCTTTGAAGAAAAGTTTTAGTAAGGTTGTCCACTTGGTTAGTTGTGAGGGGTTTGTAGGTATCTGGGTCATTTAGGTGCCTGTCCAGTGCCTTCTTGAAGACAGCCAGGGGTCTGTTGGTAATCCCCTTGCATATGCTGGTAGGCAGTTGAACAGTCTTGGGCCCCTGACACTTATTGTGTTGTCTCTCAGTGTAGTCGTGGCACCCCTGCTTTTCATTGGGGGAATGTTGCATCTCCTGCCGAGTCTTTTGCTCTCATAGGCAGTGATTTTCGTGTGCAAGTTTGGTACTAGTTCCTCTAGGATTTTCCGGGTGTATATTATCATGTATCTTTCTCGCCTGCACTAAAGGGAATACAGATCAAGGGATGTGATAAATGGCTTTGAAAATCGAAAAGTTGAAGATTGAGACACTTATGCAACACATGGGAATCTTTACTGAAGGACTGAACACATCGACTCCAGGCTGAGGGACTGATTACCTCATACTACTCCTCTCCTTACACCTTTCTGCTTTGTATTGGAATAATGAAGCCACTGTGTGGCGAAACGTTTCTTCAATAAAGATTCCCACGTGTTGCGTAAGTGTCTCAACCTTCAACTTTTCGGTTTTCAAAACCATTTATCACAACTGGATGCTTGTTGGAAGTGAAGGGACGAAGTTGAAACTGAAGGTTCATGACACTGCTGTAAACACCAACAGCTCTCTTTCTTTATCAGACGAATGTGAATCGACGACTCAGGACCTTCCAACGAAGGCCATTCCAACGAGGATCAACATTAATGTCACAGCAAAACCTACAAGTGAAGACATCCTAGCGAAGACCATCCCTACAAATGCCGTCGAGAACGTCACATCGAACACAGCCAATGAAGGTAAGAACATTTGTTCTTACCTTACATTCAGGTTAAGTTTATGGATAGGGATTTTCTTTTTGTTGTTGTAAAGATAAAGGAGGAGGCAGAGGAGTGTGTTTTCCTGGGGCCGGGATGAAGGATATTGTTAGTCATCTGGACAACATGGAAGGTAATGGGAGAAATCCTATCACCTGTTCCAGTGCGGGAAGCAACGATGTTGGCAGAAGTAGAAGTGAGGATTTAGTTAGCAGGTATAGGACAGCAGTAGACATTATAAGGAAGAAGGGAGTGCACCCTGTTATATATGGCATTTTGCCTAGAAGGGGTGTAGGAAATAAATGCTTGTCCAGAGCAAATTGGTGTTAATTGTTGGCTGGACACATACCGTAAGGGTAATTCAGTACCATTCATCGACAACTGGGACCACTTCTATGGCAGAAATGACATGTGTACCAGGGATGGGGTTCACTTATAGTGGACAGTTGTGGGTGCTCTAGTTCAGTGCAGGGTTTTGTTAATGCTTTAAACTAGGAATAATTAGAGGTATGGGCTTTGGAAGAGAAAAAAATGTATTATGTAAATATTAATTTAGGTTCTGATGTCATCTGGTCATCAACCAACATTGGATAAGGATGATAGAAAAAATTGTGGAAAAGGAAAACTGAATAGGAAAAAGATGCAAAAATAAGGAACATTTTAATATTTTTTATACTAATAGTTGAAGCGACAGGAATAAAATTAATGATCTACGTTTTGTTGCATGTTCAGGAAACATTGATGTTATTGCAATAATTGAAACATGGTTTAATTTAGCGAGTCGGGACATGATTTGGAGAGTGCCATATTCAGCACAACCACTGGATCGTGGATTAGGACACTGAAATGTAACTACACACAAAAAGTGATGCGGAAACTTGTTATAGCAATGGACGCTGACTTAGATCTTGGAGTAAATAAAGAGGTAGAATTAGGGGGAATATGACTGAGGTGTATAGAATAAATAAAGGAGATGTGGTATAAACACTGGTAATAAATGCCGACAAACTGGTTTAGAAAAACACGTAAGCAAACACTAGGACATATTTATTAGAAAACGTGTCGGTTCTGAGACCTTGATCACTTCTAACATACAAAGGTTAAAAGACAGTATATATAGGCAGAGAGTGAGGTGTGAGTGGCTTTTTTAGTTTAATATCTTTTTTAAACACCCCATACTCATCCTGTGGGCGGTAGTCAAAAGATTACAGAGGTACATAATGGGTCCAGGGTCTGTTCCCCAAAGTTTTGATAGCTGAACAAGTTACAAAGGTAATGAATTCCAGGTAGATCTGGCCACAATCATGGCAAGTTACAAAGGTATTTACAGATTACAGAGTATATAATGGATCCAGGGACTGGGCCCCAAAGTTTTGATAGCTGAACAAGTTACAAAGGTAATGAATTCCAGGTAGATCTGGCCACAATCATGGCAAGTTACAAAGGTATTTACAGATTACAGAGTATATAATGGATCCAGGGACTGGGCCCCAAAGTTTTGATAGCTGAACAAAGTACAAAGGTAATGAAGTCATAAGTTACAAAGGTAATGAATCATGTAAGTAAGTAAATTTTCTTAATTACCTATGTTTATACATTTTTTACAATCATGAACAAATTATAGAGTAATGAGCAATTTACACGACCACACTCGGTCACAACTGTGATGAGTTATCGGTGCAAATATTAATTGTTGGGTCACACACACACACACACACACACACACACACACACACACACACACACACACACACACACACACACACACACACACACACACACACACACACACAATTGGTGAGTACCTGTAAATATAAAAGAAACACTACCTGTTTATAAAGTCAAGTCTCTTCTCAAAGATCACTTACTCACTCAAAACCAAATAAATACTGAATAACTGAACCTTATAAATTGTATATCCTATATGTTACTCACAATTATATCACATAAATGTTAAACCTAGGACCCAATCTAACTTTATTATTTTTTTAAATACACTACCTAACAGAATACTCCATTCGACTGAATGTACAGCAATGCATGCAACCATATGACCTGTCTTTGTAATACTCATTTGTGCTTTATAGTTATCTGTTTACAATAATGTTTTATCACTGATTTCATCATTGCTTAGTTAATCTTAAGTTAATTTTAAGCCAGCCCGTAATGCTATGCATATAAGTGGCTTTGGCATGCTGCTCTTACCTGTATTTTTTGTACCTCTGTATGTATGCTTAAATTACTAAATAAATAAATAAATAAATACACACACGAGTACACGCACTCACGCATGTATGAGTACACAAGTACACACGCAAACACATACATACACATACATACACATACATACATACATACACACACATACACATACATACATACATGCATACACACACACACACACTGCATCCTCTTGGACTGCAAGAAGGCCTTTGGCACAGTTCCTCACAAGAGATTAGTGCAGAAACTAGAGGATCAGGCACCTGTAATGGGAAGGGCACTGCAATGGATCAGAGAATACCTGACAGGGAGGCAACAACGAGTCATGGTACGTGATGAGGTATCACAGTGGGCGCCTGTGACGAGCGGGGTCCCACAGGGGTCAGTCCTAGGACCAGTACTATTTTTGGTATATGTGAATGACATGATGTAAGGGTTAGACTCAGAAGTGTCCCTGTTCGCAGATGATGTGAAGTTAATGAGGAGAATTAACTCAGATGAGAATCAGGCAAAACTTCAAAGAGACCTGGACAGACTGGACACCTGTCCCAGCAACTGGCTTCTCGAATTTAACCCCGCCAAATGCAAAGTCATGAAGATCGGGGAAGGGCACAAAAGACCGCAGACGGCGCATAGGCTAGGTGGCCAAAAACTGCAAACTTTGCTCAGGTAGAAAGATCTTGAGGTGAGTATAACACAGAGCACGTCTCCGGAAGCACACATCAACCAGATAACTGCTGCAGCATATGGGCGCCTGGCAAACCTGAGAACAGCGTTCCGATACCGTAGTAAGGAATCGTTGAAGACACTGTACACCGTGTACGTCAGGCCCATACTGGGATATGCAGCACCTGTTTTGAACCCACACTTGTTCAAGCACGGTAAGAAATTAGAGAAAGTGCAAACGTTTGCAACAAGGTTAGTTCCAGAGCTAAGAGGAATATCCTATGAAGAAAGGTTAAGGGAAATCGGCCTGACGACACTGGAGGACAGGAGGGTTAAGGGAGACATGATAACGACATACAAAATATTGCGTGGAATAGACAAGGTGGACAGAGACAGGATGTTCCAAAGAGGGGACACAGAAACAAGGGGTCACAATTGGAAGTTGAAGACCCAGATGAGTCGAAGGGATGTTAGGAAGTATTTCTTCAGTCATAGAGTAGTCATGAAGTGGAATAGCCTAGCAAGTGAGGTAGTGGAGGCAGGAACCATACATAGCTTTAAGATGAGGTATGATAAAGCTCATGAAGCAGGGAGAGAGAGGACCTAGTAGCACTCAGTGAAGAGGCGGGACCAGGAGCTGAGTCTCGACCCCTGCAACCACAGTTAGGTGGGTACAGTTAGGTACAGTTGAAGGGGAAACATATGAAGCAAGAAAACAAGGGGAAAAAAGCAATTGAAAGCATCATGAAAGCAATAGGAGAAGACGACATGACCCAGCTGGAAAATTTTCGGAGAATAGGGGGGTTTGTAAAAAAAAGAACCCGGCCAGTGAAAGTGACCTTCAAGGCAGAAGCGACTCGGACCAGGATCCTGCAGGAGAAAGCACGATTAAGGGACATGTCGGTATACAGGAAGGTGTATCTCGACCGTGACAGAACACAAGAAGAAAGGCAGAAACTGAGAGAGATGGTACAAAGGCGAAAGGAGGAAAGAGAGGGGATGGAGAAGACAGACAGGAGATCCCAGACCCAGGAAGAAGATCAAATACAGCCTCCCTCACAACTTCCTATAGAAGCCTCCCAACCAGGTCAACCCCAGTGAAACCAAACACTCTAAATCAAAACACCCATGCCACATCCAATGCCCCCACCCACTACATTACAAACTCCACCCCCACAGCAACAACCCATAGTTCCTTACCAGGTCTCCCACTTCCCCAACCCCAATATACCTCCCAGACCACAGTCTTAGAAAAGAAGTTGAAGGTGTGGTATACAAATGCAGATGGAATAACAAACAAGTAAGAGGAGTGGCACGAAAGAATCAAGGAGACATCCCCAGACATAATAGCACTCACAGAAACAAAACTCACCAGAATAATAACAGATTCAATCTTTCCATCCGGATATCAAATCCTCAGGAAAGACAGAGGGAGGAGAGGGGGAGGAGGAGTTGCACTGCTCATTAAAAACCAGTGGGATTTCGAGAAAATGGAAGGAATGGATGGCACGGGCGAAAGGGACTACTTAGTAGGAACAATCCAGTCTGAGGGACATAAGGTGATAATTGCAGTAATGTACAATCCACCACAGAACTGCAGGAGGCCAAGAGAAGAATACGATGAGAGCAACAGAGCAATGATCGACACGCTAGCCGAGGTGGCCAGGAGAGCACACATGGGGGGAGCAAAGTTACTAGTTATGGGTGATTTCAATCACAATGAGATTGACTGGGAAAACCTGGAGCCCCATGGGGGTCCCGAAACATGGAGAGCCAAGATGATGGATGTGGTACTGGAAAACCTCATGCATCAACATGTTAGAGACACTACCAGAGAGAGAGGAGAGGATGAACCAGCAAGGCTGGACCTTGTATTCACCTTGAGTAGTTCGGACATCAAGGGTATCATGTATGAAAAGCCCCTGGGAGCTAGTGATCATGTGGTTCTGTGCTTCGACTACATAGTTGAGCTCCAAGTGGAGAGAGTAGCAGGAATAGGCTGGGAAAACCAAACTACAAAAGGGGGAACTACTCAGGCATGAGGAACTTCCTTCAAGACATTCAGTGGGAGAGGGAACTGACAGGAAAACTAGTACAAGAAATGATGGACTATGTGGCAACAAAATGCAAGGAGGCAGAGGAGAGGTTTGTTCCCAAGGGAAACATAAATAATGGGAAGAACAGAACGAGTCCTTGGTTCACCCACAGGTGTAGGGAGGCAAAAACTAGGTGTACTAGAGAATGGAAACGGTACAGAAGACAGAGAACTCAGGAAAATAAAGAAATCAGCCGAAGAGCCAGAAACGAATATGCACAGATAAGAAGGGAGGATCAGAGACAATATGAAAATGACATAGCATCAAGAGTAAAGACTGACCCGAAGCTGTTGTACAGCCACATCAGGAGGAAAACAACAGTCAAGGACCAGGTAATCAGACTGAGGAAGGGTGATGGGGAATTCACAAGAAACGACCAGGAGATATGTCAGGAGCTCAACACAAGATTTAAAGAGGTATTTACAGTGGAAACCAGTAGGACTCCAGGAAATCAGAACAGGGGGGTGCACCAGCAAGTGCTGGGTGAGGTACATATAACCAAGGAGGAGGTGAAGAAGCTGCTATGCGAACTTGACACCTCAAAGGCGGTGGGACCAGACAACATCTCTCCGTGGGTCCTTAAAGAGGGAGCAGAGATATTGTGTGAGCCATTAACAAAGATCTTCAACACATCATTTGAAACT
>NC_091331.1:18631559-18706247 GCF_038502225.1 Cherax quadricarinatus | reverse complement strand
AATCCAGCATAGTGCTGAAATATAAATGCATTAATGTATGTTTTAGAATGACTAGCTGTCAAAAGTTCAAGTTTCTTATCACCCTTACATCACCATAAAATATCTATTCTGCTGCCATCACAATTTTCAAAACAATTAAGATGTTCTCACTTAAGTTATTAATGCAGAGCTATTCTATATTATCATATAGTACTATACATCCTCCATGGGGAAGTGGAACAGAATTCTTCCTCCGTAAGCCATGCGTGTTGTAAGAGGCGACTAAAATGCCAGGAGCAAGGAGCTAGTAACCCCTTCTCCTGTATATATTACTAAATGTAAAAGGAGAATCTTTCGTTTTTCCTTTTGGGCCACCCCGCCTTGGTGGGATACGGCCAGTGTGTTGAAAGAAAGTACTATACATTTGCCTGTCTACAACCAAGTTTTTATAATATATAACATCACTGCACAAAAAAAAAATGGCCAAGGATACTGAACCAGTAGCTGTACAAAGAGCCCTTGTAAGCAGCTACTGACCTAACAGAATTTTAACCCTTTCGCTGGCTGTCACATAGATCTATGTTCTTGATGCTAGATGTCCCCTCAAGTAGATCTACGTTTTGAGACCAGCTCCCTCAGGTAAGTTGTGAGAGGTAAATTCTGGCCTAGATACAAGAGAATGGGTCTGTGTGGAGTGTGTGCAGAGCATAAAAAAAAATCCTGCCCTATGTAGTACATGACAGCAAGAGCAGAACACTGACCTTGTGTTTTGTTTAAAATAGCAACTTTGAGAAGTTTTCTAGAATTCTTTTTGTAGTTTCATTAGCTGTTTCTTGGTATTTAACAGAAATGGAAGGTAAGAGTACTACTGAAATGGAGATGATTTTAAAAGCTTTTAGGACCAGAACTAGCTTGAAATTGGGCTCAATATAGAGGAAATATTTGATTTTTGCCAAATTTCCCAAGGACAGGTAAGGATCCCCTTTCCCTACACTCTGCCCAGTTTTATGGGTTTTTAACAGGACTGATTCAATCAGTAGGATCCCATCAACCATGACCATTCTGGATTACATTTTATTATCCAGGAAATAGGGTATATCTTTGATTTTTTGCATGATAACTTCAAAATCAAAGGAAAGTAACATACGAGACACCTGGGAACATGATTAATGAACAGAGGAAATTTTTGTGCCTGGAATGTTTAATGTTTATTTTGGACTGTTTTTAAATTGGATTCTTTTGTGCAAAAGTGGCCAAATTACCAACATCTGTGCAGTTTATAGGGTAGTTCTTATAGGTGAATGGGCAGTTTCTTTTGCTGAATGAATAGAACAGGACTCAAAGTGAGGGAAATCACATATATGTGATCTGCACCCAGACTGCTAACTTTGCACCTGCATAATTCCGTAAGTTTTCCATCACATTTTATACTTTTGGTGTCATTACTTTCATAAAGATTCTCTACCATTTCTGAAGTAACAATTATTTTTAATGTGGGGAAAGCAATATTAATTTTGGGGGTCTGGACAGTGAAAGGGTTGAATAGTTCCAGAATTTTAAGACAAACTAGTGATGTACACACACACAGGTATGAAACTATGATTAAAAGTGTCAAACTGAATTTTTAGTAATACATGGGCAGTCATGCAGATCACTTTCACATCAGCTAGTCATATAGCCATGACATAATGAGGGTTGAACTAGAAGTGAAACAACCCTAGTTATTGTGTATGTTAACATTCTGAGCATACCCATGAAATTTTTTTTGCGATATTATTTGGTAGCTTTAAAGGGTGTTCTGCAGCTCGGTTGGCTGTGTGCTCAGCTCACACACTGAAGTCTGTGGTTTGATCCCAGGTATGGGTGGAAACATTGAGGCGTCTTTCCTTGTAACACCTGCTGTCCCTGTTCACCTAGCAGTAAGTGGGTACCTGAGTGTTAGTAGACTGGTATGGGTTGCATCTTGGGGACAAAATTAACTTAATTTGCTTGAAATGTTCTGCATAACGAAGGGCTTTCTATATAGTATGTCGCTATACGGTGTATCATGTACGTGTAGAAATTATTATTTATTATCTATTATTATTACTGAGCAGGGAAGTTAGACCTGCCAAGCATGGGCCAGTAGCCCTATCGCATTTCTCCAGTTATGTCCTTATGAAGACCTTACTTATGTAGTGCCTAGGGAATGGAGAAGTTCTAATTCCTTGGATCAAGAGCCTTCACTATACTATGGCTACACCTTGAAGGTAAACAGTAAATTCAGTACAGAATGGTGTCACTTATTTTTCAGTACTTTACTGAGAAATTTAAAAAAAATGTTAGTTAAGAAGAAAATTAATCATAATACTAATATAATGTTAGATACTAATGTGCTTGCCATTAACAATAATAATAATATAGCAGATAACAGATACATGTGTCATACTGTGGGCGGCACACGCGGCCCTTGTAAAATACCTCCTAACGAAAATTTACTAGAAAATTGTATTTACACCTATCCAGGGTTTGTAAGTTATTAAAAACAAAACGGCTAGCTTACCCGTGCTCCATCTTTGAGCATGGAGGTAAACCCTGTGGGCGGCAAAACGGCTAGCTTACCCGTGCTCCATCTTTGAGCATGGAGGTAAACCCTGGAGGTTTAGGCACGTGAAGAGCCATTTTGCAATGATAAATTTATGTTGTGTCGAGTCAGTCCCAGCAGACAGCTACCCAGCACTGCCAACCTAACACCCGCAACCTTCCAGAATATTCTGACACATTTGCAAATATGCAGCAATTTTAATAGTAAGGTAAATTTTTCTACTTAAATATTACTCTTCTTTTAAATTTAAGTAATTGATTTTTCCACTGATATACTCCTTACGCTATCCAGAAATTATTTTTTAATTCGATAAATGTTATTTTTATGTTGTCAGCCATAATATACATCATGTCGATATTTTGAATCTATATAGTGTATATATTTTCTTAATACAAATATGGTGCTTATATCTAATTATATAAATACTACGTGTTATATCTAGAGAATACGAAAGATAGTTAATATTTTTTATTATAACAAAAATAAATTGTTACACAAAGAGTTCGCTTTGCTTAAGTCAATATCGCTCTAATAACAAAAAAAATTATTCGTCGTAACTGTTATTAATTAATTAATGTAATTTTACAAATGAGAGTACAATATTAAGGACAACAATAGAAATAAATTACATAGTTTTACTTATTAAATTACCCTGTATTAAATTCTCCATGATGTATTATATATGCAGAACATGTGTCCTCACAACTGTTGTACGAATGTGTATTATGTCTGTAAAATCATTTTGTAGATTTCTTAAAAAAGTTTATCATGGGAACCCTAATGTAAATAAGTCACATCGGGTTATAGATTCAATATGCATAATGAATAGATGAATTTATCTTTTGTCTTATACAAATTTTGATTCACTTATAATTAATAATGCACTGGAAATAAGTCACTCTGTCTGACTTTTTTGGGTTATCCTAGGTTCTCTACACATATGCTGCTATGTATGATAATTCTATGTAACTGTATTTGTGTATACCTGAATAAACTTACTTACTTACTTACTATACTAAATAATCTACTATCCTACTGTACAACTATGATATAATCCTTAGTGTTAAGTAGTCTGTAAGTCAATAATGTTAAGTTGGCATAATAGAGGCTCTCCTTGTATTGCAACTCACTATTGTATATACAAAATCTCAATGTACTGTTTGCAAAGACATAAAATAAATAAATAAATGAAAATAAATAAATGTACTTTGTATATGTGAGGCCATAATGTATGTGTGCTCCACCGTCACCTCCGCCTCAGTGAAGACTCATAATGAGGTGGAATAATGGACCAGATCTGACTGACTGTGTTCTTGGTGAGGTGGAAACTACCTCACCAGGAGTTACATTTGCCATTATTTTGCCTTTTTATTTATTTATTATTTAATAATTTGAACATACATATAGAGGTACAAAAAAAATATAGGTAAGAGCAGCATGCCAGTCTACTTTACACAAATATATGTTATTGTATAGTAACAAAAAAGTAAGACGAAGTGACTATTTCCTCTGCAAAGTGCAACCTTCCTGCACTGTTAGAATTATGATTATAATCAAAGGGAAGCGCTAAACCCTTAGAATTATACAGCGCCTGTGGGGGGACGTGGAAGGTATTAGGTTTAATTCAGGGAAGTGGAGAACAGATCCAATTCCGTAGATCAAGAGCCCATCACCAGCATCAAGGAACCTTCCTTGAGGGGCACTCTGTTAGAACAAATCCACAAAAAGGTTACCATGAACAGCAAGACTAACAACACAATAAACTTAGGACTGCACTACCACCAAGTTTCCGGTGTACTAATAGTAATAATCCTGGTTTACAGTTGTAGGGAAGTAGACAAGTTTCCAGCTCCCATCTTTCTCATCTTCATATATTTAAAGTGATCAAGGTCACATGACCAAAATCTGGTCCTGTTTCCTGACAAACCTTACCAACCAACCATAACCAAAACATTTTCAGTAAAGGTGTCCTAACTGAATGCAAATAGGTAATTACAAATTGAATATGAGACACCTCGAACACAGATGTACTCTGTAGAGTACACAGTACTCATCACAGTCTGCTATCTGTCTTTCCCATATACCATTTTATGGAGTTTAAACATATGTATAGGCCTAAATAAATTTAATTATGTATATACAAAAATACCTAAATAAGAACTTGTTCACAGGGAAGAGTATATAAGATAGATGGCAGCAGCAGCAGCAGTGTGATCAACATAGTCATGGCGCTGGTGATGACCTGGGCTCTACCTCGGGTCTGTAATATATTGCATTAGCAACACTTGTTATAGAATTAAGTGGAGGCGTCCTTCCTTGAATACTGCTTGAATTAGTGAGGTGAATGTATGTGTGTGTGAGGTGAATAAGCTATGAGTGTCGTGCCGGTGGTGGATCAGCTGACTGGCTCCCCGGCGGCCACCATCTCTCAACATTAAGGAATAACGTCGATGAAGGGCCCTTTATATTTATGTTCATATTCACATATTTTATTTGGACATGATACATAGTTGTACAATGAATTATAGTAGTTGAGTGAACATGCCAAAAACCCCTTGTATGCAGAGCATTATGGGCAGGCTTAAAATTAACAAGCAATGAAAGGTTCAGTGTTAAAAATTACAGTAAATAATTTACAATATGAAGTACAATTGAGTATTTGAAACACTGAAATTTGAACATATCGATATTGAAGCATTATGGTTGTACAGATTTGTTACATTACGATATATAACAAAAGATAATCAATTTGCTATATGTTGTCTTGAACTTTTAAGATTTAAGTAATTTCCAGAAATTATTGGTAATGTTACATATTGTGTGTTAATTATTTGATCCAAAGAATTGGATGTGTCCTCTTCCTGGGATTGAACTTGAATGCTTTCCACACCCTAGGCGCTATGTGACCCCTACTAGTTGAACGCTTCCCCCGGATTATAATATAAATAGTAGCACATGCTACCTTACCTATTTATTTATAATTGAAAGATGCTCCTCGAGAAAATTAAATGTGTGTTATATTTTGATACATATAGGCTGTCTACACAACAGAATAAACAGTTATTTCTAGGACAAATTATTATTTCGGGAGATATCAAGTGTAATCTCTGCATCTGTCCCCTCAAGGGAGGGTCCTTGACACTGCTGAGGGGCTCTTGATCTAGGAAATTGGATCTGTACTCCGGTACCCTGAATTGAGCCTGGATACTTTCCATCTCCCCCCCACATGTGCTGTATAATCCTATGGGTTTAGCACTCCCCCATAATTATTATCCACATCTGTTCTCTCCCCCACATTGTCCTCTCCCACATCTGTTCTCTCTCCTCAACATCTATTCTCTCTCCTCAACATCTGTTCTCTCTCCTCAGCACTGTGTTATTGCTATTCTTACTGCTGAACAGCGGTTTAGTGCCGATGAAGGTAGCGTAGGTAGCAATGATACGGCCGTGGACTAGTTTGGCTTTAATTGGGTAGGAGTGAGTACACAACGAGCAGTGTGAGGGAGTGACCGCAAGCCAGTCCATGGAGGGGGAGCACTTGTGTCTGTCAAGTCGGTCGGCCTAGGAGTGAGAGCGGCTGGGCTGAGCCTCCCACTGACCTGGGTGAGCCTACAGAGGGCAGCACCTAAATGCCGCAAAATATGAACTAGTCAGAGCAGATGGCTAGGCTGTGTGTTCTGACAGTACAGGCTGTCTACATGTTCTCTCTCTTCAACATCTGTTCTCTCTCCTCAACATCTGTTCTCTCTCCTCAACATCTGTTCTCTCTCCTCAACATCTGTTCTCTCTCCTCAACATCTGTTCTCTCTCCTCAACATCTGTTCTCTCTCCTCAACATCTGTTCTCTCTCCCCCACATCTGTCTTCTCTCTCCCACATCTGTCCCCTCTCCCCACATCTGCCCTCCACCACATCAGTCTTCTCTCCCCTACATCTATCCTTTCTCCCCTATATCTATCCTCTCTCTCCCCCACATCTATCCTCTCTGTCCCCCACTTATGCATGGTGAGAAGCTGTTGAGCAGTCTTTGGCCCCAGGGACTTGCTATGTTTTCTCTCAGTATACTCGTGGTGCTCCTACTTTTTATTTGGGGTTTGTTGCCCTGTTTTCCTAATCTTTTGTTTTTGTAAGGAGTGATTTCTATGTGCAGATTTGGGACCAGTCCCTCTAGGATTTTCCAGGTGTAGATTATGATGTCTCTCTCTTACTGCTGTATAGCTCTTTTGGTTTAGCATTTCTTTTTTGATTATAATAATCTCTCCTGCCTGCATTCCAGGGAGTGAGGGTCAAAAGACTCCAAATGTTCCCAATACAGCCTCTCCTCACTTAGTAACGTCTTGTTTACTGATGCCTCAGACTTACGACGGGCTCTCTGACCAGTATTTATACCTAAATAGCGTATATTAGAGCTGATTTCCTCTATTCTGTTTATTTCAATATACAGTACACTACTGTATAAGCATTTATAAATTTACCAGAAATGTTATAAATGGTGCAAAAGTGACATTAAAACAATATAAAAAATGGTAGACAAACTTGCTACCATTATAGTATGCTCCTCACTTAGCAACGAATTCGTTTAACGACGTGGCCTTAGGAATGTAACTCCGTCGTTAAGTGAGGAGAAGCTGTAATTAAGGTGCTGTACTTTCCTGCATAAAAAGAGCATGAACATGTAAGATACACCCCAATTTTGGCAGGCAGGGAAGGTTCTCTGTACATTCTCTAGGTCTGTGATTTCACTTGCTTTGAATGGAGCTGTTAGTGTACAGCATTATCCCAGCCTAGAGTGAACAAGTGACTTAAAAAGGATCATCATTGGCATAACATCCCTTATTTTCAAAGTTCTCTTTATCCATCCTATTATTTTTCGTCTCAGGTTTTTCCAGGTAGTGATAAGTAAAGACAAGTTCTCTTATGCCTGCTGACCTGGCTGACCTAACAATAAAATAGGTACCCCAGTACCTAAGTGCTAATTGGTTGTTATGGGTCACACTTTATGGGGAGCCCCACTTGCAATGAGTTACACTATTGTATGTTATATGGGGTTATTCTAAGCTAAAAATCATAAACTTTGACATGGCTAGGTGAACTATTACCATTTTTTTTTTTTACCATAACATCTTTGTCCAGGAAAATGGTGTTATGTAGTAATAATTACATATATGATATTGATAAAACATTGTTTGCAGAGCCTGAGCTTCGTGGTGAGGGGACAAGTGCAAGCACGATGCTTCCATGCATCTCCCCTGGTTTGTGCTGCCCAGAAAGTGGCTATGTCCCAGATGGACCCTGGGACAGAAATGCCATATGAGAAACTGCAAGCTAATCTTTCTATCATCAAGAAGAGGTTAGAAATTTGAATTTTTTTTTTTATATTTAAAACTTAAGGTACAAAATATATATGGCTACATAAATTAATATGTAACAAGATGCAGGTGGTGAGCAATAATCAGCTGTGGCTACACAAGCTACTGAAATAAGCACAAACATAAAAATGACATCAGAACTGACTTCACTCAAATCAAACACTGCTTCTGCATACTGTGCTTCACATGAACAGATGGTGTTATAAAAAAGCAATGGATACCTCCTCAGTAATGCTTACCCCCCCCCCCCCCCCCCCCCGAAAAAACATTCCACTTTCACATTAGTATACACAGTGACATCTCTTATATGTGAACATTTATGAGAACTTAGCATGAAAAACTTCAATGACACATTATATAAACACAAATCCAGCCAGTAAACGGCTGATACTATAAATACAGTGGACCCTCGACTAACACTATTAATCCGTTCCTGAGAGCTCATCGTTAGTCAAAATAATCGTTAGTCAAGTTAATTTTCCCCATAAGAAATAATGGAAATCAAACTAATCCGTGCAAGACACCCAAAAGTATTGAAAAAAAAAATTTTAACACATGAAATATTAATTTTAATACACACAAACTGAAGAAGACATGCACAGTTACATGACACTAACCTTTATTGAAGCTCTGGTGATGATTGATGGGATGGGAAGAGGGGAGTGTGTTGATGGTCTTAGTGTTTAGAAGGGGAATCCCCTTCCATTAGGACTTGAGGTGGCAAGTCCTTTTTCGGGGTTATTTCCCTTCTTTTAATGCCACTAGGACCAGCTTGAGAGTCACTGGACCTCTGTCGCACAACATATCTGCCCATAGAGGCCTGTACCTCCCGTTCCTTTATGACATTCCTAACGTGTTTCACAACATTGTCAGTGTCACCATTAAACACTTGTTCAGATTTCAGTCCTTCACTGTCTATTTACTCCTTGAATTCCTGCACATATTTTTCAGCTGCTTTTTGGTCCAAACTGGCAGCCTCACCATGCCTTATCACACTATGTATGCCACTACGATTCTTAAATCTCTCAAACCAACCTTTGCTGGCCTTAAATTCACTCACATCACCACTAGTTGCTGGCATTTTTCTAATTAAATCGTCATGCAACTTCCTAGCCTTTTCACATATGATCGCTTGAGAGATGCTATCTCCTGCTATCTGTTTTTCGTTTATCCATACCAATAACAGTCTCTCAACATCTTCTATCACTTGCGATCTCAGTTTTGAAAACATAGTTGCACCTTTGGCAAGAACAGCTTCCTTGATTGCCGTTTTCTTGGCCACAATAGTAGCGATGGTTGATTGGGGTTTTGTGTACAGCCTGGCCAGCTCGGAGACATGCACTCCACTTTCATACTTAGCAATGATCTCTTTCTTCATATCCATAGTAATTCTCACCCTTTTTGCTGTAGGGTTGGCACTAGAAGCTTTCTTGGGGCCCATGGTGACTTATTTTGCAGGTGCAATCACTAAAAAGGCTGTGATAATATGAAATGTTCCGACTGTATGCTTGGAAGCGACCGCGGTGGCTGGTTGGCTTGTAAACACTGGCCAGAAGTGGACGCGTCTCAGACGGAAGGAATAGTGTTGGTCGAGTTTTTTAGCGCTAATCGAGGCAAAATTTTTGCGATAAAATGTATCGCTAGTCAGATTTATCGTTAATCGATGCCATTGCTGGTCGAGGGTCCGCTGTACAAGTAGTGTCTGAACACACCATCGCCAATAATTCCACACTGTTGTGATAATGGTACCTTACGAATTTAAATTGTATGCCAAATACCTGTATAGGTATGCGCACGTGTTACAAAAACTCCACTGGTACAAAACCAAACCAATTCATAATGGCTCTACTACCATATAACACAATCCACATCCCAAACCTTCATATACCCTATGGTATAAATCGGTAGCGTTCATGTTGCTGGAGTTAACATACTACAGCTCATGCTTCAACCCCTCCCCACATGCCCAGTAACTGTGTCTGCTGTCACCAATCATAACGACCAAAACAGTAGTTGACATTAATTAACGTCTCATAATACACCTACCATCCGACTTATGACCTGCTCAACATATGACCACTCAACTTATGACCCTTTTTTTTTATGCCAAATTTCTGGGAAATAAACAAATGTTTGTATTGTACTCATTGTTTATCCTAAACCTTACAGTATAAAATACAGTACTAGCAGCATAAAAAGTAAAGTAAAAAATAAATACCAAAATAAAATGACAAAATAAAGTCATTACAAAAATGTGATGTTGATATTCAGTAGTAAGGATCGACTTACATCCATTTTGACTTATGACTGGTTGGTCGGAACCAAGCTTGGTCGTAAGTCGGATGGTACCTGTATAGTGTATATCATCCTAATAACAGGCTATATACATAAACCTACCAAAAGTAAAAATAAAAAATTTATACACATTCCATACCACGGGTGGGGATAGAACCCGCGATCAGTCTCTCAAAACTCCAGGCTGTCGCGTTGGCCACTTGACGGCCTGGAGTTTTGAGACACTGATTGCGGGTTCTATCCCCACCCGTGGTATGGTTTGTTTGCAATCGTGTCATTACGATTTCGTGAGTCAAATTTACACATTGTTCCCTGCTGCAGACAGACTAATTACACTGCCAGAGATAATCTGTACATCACTTCCTACAGAGAATGGACAACATTTGACATCTAAAATAATTGTGACCATGCGTTTCGCATGACCTGCTAGTGCAAATATTACAATACCATGTCAACCGACATAAGTGAGTATGCACAAAATTCTAGAAGAATGTCTCATATTTAAAACCATACGTAATGTTGAAAGGGGATAAACCCACTTCCGGAACACTAATACACATGAAGGACAAGACACATGAGCTGCCCTAAAATGTGGTCCATATAAATATAAAAAAAAAATCCTATTTGCTGAAGCATACAATATTACATCACCATCTTGGCATTTCCCAAGCAATAAACAGTAATGCAAATATGATAAGCATATCACACATATTAACACCTCGAGGAAGCTTTACAACACTCGTGCAACACAAACCCCAGTCACACAAAGTGCCCAATGGGTCATGTCTGACTCGTCAGGCTTTCCTGCTGTAGGACCTACACATCTCACAGACCCAGACCAAAAGCCCCCCCCCACCCTCCAAACCCTTCTAACTCACAATCCCACACACAGTCAGTCAGACCACTGCGACACACTCCTCACGCACGCAATCGCAACCCCCCCTCCCAGCCGGGGGAGACCAGCCCGTTCTTACCCCTGACAATCTATAAAGCCCGTAAATCCCTCAGCTTAAAATCTCTATAACCCTCTGGAAAATACCTCTCCCACCTCCCCCCATATATTTCCCTGTTGCAACACTTCATCCTATAAAATGTTGCAGCTAGGGCCATCCTACGTTCCCCCACCCCTTTACCTCTCATTGCCCATGACATAAAGACAAAATCAACCACTAAGTAAGCCACCTTCACCTCTACCCCACCTACATCTAGACTTAGTGCTCTCAATACTGACAATGCCCCCCTCCCATACTGAATCACTTTCCCTATCCATTCCCTCACAACCTCTAGATGTTCGCAAAAGTAAACGACATGAAAAGCCGACTCGTCTGCCCCACAATCTTGACACCACCCCCCCTCCCTGATCCGTCTGTTACATAAAACTACCCCGGATCGCAAGATCCCGTGGAGGAATCTATACATTACCTCCCTCACACGCGGCCGGATATGCAACCCTTTTAACCTTCCCCAAATGTCTTTCCATGCATACATCGGGTACGTCCCTTCCACAGCCACTGCCTCCCTAGGCCATAGCTTCCTCTCTATGGCCCCTCCCTGCATGTTCTTCGGATCTCTGACGAGCATTAAGACATGCAACATCTCGCAATCTCGCAAATCTCATCCCCTCCACCATCTCCGAATATCTCACACAAACAACAAAAAAAGGCACAATACCGTGACTGGAACGATACACAAATAACCCACACATAAAAGAGAGAAGCTTACGACGACGTTTCGGTCCAACTTGGACCATTTGCAAAGTCACACTGTGTGACTTTGTAAATGGTCCAAGTCGGACTGAAACGTTGCCGTAAGCTTCTCTTTTATGTGCGGGTTATTTGTGTATCTCACACAATCCCTAACCCTCTACTCCCCTCCTTTCGCACCCGCAGGAACCCATGCTTCACATAAACGCTCTTCAACCTTCATTCCAAGTGAATTAACCCCATACACCAAAGGGTACAGCACTGCCACATGCCATATTTTGCTAAATACAGTGGACCCCCAGTTTGCGATATTAATCCGTTCCTGAGAGCTCATCGTAAACCAAAATTATCGGAAAGCGAATCAATTTTCCCCATAAGAAATAATGGAAATCAAATTAATCCATGCAAGACACCCAAAAGTATGAAAAAAAAAATTTACCACATGAAATATTAAGTTTAATGCACACAAACTGAAAAAGACATGCACAGTTCGTAGTATGTACTCTACTAACAATAGAGTACATGACACTTACCTTTAATAAAGATCTGGTGATGATTGATGGGATGGGAGGAGGGGAGAGTGTCGAACTTATTGTTTAGAAGGGGAATCCCCTTCCATTAGGACTTGAAGTAGCAAGTCCTTTTCTGGGGTTACTTCCCTTCCTCTTTTAATGCCACTAGGAACAGCTTGAGAGTCACTGGACTTCTGCCACACAACATATCTGTCCATAGAGGCCTGTACCTCTCGTTCCTGTATGACTTTCCTAAAGTGGTTCACAACAGTGTCATTGTACTGGTTGCCAACACGGCTTGCAGTAGCTGTGTGAGGGTGATTTTCATCAAAAAAGCTTTGCACTTCAAGCCACTTTGCACACATTTCCTTAATCTTTGAAGTAGGCAACTTCTTCAGTTTCTCCATCCCTCCTCCGAAGCAGTTTCCTCAGGTCTGGCCTCTTGCTGTTGAAGATGATCTAGCAGCTCATCAGTGGTTAGTTCGTCATTGTCCTCCTCCACCAACTCTTCCACTCAAACCCTTCGAAATCCCTTTTGTCTACACATTCTGGCCACAGTTTTTTCCAGGCAGAGTTCAAGGTCCTCTTAGTCACTCCCTCCCAAGCCTTACCTATAAGGTTTACACAATTGAGGATATTAAAGTGATCCTTCCAAAACTCCTTTAGAGTCAATAGTGTGTTTGTGGTCACTTCAAAGCCCCTTTCAAACATAGCTTTTGTGTACAGTTTCTTGAAGTTGGAAATGACCTGCTGGTCCATGGGCTGCAGGAGAGGAGTGGTATTAGGAGGCAAAAACTTGACCTTAATGAAGCTCATGTCCCCAGAAAGTCGCTCTGCCAAGTCTGTAGGATGACCAGGGGCATTGTCTAATACCAGGAGGCACTTAAGGTCTAATTTCTTTTCAATTAGGTAATTTTTCACAGTGGGGGCAAATGCATGGTGTAACCAGTCATAGAAAAAGTCCCTAGTGACCCATGCCTTATTGTTTGCCCTCCACAGCACACACAAATTAGCCTTGAGGATATTCTTTTGCCTGAACGCTCTGGGAGTTTGAGTGATACACCAATAAAGGCTTCACTTTGCAATCACCACTAGCATTGGCACACATCAGAAGAGTAAGCCTGTCTTTCATAGGCTTATGTCCTGGGAGTGCCTTTTCCTCCTGAGTAATGTAGGTCCTGCTTGGCAATTTCTTCCAAAACAGGCCCGTTTCATCGCAATTAAACACTTGTTCAGGTTTAAATTCTTCACTGTCTATGTAATCCTTGAATTCCTTCACATATTTTTCAGCTGCTTTTTGGTCCGAACTGGCAGCCTCACCATGCCTAATAACACTGTGTGCCACTACGATTCTTAAATCTTTCAAACCAACCTTTGCTAGCCTTAAATTTACTCACATCACCACTAGTTGCAGGCAATTTCTTTACCAAATCGTCATGCAACTTCCTAGCCTTTTCACAAATGATCGCTTGAGAGATGCTATCTGTTTTTCATTTATCCACACCAATAACAGTCTCATCAGCCTCGAAAGGCACATTCCATATCCTCGCCCACGTGCAGTAGCGGGACACATCATGGAGCCTCACCGTCAGAGCAGGGTTCACTGGCATACAAATATCCTGAAATCTGGCGACCTTGTCTTTATATACGCTAGCGTTGCGAAACTTTACGAAGATCCGATATGCACCATTCAACGCCACACCATACAGCTCTTCATTTACTATACCGTATGTGTCCCTGATGATGGCAAGCAGTAAAAGCTGTGCTGAGTGGGCATACACAGCCCCACATACCACTTCAGTGCCGACAGTGTTTACCCGGCGTCTACCCTGCTGTGCCACTTTGCAAAATCAAGTTGTCTCCAGCTGACAGCAGGGGGCAGGCTCAGCGCATGTCCACTCGTCCCGAGGGTTGAGTGACGAATATTCATTCAAGGTGTTTAAGCTGGAAAATTTCTATTTTTTTTTTTCTTTTAAATTTGTTTATTCTTGTCAATGTTACATCTTGGTAAACTCGGATCTTAGTATTATTAAACTATCCACTTCTGTAGTTTAATAATAGTCCAAAAAAAATACCCTTGGAGTTAGTGTAAATGTAAACAAGCTTCCCTACTGCATTTGCATCCATTTTAATTTAATTTCCTGTATTTTTTTTTTTAAATGCAGTAACTAACTGACTGAAAACCAGGAAAATCCTTCCACTTCTGTAGTTTAATAATAGTCCAAAAAAAATACCCTTGGAGTTAGTGTAAATGTAAACAAGCTTCCCTACTGCATTTGCATCCATTTTAATTTAATTTCCTGTATTTTTTTTTTTAAATGCAGTAACCAACTGACTGAAAACCAGGAAAATCCTTCCAGTAATATTGCTAGGATGTACTTACTAATCATTTATAGTATCTTTACCTACTTTTTTTTTTTTTTTTTTTAATCTCGTTATTTCTTTTTATCAGTGATTATAATAGATGAAATTTCAAGTACAGTAGGGCCCTACTCGACGGTCTTTCACCTTACAGAGTTCCACTAATATTGACATTTCAAATTATAACCAAAACTCACTATACGGCTCCCCCACCTGACTTTCTAATGCAGTGACCGCATGTCACCCAGTTTCTTTACATTCTCCATGAGCACATTTCTCCATTATGTCTGGAAATTTTCCGAAAATTTAAGTGTTTTAAAGTTACTTCATATTTTATATATGCTACTATGCTAATTATACTTAGTCTCCATGGGGAAGTGGAACAGAATTCTTCCTCCATAAGCCATTAGTGTTGTAAGAGGCAATTCAAATGCTGGGAACAAGGAACTAGTAACCCCTACTCCTGTATACATTACTAAAGTTAAAAAGAGAAACTTTTGTTTTTCCTTTTGGACCACCCTGCCTCAGTGGGAAATGGTCGATTTGTTTAAAGAAAGAAGAATAATTATACATACTAATGTGTGCCTGTACCTAAGTAAACTTACACACTGTGCTGGCATGCAGGTACACATTAAAATCACTGTCTTATTGGTTTTGAAGATGCCATATTAATAATGATAATCTTAATAGTAGGTTGGTAGACAGCAACCACCCAGGGAGGTACTACCGTCCTACCAAGTGAGTGTAAAACGAAGCCTGTGATTGTTTTACATGATGGTAGGATTGCTGATGTCTTTTGTCTGTCTCATAAATATGCAAGATTACAGGCATGTCTTGCTACTTCTACTTACACTTAGGTCACACTACACATACATGTACACATTTATTTATACACACTCATCTGAGTTTTCTTTGATTTTATCTTAATAGTTCTTGGTCTTATTAATTTTCCTTTTATATCCATGGGGAAGTGGAATAAGAATCTTTCCTCCGTAAGCCATGCGTGTTGTAAAAGTCAACTAAAATGCCGGGAACAATGGGCTAGTAACCCCTTTTCCTGTAAAGATTACTAAAAAGAATAAGAAGAAGAAAATTGTCAAAGTGGGAAGTCTGAATGTGCGTGGATGTTGTGCAGATGATAAGAAAGAGATGATTGTGGATGTTATGAATGAGAAAAAGCTGGATGTCCTGGCTTTAAGTGAAACAAAGCTGAAGGGGGTGGGAGAGTTTCAGTGGAGAGGAATAAATGGGATTAGGTCAGGGGTTTCAAATAGAGTTAGAGCTAAAGAAGGAGTAGCAATAATGTTGAAGGATAAGCTATGGCAGGAAAAGAGGGACTATAAATGTATTAATTCAAGGATTATGTGGAGCAAAATAAAGATTGGATGTGAAAAGTGGGTTATAATAAGCGTGTATGCACCTGGAGAAGAGAGAAGTGTAGAGGAGAGAGAGAGATTTTGGGAAATGTTGAGTGAATGCGTGGGGAGTTTTGAATCAAGTGTGAGAGTAATGGTGGTTGGGGATTTTAATGCTAAAGTGGGTAAAAATGTTATGGAGGGAGTAGTAGGTAAATTTGGGGTGCCAGGGGTAAATGTAAATGGGGAGCCTTTAATTGAGCTATGTGTAGAAAGAAATTTGGTAATAAGTAATACATATTTTATGAAAAAGAGGATAAATAAATATACAAGGTATGATGTAGCACGTAATGAAAGTAGTTTATTAGATTATGTATTGGTGGATAAAAGGTTGATGGGTAGGCTCCAGGATGTACATGTTTATAGAGGGGCAACTGATATTTCGGATCATTATTTAGTTGTAGCTACAGTTAGAGTAAGAGGTAGATGGGAAAAGAGGAAGGTGGCAACAACAAGTAAGAGGGAGGTGAAAGTGTATAAACTAAGGGAGGAGGAAGTTCGGGTGAGATATAAGCGACTATTGGCAGAAAGGTGGGCTAGTGCAAAGATGAGTAGTGGGGGGGTTGAAGAGGGTTGGAATAGTTTTAAAAATGCAGTATTAGAATGTGGGGCAGAAGTTTGTGGTTATAGGAGGGTGGGGGCAGGAGGAAAGAGGAGTGATTGGTGGAATGATGAAGTAAAGGGTGTGATAAAAGAGAAAAAGGTAGCTTATGAGAGGTTTTTACAAAGCAGAAGTGTTATAAGAAGAGCAGAGTATATGGAGAGTAAAAGAAAGGTAAAGAGAGTGGTGAGAGAGTGCAAAAGGAGAGCAGATGATAGAGTGGGAGAGGCACTGTCAAGAAATTTTAATGAAAATAAGAAAAAATTTTGGAGCGAGTTAAACAAGTTAAGAAAGCCTAGGGAAAATATGGATTTGTCAGTTAAAAACAGAGTAGGGGAGTTAGTAGATGGGGAGATGGAGGTATTGGGTAGATGGCGAGAATATTTTGAGGAACTTTTAAATGTTAAGGAAGAAACAGAGGCAGTAATTTCATGCACTGGTCAGGGAGGTATACCATCTTTTAGGAGTGAAGAAGAGCAGAATGTAAGTGTGGGGGAGGTACGTGAGGCATTACGTAAAATGAAAGGGGGTAAAGCAGCTGGAACTGATGGGATCATGACAGAAATGTTAAAAGCAGGGGGGGATATAGTGTTGGAGTGGTTGGTACTTTTGTTTAATAAATGTATGAAAGAGGGGAAGGTACCTAGGGATTGGCAGAGAGCATGTATAGTCCCTTTATATAAAGGGAAAGGGGACAAAAGAGACTGTAAAAATTACAGAGGAATAAGCTTACTGAGTATACCAGGAAAAGTGTACGGTAGGGTTATAATTGAAAGAATTAGAGGTAAGACAGAATGTAGGATTGCGGATGAGCAAGGAGGTTTTAGAGTGGGTAGGGGATGTGTAGATCAGGTGTTTACATTGAAGCATATATGTGAACAGTATTTAGATAAAGATAGGGAGGTTTTTATTGCATTTATGGATTTAGAAAAGGCATATGATAGAGTGGATAGAGGAGCAATGTGGCAGATGTTGCAAGTATATGGAATAGGTGGTAAGTTATTAAATGCTGTAAAGAGTTTTTATGAGGATAGTGAGGCTCAGGTTAGGGTGTGTAGAAGAGAGGGAGACTACTTCCCGGTAAAAGTAGGTCTTAGACAGGGATGTGTAATGTCACCATGGTTGTTTAATATATTTATAGATGGGGTTGTAAAGGAAGTAAATGCTAGGGTGTTTGGGAGAGGGGTGGGATTAAATTATGGGGAATCAAATTCAAAATGGGAATTGACACAGTTACTTTTTGCTGATGATACTGTGCTTATGGGAGATTCTAAAGAAAAATTGCAAAGGTTAGTGGATGAGTTTGGGAATGTGTGTAAAGGTAGAAAGTTGAAAGTGAACATAGAAAAGAGTAAGGTGATGAGGGTGTCAAATGATTTAGATAAAGAAAAATTGGATATCAAATTGGGGAGGAGGAGTATGGAAGAAGTGAATGTTTTCAGATACTTGGGAGTTGACGTGTCGGCGGATGGATTTATGAAGGATGAGGTTAATCATAGAATTGATGAGGGAAAAAAGGTGAGTGGTGCGTTGAGGTATATGTGGAGTCAAAAAACGTTATCTATGGAGGCAAAGAAGGGAATGTATGAAAGTATAGTAGTACCAACACTCTTATATGGGTGTGAAGCTTGGGTGGTAAATGCAGCAGCAAGGAGACGGTTGGAGGCAGCGGAGATGTCCTGTCTAAGGGCAATGTGTGGTGTAAATATTATGCAAAAAATTCGGAGTGTGGAAATTAGGAGAAGGTGTGGAGTTAATAAAAGTATTAGTCAGAGGGCAGAAGAGGGGTTGTTGAGGTGGTTTGGTCATTTAGAGAGAATGGATCACAGTAGAATGACATGGAAAGCATATAAATCTATAGGGGAAGGAAGGCGGGGTAGGGGTCGTCCTCGAAAGGGTTGGAGAGAGGGGGTAAAGGAGGTTTTGTGGGTAAGGGGCTTGGATTTCCAGCAAGCGTGCGTGAGCGTGTTAGATAGGAGTGAATGGAGACGAATGGTACTTGGGACCTGACGATCTGTTGGAGTGTGAGCAGGGTAATATTTAGTGAAGGGATTCAGGGAAACCGGTTATTTTCATATAGTCGGACTTGAGTCCTGGAAATGGGAAGTACAATGCCTGCACTTTAAAGGAGGGGTTTGGGATATTGGCAGTTTGGAGGGATATGTTGTGTATCTTTATATGTGTATGCTTCTAGACTGTTGTATTCTGAGCACCTCTGCAAAAACAGTGATAATGTGCGAGTGTGGTGAAAGTGTTGAATGATGATGAAAGTATTTTCTTTTTGGGGATTTTCTTTCTTTTTTGGGTCACCCTGCCTCGGTGGGAGACGGCCGACTTGTTGAAAAAAAAAAAAAAAAAAAAAAATCTTAATAATAAAACAATCACTCAGAGGCGCATTAACCCCTTGACTGTCGCAACCCCCAGTCCTGAGGTGTCTCCTGGTGTTGCAAAATTTAAAAAAAAAAAATTTATGAAATGATAGAGAATCTTTTCCCGATTGTAATGACACCACAAAAACGAAATTTGATGGAAAACTGACGGAATTACGCTTTCGCGGAGTTAGCGATGTCGGCGATATTTACAAATTGGCGATTTTGCCCACTTTGAGCCCTATTTTCGGCTAATTCCATTGTTCCAGTCGACCAAACTCATAGCTATTTCTTTAGAACTCCATTTTTTTCTATCGATTGAGTACAAGAAACTGCCCATTTACCAATTTCAACTACCCAATAACGTGGTCAGAAATTTGCAATTTGGCCAATTTCACGAAAACTAAAAAAATATGACAATTTCAAAATAAGGTCCAGAATGAGCAATGCAGACATTCCTGGCTCTAAAATAACATTTTCTTTGTTCATCAGTCATGTCTCCAGGCCCCTCTGATATTACTCTTGCTTTCTATTTTGAATTTTTATTCAAACAAAAAATAGATGATTTACTATTATGCTGACTACTGCAATACTGTAATTGTATAAATAACATCAACCCATTCATGACTGCATATTAGAATGGCTAGTTGGACATTTATTGGACATTGACATCATTTGTTTACTTTTGAACATTGGCAAAAATCAAACATTTCCCCTATTTTGAGCTCCATTTCAAAATCAACTCTATTTCTATAATATGTTTTCCATTCTATCATATGAGACCAAGAAAATGAGAATACAACCATAAATACTATACGAAAATAGACCACAAAATCGGCATTTTAATTAAAAAAAAAACGGTCAGGTTTTTTTTTCTCATTATGCACTGCGTGCTCCAGGATTTTTTTATATGGTGCACACTGACCACACAAGACCCATTCTCTCACATGTGGGCCTACCAGGCCCACATGTGAGTATATATACGTCAAACACGGCACCTCGTAAGATGCATATATACGACTGCGACAGTCAAAGGGTTAAATGTCATACATTATGTTAATGTAAACATTTTCATTAATCCATCTACTATATTTTTTCAGAATTATATAATAAACACGCTTCCTTAGAAAAGCTGTCATTTCTGTAACAGATTAGATAAGTGCCCTTAATACATATATACGTGTGGTGCATATAGTGTACCTTACTATTATATTGTGCATTATTATTTTTATTATTTTTTTCATCACAAGCTAATGCTAATTACCTCCAATACTTTTTTACTTCTTTCTTACTGCTATTAATTGCTCATAATTTTATGTTACAAGTCAAATCTTACTCCAAATTAATATTATTCATTGTTCTTACCTGTCCATTTAATTTTGTTTACCACTACTTGTTTTTTTAGTCACTTTTTATTGGGTGTGCAATTAGTGTATATTCCAATTACTTTTTTGCAAGTACCAAAACTATCTTTTGCTAGCTAGTACCAACTACCTCATTTTTTTTTTTTACTTTTTATTGTGCAATAAACTGCTCAACTTATTTAATATTACAAATAAGATCTTACTCCTAAACCAATATTATTTCATAGTGACTATCTGTCCATTTAACTTGTTTACCATTACTTAATTGTAGTCCCTTATATATTTTTTTTTCCTTTATTTTAGCTTTATATAACTACCTTAGCTCATATATTCACAATTGTTAAAATAATCAACTTTTAAAATAATTCTAACTTTAAAGAATTACCTTTAAAGTACTACCTACTATCATATTCCCAAGCTCCATTATTTGATCATCACTTTATTTGTTCACCACAAATTATTTTAGTCCCTTTTATATTGTCTCCTTTATTTTAGCTTTAAAAAACTACCTTAGCTCATTATTTTTACATTTGTTAAATAATTCAGGTGCTATTTTTTTTTAGCTTTAGAATATTTACTTTATTTTTTACTTAATTCTAACTATAGATTCACTACAAATCTTATGATTACAAGCATTGATCCTGATACCAACCTCTTATTTAATGACTTAAATGATTCAAACAGTTACTGTAATTACTACACAGCAGAACAATCAAAGGCACTTCTCAGAGCCAACAACAACATAACTATCTTTAACTACAATATCAGATCTTTAAGCAAGCATTATGATGACCTCCTAGCATTACTAAATTCCTTGCATGCCAATATGTCCATCATTACACTAACTGAAACCTGGCTAAAGCCTGATACTACAGATGTCTATGCCATTCCTGGTTACACAGCCATACACAACTGTAGGCCAGACTAACAAGGGGGTGGCACTGCTATATACTACTCAGACCAACTAGAATGTATCACTAATACTTGCACAAGGGATGAACATGGGGAATATATAATAGCTAAATTCAAATCCAAATACCTACAAAAACCTCTCACAGTGATAAACATCTACAGAGTTCCACAATCAAACATTAGCCAATTTAGTCAAAACCTAGGAAGTATGATAACTGATGCACGCATGAACAAAGATCACTTACTACTCTCAGGTGACTTCAATATAAATCTCCTGCAAGACCAGGACCCACACGTTACTGAATTCACAAACACAATGAGTAACTGCATGTTGCTACCAACAGTAACAAAACCTACAAGAGTTACAGAGACTAGTGTTTCCCTACTTGACCACATCTGGACCAACACCATATCCCCTTTAAAATCAGGCATAATTACAGATAATACCACAGACCACTACCCTACTTTCCTCATAACAACTCTTGGTAAAATACCCCAAGACACTACTAAAGTCACCTTCAGACTTCACAATGAGGCAGCCATTAATAACTTCACAACAGCAGTAACAAACATTGACTGGCACACTGAGCTAGAAATCTATACAGATATTGACGAATGTTTTAATAATTTTCTAAAAAAGACCCAATACCTTTATAACAAGCACTGCCCTAAAAAAACTAAACAGATGACAGCTAAGAGACTGAACAGTCCCTGGCTAACACCCAGCATTCTCAAATCCATAAATACAAAACACCGATATGAAAAACAGTACAGAATGGGTCACATAACCAGAGACCAAACAAAACGTTACTCGTCATTCCTAACCAGCCTGATAAGAAGGGCAAAAAAATTGTATTATGAGAACAGATTATCCAACTTACGAGGTGATATAAAAAAGACCTGGAAAACCCTATCAGAAATTCTGGGAACAAAAAAGATATCACGACATAGCGAAATAAAATTAGCAAAATCAGATGAACCCCAACTCCCACCAACAGAAACAGCAAACAGACTCAATGATTTCTTCTCCACTATAGGTCAAAACCTTGCCAATAAAATCCCAAGCTCAGATACCCCACCAAATGACTACCTCACTGGCAACTACCCGAACACACTGTTCCTAGCTCCGACTAACCCATACGAAGTCTCCCTTATTATTAACGCACTGAAAAACAAGGCAGGAGATTTAAATACCTTACCACCCTTTATATACAAAAAAGCGTCACAAGTACTATCACCAATCATTGCAACACACTTTAACAAATCCATTGAATCCTCCACCTTCCCTACAGTTCTCAAAATAGCAAGGATCACCCCGATCCATAAAGGAGGAGACCAAACAGAGTTGAATAACTATAGGCCAATATCCAATTTACACCCTCTCTCAAAAATCTTCGAAAAATTAATTCATAAACGAATCTACTCCTACCTCATCTCCCAGAACATTCTCAACCCCTGCCAATCTGGATTCAGGCCTAATAAAAATACTAATGATGCTATTATACACATGCTAAAACATATATACACTGCAATAGAGAAAAAAGAAGTCCCACTGGGGATCTTCATTGACTTACGTAAAGCTTTTGATACAGTTGACCATGACTTGCTCCACGTAAAATTGTCACACTATGGTATTAGAGGGCACTCCCTCAACTACCTCAAGTCTTACCTCAGCAACAGAAGCCAATATGTGTATGCAAATGGGGCAAGCTCTTCCGCACAACCAATTACAGTTGGTGTCCCACAGGGAAGTGTCCTTGGCCCTCTTCTCTTTCTCCTATACATAAATGACCTACCAAATGCTTCGCAATTACTCAAACCCACACTTTTTGCAGATGACACTACATACGTCTTCTCTCACCCGAGCCCAGTCACGCTAGCCAATACTGTAAACACCGAATTACAGAAAATATCTACCTGGATAAGGACTAACAAACTTACACTAAACATTGACAAAACCTACTTCATTCAGTTTGGTAACAGAGCTACAGATGTACCTCTTAACATAACGATAAACGGATCACCTATCACAAAGCTAACAGAGGGAAAATTCTTAGGAATCCACCTCGATAATAGACTCAAATTTCATACACATATACAACAAATTTCTAAGAAAATTTCCAAGACTGTAGGCATACTATCGAAGATACGGTACTGTGTTCCACAGTCAGCCCTCCTGGCCCTTTATCACTCTCTTATTTACCCCTATCTCACCTATGGAATTTGTGCATGGGGCTCAACAACAATTAACCATCTCAGACCACTAATTACCCAACAAAAGGCTGCAGTTAGAATGATAACAAATTCTCACTACAGGCAACACACTCCACCAATATTCAAAACACTCAACCTACTCACCATACAAAACATCCATACTTATTATTGCACCTATTACATACATAGAACACTTAACGCTGATATTAACCCTCCCCTCAAACATCTCCTTGCCAACCTCAACAGAACACATGACCATAACACAAGGCACAGATCATTCTTTGATGTTCCTCGTGTCCATCTCACGCTATGCAAAAACTCAATGCACATAAAAGGCCCTAAAATCTGGAATTCATTACCTGTAAATATAAAAGAAACACTACCTGTTTATAAATTCAAGTCTCTTCTCAAAGTTCACTTACTCACTCAAAACCAAATAAATACTGAATAACTGAACCTTATAAATTGTATATCCAAAATGTTACTCACAATTATATCACATAAATGTTAAACCTAGGACCCAATCTAACTTTATTTTTTTAAATACACTACCTAACAGAATACGTACTCCATTCTACTGAATGAACAGCAATGCATGCAACCATATGACCTGTCTTTGTAATACTCATTTGTGCTTTATAGTTATCTGTTTACAATAATGTCTTATCACTAATTTCATCATTGCTTAGTTAATCTTAAGTTAATTTTAAGCCAGCCCGTAATGCTATGCATATAAGTGGCTTTGGCATGCTGCTCTTACCTGTATTTTTTTTTGTACCTCTGTATGTATGCTAAAAATTTCTAAATAAATATGTAACATATAAACATGATAAATACACTCACAGAATAAATTGACATAATATGAAATGTTTTTCTAGTCTTGTCGGAGTGTCATAAAGAATAACATTTTCTATAGTTCAACACCAAAGAAAATGTGTACACAATAGTATTATTGGGAGTAACTGTGGAAAATTATTCCTTTCATATGCCTTCACTCAGAGCATCATTCCTTCTAAGAATGCTGTTTTACATGAGAATGGGTGTGTTTCTCTTTATGTATTTATTCTATTGTACCAACATGGAGACAACTTGTATACAATGTAAGGTGTTTGTATTATGGTATATGCTTCACAAACATGGAAATAAGTCACTATGTCTAACTTTTTTTGGGTTATCCTGGGCAATCTATGCACATGCTGCTGTGTATGATAATCTATGTAACTGTATTTGTGTGTACTTGTACCTGAATAAAAACTTTCTTAGTCACGAACATGGAAATGAACGTGTATGAGCCATAACCAGGCATGTTCGTCTGCTTGCTTACATACTCCACTCTTGCTTTCTATTTTGAATTTTTATTCAAACAAAAAACAGAAGATTTACTGTTATGCAGACTACTGCAATATTGTAATAATTGTATAAATAATGTCAGCCCATTCATGACTGCATATTAGAATGGCTACTTGGACATTTATTGGAAAATGACACTATTTGTTTACTTTTGACCATCTACAAAAATCAAACATTGCCCCTACTTTGAGCTCCATTTCAAGGTTCTTTTCATAGTAAAACCAATCAAAATCACCTCTGTTTCTATAATATGTTTTCCATTCTATCAAATGAGACCAAGAAAATGAGAATACAACCATAAATACTATATGAAAATAGACCACGAAGTTGGCATTTTAATTAAAAAAAAAAGGTCGGACTTTTTTTTTTCTCATGCACTGCGTGCTTAAGGATTTTTTTTATATGAGGCCTGGTCACAGACTGGGCAGCAGGAGCGTTGACCCCCGGAACTCTCTCCAGGTAAACTCCAGGTAACACTGACCACACAGGCCCATTTTCTCACATGTGGGCCTACCAGCTTTCTCCTGGTTGATTTGAAGCCACTAGAATTTATGAGTACATGTATATTTAAGTCAAACACGGTGGCTCGTAAGTCGTGTACTATATACGACCGAAACAGTCAAAGGGTTAAAAGCAATCAATTTACATATATTTGTATACTACACTTCTTTGATTAGCAATTTCTTACTTCCAGATTGAATCGTCCTCTAACACTATCAGAAAAGGTATTGTATTCACATTTGGATGATCCTGCTGGCCAAGATATAGTACGTGGGGAGTCGTATTTAAAGCTGCGACCGGACAGAGTAGCAATGCAAGATGCAACTGCGCAGATGGCCATGTTACAGTTCATTAGTTCTGGTCTTCCTAGAGTAGCTGTGCCATCAACAATCCATTGTGATCATCTTATTCAAGCTCAGGTATGTTAATGCTGGATTTAAATTGTGTCCTTCTGTTTGTGGATTTTGAATTGTTCTAAACTTTGGCATTGATCTCATTACTTTTCTTAATTTTGCTTTTTAGGTTGATGGGCCCAAAGATTTGGTGCGAGCCATAGACATAAATAAAGAGGTGTACAACTTCCTCTCTAGTGCAGGTTCCAAGTATGGTGTTGGCTTTTGGAAACCTGGATCGGGTATCATCCATCAAGTATGGAGTTTGTTATATTGCTTTAAATTTTTCATTACATATCCATGTTAATATTTTCATATTCAGTACAAATTTTAGAACAAATTTTTTAATTTACAGTATTATTATAGCCATGTATTTAGTTATAGCATTAATACTTGTATTTAACTTACTGAAGAGTAAATATAAAATTTATACGTGTCATGCCGAATAAGCCAAACCAGCTAGTTAGGGTGTTTTCTACTGAATAAGCAGAGTGATTACAGAAATAGAAATGATTTTGATTGGTTTCACGATGAGAAGTACCTTGAAACTGAGCTCAAAGTAACGGAAATGTTTGATTTTTCTTATGTTCAAGAGTAAACAAATGACGTCACCATCCAATACATGTCCAACTGGCCAGTCTAATGTGCAGTCATGACTGGATTGACATTATTTATACAATTATTACAATAATGCAGTAGTCTGCATTATTGTAATAATGCAGTAAATCTATTTTTTTATTTGAATAAAAAATCAAAATGGAAAGCAAGAGTAATATAGGAGGGGTCTGGAGACGTGACTAATTTCGTACTTTTGGTGTCTTTTTTTTTTTTTTTTTTTTTTTTTTTTTTTTTTTTTTTTTTTTTCTCTCTCTCTCTCTCTCTCTCTCTCTCTCTCTCTCTCAACAAGTCAGCCATCTCCTACCAAGGCAGGGTGGCCCAAAGAGAAAGAAAATCCCCAAAAAGAAAATACTTTCATCATCATTCAACACTTTCACCTCACTCACACATAAGCACTGTTTTTTGCAGAGGTGCCCAGAATACAACAGTCTAGAAGTATATACGTATAAAAATACACAATATATCTCTCCAAACTGCCAATATGCCAAATCCCTCCTTTAGAGTGCAGGCATTGTACTTCCCATTTCCAGGACTCAAGTCCGGTTATATAAAATAACCGGTTTCCCCTGAATCCCTTCACTAAATATTACCCTACTCACACTCCAATAGATCGTCAGGTCCCAAATACCACTTGTCTCCATTCACTCCTATGTAACATGCTCACGCACGTTTGCTGGAAGTCCAAACCCCTCGCCCACAACACCACCTTTACCCCCTCCCTCCAACCTTCCTTCCCCTACAGATTTAGACGCTTTCCATGTCATTCTACTTTGATCCATTCTCTCTAAATGACCAAACCACCTCAACAAACCCTCTTCAGCTCTCTGACTAACACTTTTATTAACTCCACACCTTCTCCTAATTTCCACACACTGAATTTTCTGCATAATATTTACACCACACATTGCTCTTAGGACATCTCCACTGCCTCCAACCTCCTCACTGCAGCATTTACAACCCAAGCTTCACACCCATATAAGAGTGTTGGTACTACTATACTTTCATACATTCCCTTCTTTGCCTCCATAGATAACATTTTTTGCCTCCACATATACCTCAATTCACCACTCACCTTTTTTCCTTCATGAATTCTATGATAAACCTCATCCTTCATAAATCCATCTGCTGACACATCAACTCCCAAATATCTGAAAGCATTCACTTCTTCCATACTCCTTCTCCCCTATTTGATATCCAATTTTTCTTTATCTAAATCATTTGATGCTCTCATCACCTTACTCTTTTCTATGTTCACTTTCAACTTTCTACCTTTACACACATTCCCAAATTCGTCCACTAACCTTTGCAATTTTTCTTTAGAATCTCCCATAAGCACAGTATCATCAGCAAAAAGTAACTGTGTCACTTCCCATTTTGTATTTAATTCCCCATAATTTAATTCCACCCCTCTCCTGAACACCCTAGTATTTACTTTTTTTACAACCCCATCTATAAATATATTAAACAACCATGGTGACATTACACATCCCTGTCTAAGACCTACTTTTACCGGGAAGTAGTCTCCCTCTCTTCTACACACCCTAGCCTGAGCCTCACTATCATAAAAACTTTACAGCATTTAGTAACTTACCACCTATTCCAACATCTGCCACATTGCTCCCCTATCCACTGTACACTTTTCCTGGTATACTCAGTAAACTTTTTTTTTTTTTGCAACAAGTCGGCCGTCTCCCACCGAGGCAGGGTGACCCAAAAAAGAAAGAAAATCCTCAAAAAGAAAATACTTTCATCATTGAACACTTTCACCTCACTCACACATACTGACTGCTTTTGCAGAGGTGCTCAGAACACAACAGTTTAGAAGCATATACGTATAAAGATACACAACATATCTCTCCAAACTGCTAATATCCGGAAACCCCTCCTTTAGAGTGCAGGCATTGTACTTCCCATTTCCAGGACTCAAGTCCGGCTATATAAAAATAACCGGTTTCCCTGAATCCCTTCACTAAATATTACCCTGCTTACACTCCAACAGATCGTCAGGTCCCAAATACCATTTGTCTCCATTCACTCCTATCGAACACGCTCATGCACGCCTGCTGGAAGGCCAAGCCCCTCGCCCATAAAACCTCCCTTACCCCTTCCTTCCAACCTTTTCGAGGACGACCCCTACCCTGTCTTCCTTCTCCTACCGATTTAAATGCTCTCCATGTCATTCTACTTTGATCCATTCTCTCTAAATGACCAAACCACCTCAACCCCTCTTCAGCCCTCTCACTAATACTTTTATTAACTCCACACCTTCTCCTAATTTCCTCACTCCGAATTTTCTGCATAATATTTACACAACACATTGCCCTTGGACAGGACATCTCCACTGCCTCCAACCATCTCCTCGCTGCTGCATTCACAGCCCAAGCTTCACACCCATATAAGAGTGTTAGGACTACTATACTTTCATACATTCCCTTTTTTGCCTCCATAGATAACGTTTTTTGACTCCACATATACCTCGACGCACCTTTTTTCCCTCATCAATTCTATGATTAACCTCATCCTTCATAAATCCATCCACCGACACGTCAACTCCCAAATATCTGAAAACATTCACTTCTTCCATACTCCTCCTTCCCAGTTTGATATCCAATTTTTCTTTATCTAAATCATTTGATACCCTCATCACCTTACTCTTTTCTATGTTCACTTTCAACTTTCTACCTTTACACACACTCCCAAACTCATCCACTAACCTTTGCAATTTTTCTTTAGAATATCCCATAAGCACAGTATCATCAGCAAAAAGTAACTGTGTCAGTTCCCATTTTGTATTTGATTCCCCATAATTTAATCCCACCCCTCTCCTGAACACCCTAGCATTTACTTCTTTTACAACCCCATCTATAAATATATTAAACAACCATGGTGACATTACACATCCCTGTCTAAGACCCACTTTTACATTGAAGTAGTCTCCCTCTCTTCTACACACCCTAACCTGAGCCTCACTATCCTCATAAAAACTCTTGACAGCATTTAATAACTTACCACCTATTCCATATACTTGCAACATCTGCCACATTGCTCCCCTATCCACTATCTTATGCCCTTTCTAAATCCATAAATGCAATAAAAACTTTCCTACCCTTATCTAAATACTGTTCACATATATGCTTCAATGTAAACACTTGATCTACACATCCCCTACCCACACTGAAACCTCCTTGCTCATCCGCAATCCTACATTCTTTCTTACCTCAAATTCTATCAATTATAACCCTACTGTACACTTTTCCTGGTATACTCAGTAAACTTATTCCTCTGTAATTTTTACAGTCTCTTTTGCCCCCTTTCCCTTTATGTAAAGGGACTATACATGCTCTCCGCCAATCCCTAGGTACCTTTCCCTCTTTCATACATTTATTAAACAAAAGTACCAACCACTCCAACACTGTATCCCCCCCTTCTTTTAACATTTCTGTCATGATCCCATCAGTTCCAGCTGCTTTACCCCCTTTCATTCTATGTAATGCCTCGCGTACCTCCCCCACATTTACATTCTGCTCTTCTTCACTCCTAAAAGATAGTATACCTCCCTGGCCAGTGCATGAAATTACCACCTCCCTTTCTTCCTCAACATTTAAAAGTTCCTCAAAATATTCTCGCTATCTACCTAATACCTCCCTCTCCCCATCTACTAAGTCCCCTACTCTGTTTGTAACTGACAAATCCATACTTTCCCTGGGCTTTCTTAAATTGTTTAACTCACTGCAAAATTTTTTCTTATTTTCATTAAAATTTCTTAACAGTGCCTCTCCCACTCTATCATCTGCTCTCCTTTTGCACTCTCTCACCACTCTCTTCACCTTTCTTTTACTCTCCATATACTCTGCTCTTCTTATAACTCTTCTGCTTTGTAAAAACCTCTCATAAGCTACCTTTTTCTCTTTTATCACACCCTTTACTTCATCATTCCACCAATCACTCCTCTTTCCTCCTGCCCCCACCCTCCTATAACTACAAACTTCTGCCCCACATTCTAATACTGCATTTTTAAAACTATTCCAACCCTCTTCAACCCCCCCACTACTCATTTTTGCACTAGCCCACCTTTCTGCTAATAGTCGCTTATATCTCACCCGAACTTCCTCCTCCCTTAGTTTATACATTTTCACCTCCCTCTTATTTGTTGTTGCCACCTTCCTCTTTTCTCATCTACCTCTTACTCTAACTGTAGCTACAACTAAATAATGATCCGAGATATCAGTTGCCCCTCTATAAACATGTACATCCTGGAGCCTACCCATCAACCTTTTATCCACCAATACATAATCTAACAAACTACTTTCATTACATCATGCTACATCATACCTTGTATATTTATTTATCCTCTTTTTCATAAAATATGTATTACTTATTACCAAATCTCTTTCTACACATAGCTCAATTAAAGGCTCCCCATTTACATTTACCCCTGGCACCCCAAATTTGCCTACTACTCCATAACATTTTTACCCCATTTTCGCATTAAAATCCCCAACCACCATTACTCTCACACTTGATTCAAAACTCCCCACGCATTCACTCAACATTTCCCAAAATCTCTCTCTCTCTCTCTCTCCTCTACACTTCTCTCTTCTCCAGGTGCATACACACTTACTATAACCCACTTTTCACATCCAATATTTATTTTACTCCACATAATCCTTGAATTAATACATTTATAGTCCCTCTTTTCCTGCCATAGCTTATCCTTCAACATTATTGCTACTCCTTCTTTAGCTCTAACTCTATTTGAAACCACTGACCTAATCCCATTTATTCCTCTCCATTGAAACTCTCCCACCCCCTTCAGCTTTGTTTCACTTAAAACCAGGACATCCAGCTTCTTCTCATTTATAACATCCACAATCATCTCTTTCTTATCATTTGCACAACATCTACGCACATTCAGACTTCCTACTTTGACAATTTTCTTCTTCTTATTCTTTTTTAGTAATCGTCACAGGAAAGGGGGTTACTAGCCCATTGTTCCCGGCATTTTAGTTGACTTTTACAACACGCATGGCTTACGGAGGAAAGATTCTTATTCCACTTCCCCATGGATATAAAAGGAAAAGTAAACTTATTCCTATATAATTTTTAAAATCTCTTTTGTCCCCCTTCCCTTTATATAAAGAGACTATACACGCTCTCTGCCAATCCTTAGGTACCTTCCCCTCTTTCATACATTTTTTTTTTTTTTTTTTTTCTTCGACAAGTCGGCCATCTCCCACCGAGGCAGGGTGACCCAAAAAAGAAAGAAAATCCCCAAAAAGAAAATACTTTCATCATCATTCAACACTTTCACCACACGCACACATTATCACTGCTTTTGCAGAGGTGCTCAGAATACAACAGTTTAGAAGCATATACATATAAAGATACACAACATATCCCTCCAAACTGCCAATATCCCAAACCCCTCCTTTAAAGTGCAGGCATTGTACTTCCCATTTCCAGGACTCAAGTCTGACTATATGAAAATAACCGGTTTCCCTGAATCCCTTCACTAAATATTACCCTGCTCACACTCCAACAGATCATCAGGTTCCAAGTATCATTCGTCTCCATTCACTCCTATCTAACACGCTCATGCACGCTTGCTCCAACACTATGTCCCTCCCCCCCCCCCCTGCTTTTAACATTTGTCATGATCCCATCAGTTCCAGCTGCTTTACCCCCTTTCATTCTACGTAATGCCTCACGCACCTCCCCCACACTCACATCCTGCACTTCTTCACTCCTAAATGATGATATACCTCCCTGGCCAGTGCATGAAATTACTGCCTCCCTTTCTTCGTCAACATTTAAAAGTTCCTCAAAATATTCTTGCCTTCTACCCAAAACCTCCATTTCCCCATCTACTAACTCCCCTACTCTGTTTTTAACTGATAAATCCATTTGTTCCCTAGGCTTTCTTAACTTGTTTAACTCCAAAAATTTTTCTTATTTTCATTAAAATTCCTTGACAGTACCTCTCCCACTCTATCATCCGCTCTCCTTTTGCACTCTCACACCACTCTCTTCACCTTTCTTTTACTCTCCATATAGTGTACTCTACTCTTCGTATAACACTTCTGCTTTGTAAATACCTCTCATAAGCTACCTTTTTCTCTTTTATCACACCCTTTACTTCATCATTCCACCAATCACTCCTCTTTCCTCCTGCACCCACCCTCCTATAACCATAAACTTCTGCCCCACATTCTAATACTGCATTTTTTAAACTATTCCAACCCTCTTCAACCCCCCCACTATTCATACCTTCACCAGCCCCCCTTTCTGCCAATAGTTGCTTATATTTCACCCGAACTTCCTTCTCCCTTAGTTTATACACTTTCACCTCCCTCTTACTTGTTGTTGCCATTTTCCTCTTATCCCATCTACCTGTTACTCTAACTGTAGCTACAACTAGATAATGATCTGATATATCAGTTGCCCCTCTATAAACGTGTACATCCTGGAGCCTACCCATCAACCATTCATCCACCAATACATAATCTAACAAACTACTTTCATTACGTGCTACATCATACCTTGTATATTTATTTTTCCTCTTTTTCATAAAATATGTATTACTTATTACCAAACCTCTTTCTACACATAGCTCAATTAAAGGCTCCCCATTTTCACCCCTTACCTTGGTTCAAAACTCCCCACACAATTACTCAACATTTCCCAAAATCAATCTCTCTCTCTCTCTCCTGCTGGGACCCCGAATTTACCTACTGCTCCCTCCACAACATTTTTTCCCACTTTAGCATTAAAATCCCCAACCACATGTATTCTCACACTTGGTTCAAAACTCCCCACACAATTACTCAACATTTCCCAAAATCAATCTCTCTCTCTCTCTCCTGTATACTTCTCTCTTTCCCAGGTGCATATATGCTTATTATATCCCACTTCTCACATCCAACCTTTATTTTACTCCACATAATCCTTGAATTAATATATTTATAGTCCCTCTTTTCCTGCTATAGCTTATCCTTCAACATTGCTACTCCTTTAGCTGTAACTCTATTTGAAACCCCTGACCTAATCCCATTTATTTCTCTCCACTGAAACTCACCCACTCCCTTCAGCTTTGTTTCACTTAAAGCCAAGATATCCAGCTTCTCATTCATAACATCCACAATCATCTCTTTCTTATCATTAGCATAACATCCACGCACATTCAGACTTCCCACTTTGACAGTACAGTATTCTTCTTATTCTTTTTAGTAATTATTACAGGAAAGGGGTTACTAGCCCATTGTTCCCGGCATTTGAGTTGACTTTTACAACACGCATGGCTTACGGAGGAAAGATTCTTATTCCACTTCCCCATGGATATAAAAGGAAATGTAATTAGAACAAGAACTAAGATAAAATCAAAGAAAACTCAAATGAGTGTGTATAAGTAAACATGTACATGTGTGTTTAGTGTGACCTAAGTGTAAGTAGAAGTAGCAAGACATACCTGTAATCTTGCATATTTATGAGATTATTATGAGATTATCGTTTTGTAAGTTTCTCTTTTTTTTTTTTTTCTTAATTCTTTGACACTGAGAGCAAGTTTATGAGCAGAGGTCTCGACAGTGAAAGGGTTTAGGGAGTTCAGTCTGTTCATAAAGTTTGGCTTATTAGGTGTGTGTTTGTGCAGGGGGGGGGGGGGTGCTTGTTTTTGTTAAATAAAATAAAACCAGATACTGAACAGAGAAAAATTCATGAAAAGATATTTTAATTTTAATAGGTTAGGAATTTCTTTTCCTAGATTATCTTGGAAAATTATGCATTCCCTGGTCTTCTGATGATTGGAACTGACTCACACACTCCAAATGGTGGTGGACTGGGAGGCCTGTGCATTGGAGTTGGAGGAGCTGATGCTGTTGATGTAATGGCCAATATTCCCTGGGAGCTGAAGTGTCCAAAGGTATATTTAGTGATCTTTGAGTCTTATTCGCAATTTTCCTACATATTTGTTTAACATTAATTAACTGATACCTTTAATGCCAATTTGTTTGTGTTTACCAACTTCAAAACTACTTTTAACAATAATGGGACCCTTGCCAAACCCCTTTAATTGACTTTTTTGTAGTGTAATTCTTTAGCTATTTCCCACATTCCAACATTTACATATGTTACTTTTCTAGAAGGATACATTTTTATCTTTCCAGTAATGATCCACCAGCTGACAACTATTATTTGTAAATTAAAAAAGTGGTTCAGCTTGCTGGCTTCTGCTAATGCCTCTGTAGATAAAAGCCATGTTAACATTGAATCTGCATGTGAAACCTCATGGATCTCTTGGCTTCACTCACTAGGTAACAGGCATTGCAAATACCTGACAAGTTTCCTACTCCTTATCTCACCTCTTTTTCTTCTTCATCAACCTCTGAAAGTCCTTATACCACTTTCCCGGTTTTCTACCAACTTTTCCCTTCAAAATGTGTGCACTGAATTTTTTGAAGAGTTATTTGCTGATGATACTGTACTTATGGGAGATTCTAAAGAAAAATTGCAAAGGTTAGTGGATGAGTTTGGGAGTGTGTGTAAAGGTAGAAAGTTGAAAGTGAACATAGAAAAGAGTAAGGTGATGAGGGTATCAAATGATTTGGATAAAGAAAAATTGGATATCAAATTGGGGAGGAGGAGTATGGAAGAAGTGAATGTTTTCAGATTCTTTCAACTTTCTACCTTTATACACGCTCCCAAACTCGTCCACTAACCTTGGCAATTTTTCTTTAGAATCTCCCATAAGCGCAGTATCATTAGCAAAAAGCAACTGTGTCAATTCCCATTTTGCATTTGATTCCCCATAATTTAATCCCACCCCTCTCCTGAACACCCTAGCATTTACTTCTTTCACAACCCCATCTATAAATATATTAAACAACCATGGTGACATTACACATCCCTGTCTAAGACCTACTTTTACCGGGAAGTAATCTCCCTCTCTTCTACACACCCTAACCTGAGCCTCACTATCCTCATAAAAACTCTTTACAGCATTTAATAACTTCCTATTTTATATACTTGCAACATCTGCCACATTGCTCCCCTATCCACTCTATCATATGCCTTTTCTAAATCCATAAATACAGTGAAAACTTCCCTGCCTTTATCTAAATACTGTTCACATATATGCTTCAATGTAAACACTTGATCTACACATCCCCTACCCACTCTAAAACCTCCTTACTCATCCATAATCCTACATTCTGTCTTGCCTCTAATTCTTTCAATAATAACCCTACCATGCACTTTTCCTGGTATACTCAGTAAACTTATTCCTCTGTAATACTTACAATCTCTTTTGTTCTCCTTCCCTTTATTTAAAGGAATTATACATGCTTTCTGCCAATCCCTAGGTACCTTCCCCTCTTTCAAACATTTATTAAACAAAAATACCAACCACTCCAGCACTATATCCCCCCGGCTTTTAGCATTTCTGTCATGATCCCGTCAGTTCCAGCTGCTTTACCCCCTTTCATTCTACGTAATGCCTCACACACCTCCCCCACACTCGCATCCTGCTCTTCTTCACTCCTAAAAGATGGTGTACCTCCCTGGCCAGTGCATGAAATTACCGCCTCCCTTTTTTGTTGACATTTAAAAGTTCCTCAAAATATTCTCGCCTTCTACCCAAAACCTCCATCTCCCCATCTACTAACTCCCCTTCTGTTTTTAATTGACAAATCCATTCGTTCCCTAGGCTTTCTTAACTTGTTTATCTCGCTCCAAAAATTTTTCATATTTTCTTAAAAATTTCTTGAGTGTCTCTCCCACCCTATCATAAGAACATAAGAATGTAGGAACACTGCAGAAGGCCTACTGGCCCATACGAGGCAGGTCCTTATCAAAACGACATCTACCTAAAGCTACTCAAGAAATAATTCCCGTACCCCTTGACACCAATCAAACCCAGCCCCTCCCACTCATATATTTGTCCAGTCTCTTCTTAAAGCTACCCAAGGTCCTAACCTCTATCACCCCACTGGGAAGACTGTTCCACGCATCTACAACTCTGTTAGAAAACCAGTACTTACCTATGTCCTTTCTAAATCTAAATTTATCCAACTTAAATCCATTATTCCTGGTTCTTACCTGGTTCGACACCCTCAGTACTTTATTAATGTCTCCCTTGTTTATGCCCGTCATCCACTTATACACATCATCTCTCCTTTTACACTCTCTCACCACTCTCTTCACCTTTCTTTTACTCTCCATATACTCTGATCTTCTTATAACACTTCTGCTTTGTAAAAACCTCTTTGTAAAATTCTCCATTAAATATCTTCCTCTATTTCATGTGTACTTTCAGCACTTTCAAAATTTTCTCTCTATATAACCTCTTAAAAGAAGTGTTCTTCTCATTAGGTCAACCTCATTGGGAGACTGCTGATGTTAAAAAAAAATAACCCCCCTTTTTTTCTTTTTTAAGCTGACACCTTTTCTTCCAACAATTATTTGTGCTTCTCACAGCACTGTTTTTGTTTATTCATTTTCACCTCTCTGTTAACTGACACTTCTAACATACAGTATAAAACTTTAATACTGATACTAATATAAAATAAATGTGCTGCAAATTGTTAGTAATATTGTATTGACTTCAGATTATTAATATTGTAGATTTCTAACTAATTTTTGCTCTTCATTTGCAGGTGATTGGTGTGAAACTTACAGGTAAACTGAGTGGCTGGACATCACCAAAAGATGTCATTCTTAAGGTTGCTGGTATTCTGACTGTTAAAGGTGGAACAGGAGCTATTATTGAGTACTTTGGGCCTGGTGTTGATTCCATTTCTTGCACAGGCATGGCAACCATTTGCAATATGGGCGCTGAAATTGGTAAGTTTGGTTTACGTAGGTAATGCATAAAATTTATAACCTTCCATTCCATGAGCTTAGAATAATTAAATGTGTTGAAAAAACTGGCAGGTTTCTAACTAAAGATTTTGGTGTTCGGACCAAGGTTCCTCATTTTAAAATAGGGGTGCTATGCAAAAAAAAGTTGTTTGGTATACACAAGAAGTTGCATAAATCTAGGTGGAAGGAAGGAGGGGTAGTAATTATTCTAGGAAAGTTTGGAGGGAGGGGGATGAAGGAGATTTTTAGTTCTTGGGTAGATTATCCAGCATGATTGTGTATTTTAGATCAGATGAAGTAAAGCCAAGTGTTTTTTATGACTTCATGCACTGTTGGAGTGTGCACAAAGTAACGTATATAAAGGAATGAAGAACGACCAGACTAATCAGTGAGGTGGAAGTATAGTGTCTACACTTTGAAGGAGGGATGGGGATGTTGTATTTCAGGTCATTGGAACTGGGATGCCCACACACTTCTAGCCAACAACTACTGAATAAATTATGGTGAATGAAATTCCATCTTTGGGTCACCCTATAGTAAATGGTCAGTGTCAAAAGAAAAAAAAATTCTACAGTATACAGTGCTATTAAATTATCTTCAATACATAATTTTAATCTGTAGTTTTTAACATTTTCTTAAAAATTCACAATTTTCAAAAATCACTGTGCATTTTTTTTTAACACGTCAACTGTCTCCCACAGAGACAGCGTGATCCAAAAAAGAAACACTTTCACCATCATTCACACAATATCACTGTCTTTGCAGAGGTGCCCAGATATGAAAGTTGAGATGTCATTCCACACAGCCAATATCCCAACCCCTTCCTTTAAAGTACAGGCATTGTACTTACCATTTCCAGGACTCGAGTCCAGCTAACCAGTTTCCCTGAATCCCTTGACAAAATATTACCCTGCTCACACTCCAGCACCTTGTCAGGTCCAAAAAACCATTCGTCTCCATTCATTACTACATAACACGCTCATGCACGCTTGCTGGAAGTGCAAGCCCCTCATCCACTAAACCTTCTTTACCCCTCCCTCCAACCTTTTTGGGGATGACCCCTTATCCTGCCTTCCTTCCTTCTACAGATTTATACGCTCTCCAAGTCATTCTACTTTGTTCCATTCTCTCTAAATGATCAAACCACCCAAACAGCCCCTCTCCAGTCTGCTGAATAATACTTTTAGTAGTAAATTTATAATCAATAAATTCAAAATTATTATTAAAATAACTTCTCTGTCAGACCCGGGTCATTATCACTTAAGACTAGAAACTGGAGAGATAGGAAATGATCATGATGTATTGTATCAGCCACAATAAAAGGTAGCCAACCAAGATCAGCCAAGGAAAGTATCTGAGTGTCAGTCTGGCTGTCTGATATATACCTTTTTTTTTTTTTTCCAACAAGTCGGCCGTCTCCCACCGAGGCAGGGTGACCCAAAAAAAGAAAGAAAATCCCCAAAAAGAAAATACTTTCATCATCATTCAACACTTTCACCACACTTACACATTATCACTGTTTTTGCAGAGGTGCTCAGAATACAACAGTTTACAAGCATATATGTATAAAGATACACAACATATCCCTCCAAACTGCCAATATCCCAAACCCCTCCTTTAAGAATGCAGGTATTGTACTTCCCATTTCCAGGACTCAAGTCCGACTATGTGAAAATAACCGGTTTCCCTGAATCCCTTCACTAAATATTACCCTGCTCACACTCCAACAGATCGTCAGGTCCCAAGTACCATTCGTCTCCATTCACTCCTATCTAACACGCTCACGCACGCTTGCTAGAAGTCCAAGCCCCTCGCCCACAAAACCTCCTTTACCCCCTCTCTCCAACCCTTTCGAGGATGACCCCTACCCCGCCTTCCTTCCCCTATAGATTTATATGCTTTCCGTGTTATTCTACTTTGATCTATTCTCTCTAAATGACCAAACCACCTCAACAACCCCACTTCTGCCCTCTGACTAATACTTTTATTAACTCCACACCTTTTCCTAATTTCCACACTCCGAATTTTCTGCATAATATTTACACCACACATTGCCCTTAGACAGGACATCTCCACTGCCTCCAACCGTCTTCTTGCTGCTGCATTTACCACCCAAGCTTCACATCCATATAAGAGTGTTGGTACTATTATACTTTCATACATTCCCTTCTTTGCCTCCATAGATAACGTTTTTTGACTCCACATGTACCTCAACGCACCACTCGCCTTTTTTCCCTCATCATTTCTATGATTAACCTCATCCTTCATAAATCCGTCCGCCGACACTTCAACTCCCAAGTATCTGAAAACATTCACTTCTTCCATGCTCCTCCTCCCCAATTTGATATCCAATTTTTCTTTATCTAAATCATTTGATACCCTCATCACCTTACTCTTTTCTATGTTCACTTTCAACTTTCTACCTTTACACACATTCCCAAACTCATCCACTAACCTTTGCAATTTTTCTTTAGAATCTCCCATAAGCACAGTATCATCAGCAAAAAGTAACCGTGTCAATTCCCATTTTGAATTTGATTTCCCATTATTTAATCCCATCCCTCTCCCGAACACCCTAGCATTTACTTCTTTTACAACCCCATCTATAAATATATTAAACAACCATGGTGACATTACACATCCCTGTCTAAGACCTACTTATACTAGGAAGTAGTCTCCCTCTCTTCTACACACCCTAACCTGAGCCTCACTATCCTCATAAAAACTCTTTACAGCATTTAGTAACTTACCACCTATTCCATATACTTGCAACATCTGCCACATTGCTCCTCTATCCACTCTATCATATGCCTTTTCTAAATCCATAAATACAATAAAAACTTCCCTACCCATATCTAAATACTGTTCACATATATGCTTCAATGTAAACACTTGATCTACACATCCCCTACCCACTCTGAAACCTCTTTGCTCATCCGCAATCCTACATTCTGTCTTACCTCTAATTCTTTCAATTATAACCCTACCGTACACGTTTCCTGGTATACTCAGTAAACTTATTCCTCTATAATTTTTCCAGTCTCTTTTGTCCCCTTTCCCTTTATATAAAGGGACTATACATGCTCTCTGCCAATCCCTAGGTACCTTCCCCTCTTTCATACATTTATTAAACAAAAGTACCAACCACTCCAACACTATATCCCCCCCTGCTTTTAACATTTCTGTCATGATCCCATCAGTTCCAGCTGCTTTACCCCCTTTCATTCTACATAATGCCTCGCGTACCTCCCCCACATTTACATTCTGCTCTTCTTCACTCCTAAAAGATAGTATACCTCCCTGGCCAGTGCATGAAATTACCACCTCCCTTTCTTCCTCAACATTTAAATGTTCCTCAAAATATTCTTGCCATCTACCTAATGCCTCCCTCTCCTCATCTACTAACTCCCCTACTCTGTTTTTAACTGACAAATCCATACTTTCCCTAGGCTTTCTTAACTTGTTTAACTCCAAAATTTTTTCTTATTTTCATTAAAATTTCTTGACAGTGCCTCTCCCACTCTTATCATCTGCTCTCCTTTTGCACTCTCTCACCACTCTCTTCACCTTTCTTTTACTCTCCATATACTCTGCTCTTCTTATAACACTTCTGCTTTGTAAAAACCTCTCATAAGCTACCTTTTTCTCTTTTATCACACCCTTTACTTCATCATTCCACCAATCACTCCTCTTTCCTCCTGCCCCCACCCTCCTATTACCACAAACTTCTGCCCCACATTCTAATACTGCATTTTTAAAACTATTCCAACCCTCTTCAACCCCCCCACTACTCATCTTTGCACTAGCCCACCTTTCTGCCAATAGTCGCTTATATCTCACCCGAACTTCCTCCTCCCTTAGTTTATACATTTTCACCTCCCTCTTATTTGTTGTTGCCACCTTCTCCTTTTCCCATCTACCTCTTACTCTAACTGTAGCTACAACTAAATAATGATCTGATTTATCAGTTGCCCCTCTATAAACATGTACATCCTGGAGCCTATCCATCAACCTTTTATCCACCAATACATAATCTAACAAACTACTTTCATTATGTGCTACATCATACCTTGTATATTCATTTATCCTCTTTTTCATAAAATATGTATTACTTATTACAAAATTTCTTTCTACACATAGCTCAATTAAAGGCTCCCCATTTACATTTACCCCTGGCACCCCAAATTTACCTACTACTCCCTCCATAACATTTTTACCCACTTTAGCATTAAAATCCCCAACCACCATTACTCTCACATTTGATTCAAAACTCCCCACGCATTCACTCAACATTTCCCAAAATCTCTCTCTCTCCTCTACACTTCTGTCTTCTCCAGGTGCATACACGCTTACTATAACCCACTTTTCACATCCAATCTTTATTTTACTCCACATAATCCTTGAATTAATACATTTATAGTCCCTCTTTTCCTGCCATAGCTTATCCTTCAACATTATTGCTACTCCTTCTTTAGCTCTAACTCTATTTGAAACCCCTGACCTAATCCCATTTATTCCTCTCCATTGAAACTCTCCCACCCCCCTTCAGCTTTGTTTCACTTAAAGCCAGGACATCCAGCTTCTTCTCATTCATAACATCCACAATCATCTCTTTCTTATCATGGTGTTTCCTTTATCATGAATTCATTATTACAGACTAGCCACTAAGGGAAAAGGGGATGAAGTGAAAACAAGGGAAGTTCATTGGGACATAATGTACTCCTGGTGTAAGGTGCTGATGCTTAGGGAGTCGGGTGGGGGGAGTTAGGGAGTGTAACTAGTAACCATGTTTTCACCACTGCCAGACACTGGTCTTTGCCTTTTTTTTTCTTGTGCTCATGTGGAATATTTTCTGTACGTACTTTGCGTTAGCATTATTGTCGATATAAGAATAGTCCTATACATATATAATGCTCTATTTTCCCATCACTTTGAGAATGATTTACCACCAGTCATCATAACCATTTCACAGTACTCCCTTTTTTTTATGCTGTCACATATGCTGCCTTCCATCATTTTATTCTTGACTCAACTGTTTGGGTGTCTAGCACCTCATGTCGGATAAAACAAAACTCTAGGATCAAGCGAGACCACAGTGCATCATAGACACTACTGCCTCAGTCGGACATGTAAACAACAACAACAGCAACAACAACACTCAGGACCTGTTAAACCAACATGAGCTTCCCACCAGCAAATTGGTGGGAAGGTGTGTCTTTGCAGAGGCACCCAGATACAACAGTTTAGAAGCATATATAAAGATGTATATAACATACCCATTCTAACTGCGAATATCCTAAACCCCCTCCTTTAAAGTTCAGGCATTGTACTTCCCATTTCCAGTACTCAAGTCCGGCTATATAAAAATAACTGGTTTCCCTGAATCCCTTCACCAAATATTATCCTGCTCACACTCCAACAGTTCGTCAGGTCCCAAAAACCGTTTGTCTCCATTCACTCCTATCTAACACGCTCACACATGTTTGCTGGAAGTCCAAGCCCATCGCCCACAAAACCTCCTTTACCCCCTCTCTCGAACCTTTTCGAGGACAACCCCTATCCTGCCTTCCTTCCCCTACAGATTTTACACTCTCCAAGTCATTGTACTTAGATACATTCTCTCTAAATGACCAAACCACCTCAACAACCCCTCTTCAGCCCTCTGATTAACTCCACACCTCCTAATTTCCACACTCCGAATTCTCTGCACAATATTTACACCACACAGTGGGGGGAAATAAATGGGATTAAATCTGGAGTATCTGAGAGAGTTAGAGCAAAGGAAGGGGTAGCAGTAATGTTGAATGATCAGTTATGGAAGGAGAAAAGAGAATATGAATGTGTCAATTCTTGAATTATGTGGATTAAAGTAAAGGTTGGGTGCGAGAAGTGGGTCATAATCAGCGTGTATGCACCTGGAGAAGAGAGGAATGCAGAGGAGAGAGAGAGATTTTGGGAGATGTTAAGTGAATGTATAGGAGCCTTTGAACCAAGTGAGAGAGTAATTGTGGTAGGGGACCTGAATGCTAAAGTAGGAGAAACTTTTAGAGAGGGTGTGGTAGGTAAGTTTGGGGTGCCAGGTGTAAATGATAATGGGAGCCCTTTGATTGAACTTTGTATAGAAAGGGGTTTAGTTATAGGTAATACATATTTTAAGAAAAAGAGGATAAATAAGTATACAAGATATGATGTAGGGCGAAATGACAGTAGTTTGTTGGATTATGTATTGGTAGATAAAAGACTGTTGAGTAGACTTCAGGATGTACATGTTTGTAGAGGGGCCACAGATAGATCACTTTCTAGTTGTAGCTACACTGAGAGTAAAAGGTAGATGGGATACAAGGAGAATAGAAGCATCAGGGAAGAGAGAGGTGAAGGTTTATAAACTAAAAGAGGAGGCAGTTAGGGTAAGATATAAACAGCTATTGGAGGATAGATGGGCTAATGAGAGCATAGGCAATGGGGTCGAAGAGGTATGGGGTAGGTTTAAAAATGTAGTGTTAGTGTGTTCAGCAGAAGTTTGTGGTTACAGGAAAGTGGGTGCGGGAGGGAAGAGGAGCGATTAGTGGAATGATGATGTAAAGAGAGTAGTAAAGGAGAAAAAGTTAGCATATGAGAAGTTTTTACAAAGTAGAAGTGATGCAAGGAGGGAAGAGTATATGGAGAAAAAGAGAGAGGTTAAGAGAGTGGTGAAGCAATGTAAAAAGAGAGCAAATGAGAGAGTGGGTGAGATGTTATCAACAAATTTTGTTGAAAATAAGAAAAAGTTTTGGAGTGAGATTAACAAGTTAAGAAAGCCTAAAGAACAAATAGATTTGTCAGTTAAAAATAGGAGAGGAGAGTTATTAAATGGAGAGTTAGAGGTATTGGGAAGATGGAGGGAATATTTTGGGGAATTGTTAAATGTTGATGAAGATAGGGAAGCTGTGATTTCGTGTATAGGGCAAGGAGGAATAACTTCTTGTAGGAGTGAGGAAGAGCCAGTTGTGAGTGTGGGGGAAGTTCGTGAGGCAGTAGGTAAAATGAAAGGGGTAAGGCAGCTGGGATTGATGGGATAAAGATAGAAATGTTAAAAGCAGGTGGGGATATAGTTTTGGAGTGGTTGGTGCAATTATTTAATAAATGTATGGAAGAGGGTAAGGTACCTAGGGATTGGCAGAGAGCATGCATAGTTCCTTTGTATAAAGGCAAAGGGGATAAAAGAGAGTGCAAAAATTATAGGGGGATAAGTCTGTTGAGTCCTAGGTAGTAGGTTGGTAGACAGCAACCGCCCAGGGAGGTACTACCGTCCTGCCAAGTGAGTGTAAAACGTAAGCCTGTAATTGTTTTACACGATGGTAGGATTGCTGGTGTTTTTTCTGTCTCATAAACATGCAAGGTTTCAGGTACGTCTTGCTACTTCTGCTTACACTTAGGTCACACTACACATACATGTACAAGCATATGTATACACACCCCTCTGGGTTTTCTTCTATTTTCTTACTAGCTCTTGTTCTTGTTTATTTCCTCTTATCTCCATGGGGAAGTGGAACAGAATTCTTCCTCCGTAAGCTATGCGTGTTGTAAGAGGCGACTAAAATGCCAGGAGCAAGGGGCTAGTAACCCCTTCTCCTGTATATATTACTAAATATGAAAGGAGAAACTTTTGTTTTTCCTTTTGGGCCACCCCACCTCGGTGGGATACGGCTGGTGTGTTGAAAGAAAGAAGTCTGTTGAGTATACCTGGTAAAGTGAATGGTAGAGTTATTATTGAAAGAGTTAAGAGTAAGGCGGAGAATAGGATAGCAGATGAACAAGGAGGCTTTAGGAAAGGTAGGGGGTGTGTGGACCAGGTGTTTACAGTGAAACATATAAGTGAACAGTATTTAGATAAGGCTAAAGAGGTCTTTGTGGCATTTATGGATTTGGAAAAGGCGTATGACAGGGTGGATAGGGGGGCAATGTGGCAGATGTTGCAGGTGTATGGTGTAGGAGGTAGGTTACTGAAAGCAGTGAAGAGTTTTTACGAGGATAGTGAGGCTCAAGTTAGAGTATATAGGAAAGAGGGAAATTATTTCCCAGTAAAAGTAGGCATTAGACAAGGATGTGTGATGTCACCGTGGTTGTTTAATATATTTATAGATGGGGTTGTAAGAGAAGTAAATGCGAGGGCCTTGGCAAGAGGCGTGGAGTTAAAAGATAAAGAATCACACACAAAGTGGGAGTTGTCACAGCTGCTCTTTGCTGATGACACTGTGCTCTTGGGAGATTCTGAAGAGAAGTTGCAGAAATTGGTGGATGAATTTGGTAGGGTGTGCAAAAGAAGAAAATTAAAGGTGAATACAGGAAAGAGTAAGGTTATGAGGATAACAAAAAGATTAGGTGATGAAAGATTGGATATCAGATTGGAGGGAGAGAGTATGGAGGAGGTGAATGTATTCAGATATTTGGGAGTGGACGTGTCAGCGGATGGGTCTATGAAAGATGAGGTGAAACGTAAAATTGATGAGGGGAAAAGGGTGAGTGGTGCACTTAGGAGTCTGTGGAGACAAAGAACTTTGTCCTTGGAGGCAAAGAGGGGAATGTTTGAGAGTATAGTTTTACCAACGCTCTTATATGGGTGTGAAGCATGGGTGATGAATGTTGCAGCGAGGAGAAGGCTGGAGGCAGTGGAGATGCCATGTCTGAGGGCAATGTGTGGTGTGAATATAATGCAGAGAATTAGTAGTTTGGAAGTTAGGAGGAGGTGCTGGATTGCCAAAACTGTTGTCCAGAGGGCTGAGGAAGGGTTGTTGAGGTGGTTCGGACATGTAGAGAGAATGGAGCGAAACAGAATGACTTCAAGAGTGTATCAGTCTGTAGTGGAAGGAAGGCGGGGTAGGGGTCGGCCTAGGAAAGGTTGGAGGGAGGGGGTAAAGGAGGTTTTGTGTGCGAGGGGCTTGGACTTCCAGCAGGCATGCGTGAGCGTGTTTGATAGGAGTGAATGGAGACAAATGGTTTTTAATACTTGACGTGCTGTTGGAGTGTGAGCAAAGTAACATTTATGAAGGGGTTCAGGGAAACCGGCAGGCCGGACTTGAGTCCTGGAGATGGGAAGTACAGTGCCTGCACTCTGAAGGAGGGGTGTTAATGTTGCAGTTTAAAAACTGTAGTGTAAAGCACCCTTCTGGCAAGACAGTGATGGAGTGAATGATGGTGAAAGTTTTTCTTTTTCGGGCCACCCTGCCTTGGTGGGAATCGGCCAGTGTGATAATAATAATAATAAAAATAATTGCCCTTAGACAGGACATCTCCACTGCTTCCAGCCGCCTTTTTGATGTAGCATTTACAACCCAAGCTTCACACCCATATAAGAGTGTTGGTACCACTATACTTTTGTGTATTCCCTTCTTTGCCTCCATGGTTAACGTTTTTTGTCTCCACAGTTACCTCAATGCACCACTCACCTTTTTTTCTTCATCAATTCTATGGATAACCTCATCCTTCATAAACCCTTCTGCTGACAAGTCAACTCTCAAATATCTGAAAACATTCACTTCTTCCATACTACCTCTCTCCAATGTGATATCCAATTTTCTTTATCTAAATCATTTGATACCCTCATCACCTTACTCTTAACTATGTTCACTTTCAACTTTCTACCTGTACACACCCTCCCAAACTCATCCACTAACCTTTGCAACTTTTCTTTAGAATCTCCAATAAGCACAGTATCATCAGCAAAAAGTAACTGTCAGAACTCTCATTTTGTATTTCATTCCCCATAATTTAATCCCACCCCTCTTGCCAACACTATAGCATTTACTGCCTTTACAACCCTATCCATGAATATATTAAACAACCATGGTGACATTACACATCCCTGTCTGAGACCTACTTTTACCAGAAAGTAATCTCCCTCTCTTCTACACACCCTAACCTGAGCCTCACTATCCCCATAAAAAGTCTTTACAGCATTTAGTAAGTTACTACAAATTCCATATACAGTGGACCCCCGGTTAACGATATTTTTTCATTCGAGAAGTATGTTCAGGTGCCAGCACTGACCGAATTTGCTCACATAAGGAATATTGTGAAGTAGATTAGTCCATTTCAGACCCCCAAACATACACGTACAAACGCACTTACATAAATACACTTACATAATTGGTCACATTGGGAGGTGATCGTTAAGCGGGGGTCCACTGTACTTGAAACATCTGCCACATTGCTCCCCTGTCCACTCTAGCATATGCCTTTTCTAAATAGATAAATGCAATGAAAATTTTCCTACCTTTATCTAAATACTGTTCACATTTATGCTTCAGTGTAAACACTTGATCTATACATCCTCTACCCACTCTAAAGCCTCCTTGCTCATCTGCAATCCTACTCTGTCTTACCTCTAATTCTTTCAATAATAACCCTACCATACACTTTTCCTGGTATACTTGGTAAACTTTTTGCCCTATAATTTTTAGTCTTTTTTTTTTTCCCCCTTCCATTTATGTAAAGGAAAAATACACACACACTGCCAATCCCTAGGTACCTTCCCCTCTTTCATACATGTATTAAACAAGAATACCAACCACTCCAATACGTATTATATCCCCCTCTGCTTTTAACATTTCTGTCATGATTCTGTCAGTTCCAGCTGCTTTACCCCCTTTCATTCTACGTAATGCCTCGCACACCTCTCTCACACTCACATCCTGCTCTTCTTCACTCCTAAAAGATGGTATACCTCCCTGGCCAGTGCATGAAATTACTGCTTCCCTTTCTTCATCGACATTTAAAATTTTTCAAAATATTCCCGCCATCTACCCAATACCTCTAGCTCCCCATCTACTAACTCCCTTACTCTGCTTTTAACCCTTTGACTGTTTTGGTCGTATATATACGTTTTACGAGCCAGTGTTTCGGATGTACGTATATATACTCAATAATTCTAGCGGCTTCAAATTAAGCAGGAGAAAGCTGGTAGGCCCACATGTTAGAGAATGAGTCTGTGTGGTCAGTGTGCACCACATAAAAAAAAATCCTGCAGCACACAGTGCATAATGAGAAAAAAAAATGACGTTTTTTTGGATTAAAACGCCGACTTTGAGGTGTATTTTCATATAGTATTTATCATTGTATTCTTGTTTTCATGGTCTTGCGTGATAAAATAAAAAACATATTGCAGAAATAGAGATGATTTTGATTAGTTTCACGATGAAAACCACTTAGAAATTGAGCTCAAAGTAGCGGAAATGTTCGATTTTTACCAATGTTCAAGAGTCGGCAAATCACACCACACGTCCAATACACGTCAACTGGGGAGTCTGATATTCTTTCACTAGTGCACTGATATTATTTATACCCTTTTTACAATAATGCAGTAGTCTGCATAACAGTAAATTTTGTATTTTTTGTATGAATAAAAAATCAAAATAGAATGCAATAGTAATATAAGAGGGGCATAGAGATGTGAACAGAGGATATGTTATTTTAGTGCCAAGAATGTCTACATTGTTTATTCTGGACCCTATTTTGAAATTGGTATCTCTTTTAATTTGCGTGAAATTGGCCAAATTGCCAATTTCTGACCACTTTATTGGGTAGTTCAAACCAGTAAATGGGCAGTTTCTTGTACTCATTTGATAGAAAAAATGGAGTTCTAAAGAAATAGCTATGAGTTTGGTCAACTGGAACAACGGAATTGGCCAAAAACAGGGCTCAAATTCGGCGAAATCGCCGATGCATGTATGTCGCCGAGACCGCTTACTTTGCGGGAGCGTAATTCTGAGAGTTTTCGACCAAATTTTTTTCATACTTTTGGTGTCATTACCATCGGGAAAAGATTCTCAATCAGTTCATAAGTTTTTTTAAATTTTGCGATATAGAATGACAGTTTTAGAAAGGGGCTTGCAACAGTCAAAGGGTTAACTGACAAATCCATTAGTTCCCTGGGCTTTCTTAACTTGGTTATCTCACTCCAAAACTTTTTCTTATTTTCATCAAAATTTCTTGACAGTGCCTCTCCCACTCTGTCATCAGCTCTCCCTTTGCACTCTCTCACCACTCTCTTCGCCTTTCTTTTACTCTCCATATACAGTGGTACCTCAGGATTCGAACAGCTCAAAATGCGAACAATTATGTAAGTGTATTTATATAAATGCTTTCGTAAGTGTATTTTTGGAGGTCTGAAACGTATTAATCTAATTGACATTATTTCTTATGGGAACAAATTTGTCCGGTATCAGCACTCAAACAGCCTTCTGGAACGAAATAAGTTTATATCCCGAGGTATCACTGTACTCTGCTCTTCTTATAACACTTCTGTTTTGTAAAAACCTCTCATAAGCTAACTTTTTCTTTTTATCACATCCTTTACTTCATCATTCCACCAATCACTCCTCTTTCCTCCTGCACCCACCCTCCTATAACCACAAACTTCTGCCCCACATTCTAATACTGCATTTTTAAAACTATTCCAACCCTCTTCAACCCCCCCCCCCATCTCCCTTCCCCACTACTCATACTTGCACTAGCCCACCTTTCTGCCATTAACTGTTTATATGTCACCCTAACTTCCTCCTCCCTTAATTTGTACACTTTCACCTCTCTCACTTGCTGTTGCCATTTAGTCCTATCTACCTCTTATTCTTAACTGTAGCTACAACTATATAATGATCCGATATATCAGTTGCCCCTCTATAAACACGTACATCCTGAAGCCTACCCATCAACCTTTTATCCAATACATAATCTAACAAACTACTTTCATTATGTGCTATATCATACCTTGTATGCTTATTTGTCCTCTTTTTCATAAAATATGTATTACTTATTTCCAGACCTCTTTCTACACATAGCTCAATTAAAGGCTCCCCATTTTCATTTACCCCTGGCACCCCAAATTTATCTACTACTCCCTCCACAACATTTTTACCCACTTTAACATTGAGATCCCCAACCACAAGTACTCTCTCACTTGGTTCAAAACTCCCCATGCACTTACTCAACATTTCCCAAAATCTCTCTCTCTCCACTACACCTCTCTCTTCTCCAGGTGCCTGAATGCTTACTGTAACCCACTTTTCACATCCAACCCTTACTTTACTCCACATGATCCTTGAATTTATACATTTATATTCCCTCTTTTCCTGTCATAATTTATCCCTCAACATTATTGCTACTCCTTCTTTAGCTCTAACTCTATTTGAAACCCCTAACCTAATCCCATTTATTTCTCCCCACTAAAACTCTCCCACCCCCTTCAGCTTTGTTTCACTTCAAGCCAGGACATCCAGCTTCTCATTCATAACATCCACAATCATCTCTTTCTCATCATTCGCAGAACATCCATGCACATTCAAATATTCCGCTTTGACAGTTTTCTTCTTTTTCGTTTTAGTAGGCTATACAGGAAAAGGGGTTACTAGTCCATTGCTCCCGGCATTTTAGCTGACTTTTACAACATGCATGGCTTACGGAGGAAAGATTCTTATTCCACTTCTCCCATGGATATGAAAGGAAAAGCAATAAGATCAAGAACTATTAAGATAAAATTAAAGAAAAGTTAGATGAGTGTATATACATAAATGTGTACATATATGTGTAGTGTGACCTAAGTGTAAGTAGAAGTAGCAAGACGTACCTGAAATCTTGCATCTTTATGAGACAGTAAAAAGACACCAGAAATCCTACCATCATGTAAAACAATTTCAAGCTTTCGTTTTACACTCACTTGGCAGGATGGTAGTACCTCCCTGGGTGGTTGTTGTCTACCAACCTACTACATAAAAACTTGTATAGTCTTGTAATGCTGTCATCTATTCTCCATTTCAAAACCGTTCTAGAATATTTCTCTTTAATGCACCATATGTCCAGATTTATCATAGGGTTTTTCTGCCATTGCATATCTTCTGTATGCTTCACTATTTCTTGTTCTTCTACATTTACTATTATCAAGCATTTTTAAATTACTTAGTTCATCAGTGCTTGGTAAAACATTATTATTTTTTTTTTATTATTATCACACTGGCCGATTCCCACCAAGGCAGGGTGGCCCGAAAAAGAAAAACTTTCACCATCATTCACTCCATCACTGTCTTGCCAGAAGGGTGCTTTACACTACAGTTTTTAAACTGCAACATTAACACCCCTCCTTCAGAGTGCAGGCACTGTACTTCCCATCTCCAGGACTCAAGGCCGGCCTGCCGGTTTCCCTGAACCCCTTCATAAATGTTACTTGGCTCACACTCCAACAGCACGTCAAGTATTAAAAACCATTTGTCTCCATTCACTCCTATCAAACACGCTCACGCATACCTGCTGGAAGTCCAAGCCCCTCGCACACAAAACCTCCTTTACCCTCTCTCTCCAACCTTTCCTAGGCCGACCCCTACCCCGCCTTCCTTCCACTACAGACTGATACACTCTTGAAGTCATTCTGTTTCGCTCCATTCTCTCTACATGTCCGAACCACCTCAACAACCCTTCCTCAGCCCTCTGGACAACAGTTTTGGTAATCCCGCACCTCCTCCTAACTTCCAAACTACGAATTCTCTGCATTATATTCACACCACACATTGCCCTCAGACATGACATCTCCACTGCCTCCAGCCTTCTCCTCGCTGCAACATTCATCACCCATGCTTCACACCCATATAAGAGCGTTGGTAAAACTATACTCTCATACATTCCCCTCTTTGCCTCCAAGGACAAAGTTCTTTGTCTCCAGACTCCTAAGTGCACCACTCACTCTTTTTCCCTCATCAATTCTATGATTCACCTCATCTTTCATAGACCCATCCGCTGACACGTCCACTCCCAAATATCTGAATACATTCACCTCCTCCATACACTCTCCCTCCAATCTGATACTCAATCTTTCATCACCTAATCTTTTTGTTATCCTCATAACCTTACTCTTTCCTGTATTCACCTTTAATTTTCTTCTTTTGCACACCCTACCAAATTCATCTACCAATCTCTGCAACTTCTCTTTAGAATCTCCCAAGAGCACAATGTCATCAGCAAAGAGCAGCTGTGACAACTCCCACTTTGTGTGTGATTCTTTATAACTCCACGCCTCTTGTCAAGACCCTCGCATTTACTTCTCTTACAACCCCATCTATAAATATATTAAACAACCACGGTGACATCACACATCCTTGTCTAAGGCCTACTTTTACTGGGAAATAATTTCCCTCTTTCCTACATACTCTAACTTGAGCCTCACTATCCTCGTAAAAACTCTTCACTGCTTTCAGTAACCTACCTCCTACACCATACACTTGCAACATCTGCCACATTGCCCCCCTATCCACCCTGTCATACGCCTTTTCCAAATCCATAAATGCCACAAAGACCTCTTTAGCCTTATCTAAATACTGTTCACTTATGTGTTTCACTGTAAACACCTGGTCCACACACCCCGTACCTTTCCTAAAATATTTTCCTGATGATAGAGCATCAGAGCTATAGTTAGGAGTAGATGTAAGTATTAATAAAACTGTTGAATTGTTAATTTAATTTTTAGCATAATTGGTACTTAACCCTTTCAGGGTCCGTGCCGGAGATCTACGGCTTTACGTTGAGGGTCCAAACCGTAGATCTACTCCATGAGCTCAGCTCACTCTGATAAGCTGTGAGTGGTAAATTTGGGCCTAGATATGAGAGAATACATCTATGTGGTATGTGTGCACCACATAAAACAAATCCTGCAGCACACAGTGTATAATGAGAGAAAAAAAACTGAGACCGTGATTTTCGATTAAAACATTGAATTTGCAGTGTTTTTTCGTATGTTTTTTATAGTTGTATTTACGATTTCTTGGTCTCATTTGATAAAATGGAAGATCTATTACAGAAATAGAGATGATTTTGATTGGTTTTAGTATTGAAATGGCGTGAAACTGAGCTCAAAGTAGCGGAAATTTAAATTTTTGCTGATGTTCAAGAGTAAACAAACGACCTCACACGTCTAATACACGCCAGCTGGCGGGTCTAATATACATTCACAAATGTGGTGGTGATATTTATGCAATTATTACAATATTGCATAACAGTAAATCTTCTATTTTTTGGTTTGAATAAAAATTTATTATGTGAATAAAAAATCAAAATGAAATTCATTTGTAAATCCTGAAAACATAACTAATGAACAGAGGAAATGTTTTAGTGCCAGGAATGCCTGCATTGTTTATTCTGGACCCTATTTTGAAATTGGAATACAGTGGACCCCCGCTTAACGATCACCTCCAAATGCGACCAATTATGTAAGTGCGTTTGTACGTGTATGTTTGGGGGTCTGAAATGGACTAACCTACTTCACAATATTCCTTATGGGAACAAATTCGGTCAGTACTGGCACCTGAACATACTTCTGGAATGAAAAAATATCATTAACCGGGGGTCCACTGTATTTTGAACTTTGTGTTAAATTGGCCAAATTACCAATTTCCGATCATTTTATTTTGTAGTTGAAGCAATTGACTGGGCAATTTCTTGTGCTCATTCGATAGAATGGAAGTGATACTAGTGAAATAGCTAAGAATTTGGTCGACTGGAATAATGTAATTGGCCTAAAATAGGAGTCAAAGTCGGCAAAATCGCCGATTTGTAAATATCACTGACACATCAAAATTTGCGAGAGCATAATTTTGTCAGTTTTCCATCAAATATCGTACTTTTTGTTTTATTACCTTCAGAAAAAGATTCTCTACCATTCCATAAGAAAAAATAAAAATTTTTTTTGGAAATTGTTGGACCCTGGTACACACTTTGAAATTTGGCCTCTGGACCCTGAAAGGGTTAAATGTTTCATTATACAAAAATTTCCCCAGAATACTTAATCCTGATATTACAGCATAAAATTTTAAATCGCAGGTGCAACTACATCAGTGTTCCCCTATAATAGCCGTATGAGACAGTATCTGGCAGCCACTAGTCGTAAGGACATTGCCAGTCTTGCTGATGCAAATATATCTCTGCTGACCCCAGATGAGGGTTCTCCATATGATCAAGTAATTGAAATTAACTTGTCTGAGCTGGAACCTCATATTAATGGCCCATTCACTCCAGATTTAGCTCACCCTGTCAATAAGGTTAGTAAATACATACTTGTATAAATGCATGCATATACCTGTTGATTTTGGTATGTATTTGAGACATTCATGGACTCCCCTACGAGAACTTAAAAATAAAAAAACAAGACAATAGACTAGTGGTCCATGCTAGATGGGTCTTGCTCATATCTAACCACTCCCACTCATGTACGGTACCTGTCAAACCTTTTCTTGTTTAAGCTATTTAAAGTATTAAGTTCATTGTTGCTATTTGGCAGGTTGTTTTATTAATCAACAACTTCAATTTCATCTCCATGGGGAAGTGGAACAGAATTCTTCCTCTGTAAGCCATGTGTGTCGTAAGAGGCGACTAAAATGCCGGAAGCAAGGGCCTAATAACCCTTTCTCCTGTATACATTACTAAATTTAAAAAGAGAAATATTCATTTTTGTTTTGAGGTGACCCTGCCTCAGTGGGATACAAATGGTTTGTTAAACAAATAACTTTATTTTCAAACTAAATCTATATTTATCCACTATTTTTGTTAGGGAGTAAAAAGTATTTGTGTGATGTTTTTGAAGGTTTTATGTGGATGTAGTAATTGTTCCACTGTATACACACACACCAAAAAAAAAAAAAACAGAATTAATTTTAGACAAACTTAGTCAGTGACCTTGGAAGTTAGGTTGTAGTTGAGTGGCTATAAAATTAAAAAGATCATAAAGGGTAAAATAAAAAAGCATGATATCTTTATAATCCAGTGTTGTATTGATGCAGATTTTGTGTTAATATTTATCCTGAAAAACAGTTTAATGATTATAGCTAGCTTTTTTTTTTTAACTGCCCTGGAGTTTTTAATGCTTGTACAAGTACAGCACCAATTTACTGCTAATGAAACATCCAGCACCTCTTTTAGTTGCAGCTCTACCACTTTGGGAGTGGTAGTATTGCAACATTCTTTGTACAGTAATAAATAAACCTGTTTCATTTATGCTGATGTTCAGTTTGTTTCCAGTAGACCATGGTGGGTCAGATGTATTGTTAAATTATTATTATTATATGATCTCTGTTGGTGCAGCAAAGCCTAGGAACCAAGAGTGCCAGAAAATTGGCATTTTGCCTATATTTTTGATTAGGAGGGTATATAAATCTGGTGGAGAGGTCCAGGAAAGGGGTTAGATGGAGTTGGTAAGGGAGGATTTGAGTGAGTAGGTAAGTTTATTTAGGTATAGTTATACATAAGTACAATTGCACAAATTTTGGGTGCTTTACAATTAATTGTCTTACGTAGTAATGTTTGTGTAAATTACCTAGGATTACTTAAAAGAAAAAAAGTCAGTGACTCATTTCCATTGGAGTTCTTGTAATATCTTTCTGTTAGCATCCTTGCTATTAGATATAGTAAAAATTAGTCATGATAACTATAAAAATAAACTAAAATCAACCACTTGAAATCAAGTTACAATAAAAAAGACGTACATTTTTTGAGCAGTAGTGCCTCGCTTTTGCTTCCTAATAAGTCTTTGCACCTTGTTCTTTTCCTCTGAAATTCATTAATTAAGTGCTGCGACATTCTGCATCTTTGCCTTAAATCTTTTCTGAAGCTGATCTGAATTTGATATTACCTAATATTTCAATAGTTGTCCAGGGTTCATTTCTTCGCTTAATCCTAACCTCTAACTGGTGCAGTATCATCAAAGATGACAATGAATATGGTTGAAAAAAATTCCCAGGCATCATTTACTCCACCAAAAGTTTTGTAGCTTACCAGTCTCTGCTGTAGTTTCTAGTTAATCTGATTCCTAAACTGTTTTCCTGGTCAGGTCTGTCCATTCCTTAATAATTTTCTTGGTGAAATAACTGATAAAATAATCGCTAAGGCCTGTGGAAATGATGCCTCACTGACTAATGTTTTCAGAGCAATTACAAACTTATGTGGTAAGGTATGGTGGCTGAGAACTGTGTAATATGGGATGGTGCATTAATTGAGTGTAATTTATTCCTAAAAATTGCTTATGTCTATTACATAACCTGTTATTTTGTTGTTGAAAACAAATATTAAGTCACCTAGTATTATTATCTCGCATATCTGCAGTTTTCATTGCCTAAACATGCAAGCTTTATGATGAATTATATCACCTATAAAGGATGAAATTAGGAATGGAACAACAGAATTTTTGCTGAAAACCAACACAATTTTAGGCCAATACCTACTGATACCAATACTCAGCTTTGTCAGTACTTCATAATTATCCAATACCTCTGATATTGATACTGTGGCACACCACACCCTTAGATAAAATAGTACTCAAATTCAAGAAAAAAGGTTCATCTGTTCCTCATTCTGGTATGAGTATGAGAGTTATCATGGCAGGTACCATTAAATGTGGAACAGTTTTTTATGTAGGTAGAGCTAATGTTAGATATCACCAATTAACTAAGTTTGTTATTTATTCTTCTAAGGTTGGTACAGCTGCCAGGGAGAAGGGTTGGCCTATTGATATTAAGGTGGGCCTCATTGGATCTTGCACTAACTCCTCCTATGAAGACATGGGTCGTTGTGCATCTATTGTGAAGCAAGCCATGAGCCATGGGCTCAAAGCAAAATGTCTTTTCCACATCACACCAGGATCAGAACAGATCCGTGCTACAATTGAACGGGATGGAATTGTAAGTTGAAAGTAAAATGCTACAATGTGTTCAATATAGGGTTTAGCTATTTATTGACTGCTCTTAAATATTATATACAGTAGTTATATGGTAATACAATAGAACCCTGGATTTCGCACGCGCTGGATATCAGACTTTTCAGATTTCAGACACTTTTTTGTGTGAAATTTTGCTTCAAATTTCGGACCTTTTCCCAGGAATCACACGTATCAGACGCGTCCACCCACTGGGACGCCACTTCATTCTGGCTCTATCACTGGTTGAGTGAGCATTCATCTGAAATATTTTGCAATTTTTGTGCTTGTTATTGATTGTAACTGCAAAATAAGCCACCATGGGCCCGAAGAAAGTTCCTAGTGCCAGCCCTTTAGTAAAGAAATTGAGAAACACGATAGAATTAAAGAAAGATTATAGAAAAATATGGAAGTGGCATACAGTTTAGCTGAGCTTGCCAGAATGCATGGGAAGTCGAAATCAACAATCTTTTCCATACTAGCAAAGAAAGTAGTAATCAAAGAAGCTAAAGTTGTGAAAGGGGTAAATATGTTGTTGGTGTGGATCAACCAAAAACAGTTAGCAGGAGATAGTGTTGTGGAGTCAGTCATTTGTGAAAAGGCAGGGCAGTTACATGCGGATCTCGTAAAGAAAATTCCTGGAACGAGTGCTGCTGTTAGTGAATTTAAGGCCAGCAGAGGCTGGTTCGACAGATTCAAGAAGCGTAGTGTAATACACGGTGTTGTAAGGCATGGTGCGCCTGCAAGTTCAGACAAACTTGGGGCCGAAGAATTCATTGATGAATTCAAGGAGTATGTAGAGGCTGAAGGATTCCTCCCTCAACAAGCGTTCAGTTGTGACGAAACAGGCCTCTTTCAGAAGAAAATGCCAAAGAGAACCTACATCACGGAGGAGGAAAAGGCACTGCCAGGACACAACCTATGAAGGATAGGCTAACACTCTTGTTTTCTGGTAATGCTAGTGGAGATTTCAAAGTGAAGCCTTTACTAGTGTATCACTCTGAAAATCCCAGTGTTCAAGAAAAACAATGTCGTCAAGAGTAAATTGTGTATGTTGTGGAAAGCCAGATGCCAGAAACAGAGCTCGAACAGTTTTTTGTGCTACAGGGGTACAGTGATTCTCAAGCTGGTCCTAGTGCCAGTGAAAGACGAAGGGAAGTAACCCCAGAGAGGGCATTGATACCTAAAGTCCTTAGGGAGGGGGATTCCCCTTCTAAACAATAACCTTAACTCCCTCTCCCCTCCTCGCCTTCTTCAATACGCCAACAAGAGTCTTCAATAAAGGCATGTAATGTTTATATTTATTTATATTTATCATTGTTTTCTGTATGTAAAACTATGGTTATTTTTTTTAAAATTAATTTTTTGTGAATATTTTTGGGTGTCTGGAATGGATTAATTGTATTTACATTATTTCTTATGGGAAATATTACTTCGGTTTTCGCACTTTTCAGATTTAGAACGACCTTCTGGAACGGATTAAGTACGAAATCTGGGGTTCCACTGTATTGAAATATGGAGTTTTAACTAAGCTTTGGTGTGCTAATTTTTGTTGATAGACTGTACATCAGATTAATGAAAATAATACTGGGTGAATTCAAATCAAGGTCCCACAGGTGTAATGTATTGAGGGTATTGTCTGTAGTTGTTGATTTGTTAGCAGGTCTGGAAATAAGTAATGCAGATCATACAGTTGTTTTAATGAAGTATTCAAGGGAGGCTGGGTTAGAGCATTTGAAGCAATGTCCATGTGATGTAACTAAATGGCAAAGAGTAACAGTCGCTGATTACAGTGGAACCCTGAATATCAGCTGTAATCCGTTCCAGAAGGTTGGCCTAAATTCAAAAAGGCCTAAATTCGAAGCAATATTTCCCATAAGAATTAATGTAAATACAATTAATATTTAGTGAAGGGATTCAGGGAAACCGGTTATTTTTATATAGCTGGACTTGAGTCCTGGAAATGGAAAGTACAATGCCTGCACTCTAAAGGAGGGGTTCAGGATATTGGCAGTTTGGGGGGATATGTTGTGTATCATTATACGTATATGCTTCTAAACTGTTGTATTCTGGGCACCTCTGCAAAAACATTGATTATGTGTGAGTGTGGTGAAAATGTTGAATGATGATGAAAGTATTTTCTTTTTGGAGATTTTTTCTTTTTGGGTCACCCTGCCTTGGTGGGAGACGGCCGACTTGTTAAAAAAAAAAAAAACTTAATCCATTCCAGACACCCAAAAATATTAAAAAATACATTTTGTAAAGTTTAATTATAATTTTACATACACAAAATGACAATTGCATATAAATGAACATTTAAATCATTATTGCATACCTGTTTTGAAGGCGTATGGAAGACAGGGAGGAGGGGAGAGGGAGGGGGAGAGGTTATTGTTTGGAAGGAGAATCCCTCTTTGGGGTTACTTCCCCTCTTTGTCTTTTAATGGCACTAGGACCAGCTCGAGAGTTGCTGGACCCCTGTTGCACAAAAAACTGTCCAGAGAGGTCTGTTTCTGGTACCTCTTAAGATTTGCCTGGAGTGGGCCAAAGTTTTGTCACTGAACATGTTACAGATACGGCTTGTTTCAGCTTGGTCAGGGTGATATTTCTTAGCAAAAGCTTGCACCCTACTCCACATTACACAAGTCTCCTTGATCTCTACAATTTCTTTCTTCAGTTCTATCGTGTTTCTCACTTTCTTTAGCAAAGGGCTGGCACTCTGAACTTTCTTTGGGCCCATAGTGCGTTATTTCACAGTTGCACTTAATAAACAAGCACAAAAACCAATGGATTTTAAGGAAATGTTTTGATGAATGCACGAAGTATGTGCTCATTCACCGAGAGACACAGGGAGACTGACTCGCCTATGCATGGCATCCTGGCGAGAGGCAGGCTGATGCGTCTAATATGGCCGATTTGTGAGGCACCAGCCAAAATATGGAGCAAAATTTTCGCCCAAAAACCAGCCTAAATACGATTCAACCAATAAACGCAACGGCCGACAGTCAGGGTTCCACCATACATATTTGGTGGTACAATATACAGTGGACTCCCGACATTTGATGGCATCGACATTCGATAAATCCGACATTCGATGCATTTTAACGCAAAAATTTCGCCTCGACATTTGATGGAAAACCCGACATTCGATATGATTCGTACGAGACGTGTCCACGTGTGGCCTGAACTGCACCGTGTGTGCCAGTGTTTACAAGCCAGCCAGTGTGCGCACATCTAAGGATACGTTCGGTACATTCCATATTATCCATATTATCACTGTTTTTGGTGCTTGTTTCTGCAAAATAAGTAACCATGGGCCCCAAGAAAGCTTCTAGTGCCAACCCTTCGAGAAAAAAGATGCTAATGACTATTGAAATGAAGAAAGAGATAATTGCAAAGTATGAAAGTGGAGTGCATGATGATTTGGTAAAGAAATTGCCTGCAACTAGTGGTGATGTGAGTGAATTTAAGGCCAGCAAAGGTTGGTTTGAAAGATTTAAGAATCGTAGTGGCATACACAGTGTGGTAAGGCATGGTGAGGCTGCCAGTTCAAGTCCTAATGGAAGGGGATTCCCCTTCTAAACACTAACACCATCCACACTCTCCCCTCCTCCCATCCCATCAATCATCACCAGATCTTCATTAAAGGTAAGTGTCAATTATTCTATTGTTATTAATCTATTGTTATTGTTGTTATTTTAATTATTCTATTGCATTAAACTTAATATTTCATGTGGTAAATTTTTTTTTCACACTTTTGGGTGTATTGCACGGATTAATTTGATTTCCATTATTTCTTATGGGGAAAATTAATTCGACTTTCGATATTTTCGACATTCGATGGCTCTCAGGAATGGATTAATATCAAATGTCAGGGGTCCACTGTATACAGTATTTTGCAAGGCCTTTGTTGGGGGAACTGCAAGGTGAGAGTACTGTACTATTAAGAATAAAATGTCAAAATGTGACATTTCCTGTTAAAAAGAAAAGAAAAATACTTATTATTTACTAGCATAGCATAGGGAGAAAAAAGTTAATAAGTACGTATTTTATAGTAGGTTATTCTCAACAGGCAGAAACCTTGCGTGCCTTTGGTGGTGTTGTTTTGGCAAATGCCTGTGGGCCATGTATTGGTCAGTGGGATCGTCAAGATGTCAAGAAGGGAGAGAAGAATACTATTGTTACTTCATACAACCGCAACTTTACTGGCCGTAATGATGCCAACCCTGCAACTCATGCCTTTGTTACGTCTCCAGAGTTGGTTACTGCTATGACTCTTGCTGGCAGGCTTGATTTTGATCCACGAAATGACTCTTTAGTAAGTTACGTGATTTAAAGTTCTTGGTTTTGTTTTATATAAAAACATTCAAAAACTCTAATCTAAATGCAAACTTTACATACTTATTATGTAGTTAACTTTTATTTACTTACATTTAAGGTTGGAAATGATGGAAAAGAATTCAAGCTCAGTGATCCTTTTGCTGATGAGTTACCAACCCGTGGGTTTGACCCTGGAGAGGACACGTATCAGGTCAATGCTTGTTAAATGATAGTGATTTTTCTACATGAATATTAATGATATAATAATATATTCCTGGTTCTAGTTACAAAAATGTTATAATCCAATTGAAGAATTTTTCAGGCACCTCCAGAAGATGGTTCGAATTTGGTTGTTAATGTGAGTCCAGAGTCTGAACGACTTCAACTTTTGTCACCTTTTGACAAATGGGATGGCAAGGACCTGGAAGATATGACTATTCTTATTAAGGTATTAATTCAACATTTTTGGTGTAGGGAAAGGTACAGTACAAAAATATTTTTTTTATAATTGTGGGGTTTATAAAAAAAAGTGAGAGGTAAGAAGTGGGCAATATTCACTATGCATTTGGAGAATGTTAAGCACATTTAAGTCAAATGAAAGAACATTTAGGAACTTTTTAGCCAAATGAAAGAGAATTCAAATTGAGAAAAATGCCTCAAACCACTCTCAAACATTGAAATATGCAATAAAACAAGTTTTCTTATCCTTAATACAAAAGTAAGAGAGGCTATTTTGAAATGTAGAGTAGAGATGTTTGGAGTCTAGTTTAACTGTGGGAGATCCTGGAAAAAAATTCCTGTGTGGAAAGATTTTTAAAAATAACAAATATTTTTTCTTACAGATCATTAGAGCTTGTATTTTTATCGAATAAGAGTGAAGTCTGATAAAATCTTAGGATTTTGTGGTGTGTTGAAGTTGGTGAAAAAATGATCACTAGTCAGCAACATCAGCATTAAAGCTCCAGCGATGTTTACATTTTACAATTATTGAACTTAATATATAATTGTTTTTCTTATTTTTTTAAATTTTTTGAATGTTTAACACTATACAAATTTCTTACAATATTAGAAGTGTTTCAAGGTGTTTTAGCACTTCAAATATGGCTTCACTTGGAATAATCGGTATATATATGGAATTTTTTTTTTTTTTAACACTTCGTCCATCTCCCACCAAGGCAGGGTGACCCAAAAAGAAAGAAAAACTTTCATCATCACTCAACACTTTCACCATTACTCATACATAATCACTGTCTTTGCAGAGGCACTCAGATATGACAGTTTAGATGTCTCTCCAAACTGCCAATATCCCAAACTCCTCCTTTAAAGTGCAGGCACTGTTCTTCCCATTTCCAGGACTCAAGTTCAGCTAACTTGTTTCCCTTAATTCCTTCACAGAATATTAGCTTGCTTACACTCCAACAGCTCATCAGGTCCCAAAAACCATTTGTCTCCATTCACTTCTATCGAAAATGCTCACATGTACCTGCTGCATGTCCAAGCCCCTTGCACACAAAACCTCTTTTACCCCCCCCCCCCCTCCTCCATCCTTTCCTAGGATGACCCCTACCCCTCCTTCCCTCTGCTACATATTTATGCACCTTAAAAGTCATCGTATTTTGCTCCATCTTTAAATGACTAAACCACCACAACAACCCCTCTTCAACCCTCTGAATAATACTTTTAGTAACTCCACACCTCCTCCTAATTTCCACACTATGAATTCTCTGCATAATATTTACACCACACATTGCCCTTAGACAGGACATCTCCACTGCCTCTAACTGGCTCCTCACTGCAGCATTTACAACCCATGTTTCACATCTATATAAGAGTGTAGGTACCACTATACTCTTGTACATTCCCTTCTTTGCCTCCGTGGATAGCGTTTTTTTTTTTTTCACCAGATACCTTAATGCACCACTCACCTTTATTCTTCATCATTTCTATTGTTAACCTAATCCTTCATAAACCCATCCGTTGCCAAGTCTACTCCCAAATATCTGAACACATTCAGTTCTCCTATATTCCATCCAATGCTATCTCCAATTTTTCTTTACATAACTCATTTGATACCCTCAGTCACCATACTCTTACATAAATATGATTTTTTTTTTTTAACAAGTTGGCCGTCTCCCATCGGGGCAGGGTGACCCAAAAAGAAAACATCCCCAAAAAGAAAATATTTTCATCATTCAACTCTTTCACCTTACTCATACATAATCACTGTTTTTGCAGAGGTGCCCAGAACACAACAGTTTAGAAACATATACGTATAAAGATATACGTGTACATACAACTATCCCTCCAAACTGCCAATATCCCAAACCCCTCTTTTGAAGTGCAGGCATTGTACTTCCCATTTCCAGTACTCAAGTCCGGCTATATAAAAACATGCGGTTTCCCTGAATCCCCTCACTAAATATTACCCTGCTCACACTCCAACAGCTCTTCAGGTCCCAAATACCAGTCGTCTCCATTCACTCCTATCTAACACGCTCATGAATGCTTGCTGGAAGTCCAAGCCCCTCGCCCACAAAACCTCCTTTACCCCCTCCAACCTTTTCGAGGACGACCCCTATCGCACCTTCCTTCCCCTACAGATTTGTACGCTTTCCATGTCATTCTACTTTGATCCATTCTCTCTAAATGACCAAACCACCTCAACAACCCCTCTTCAGCCCTCTGACTAATACTTTAATTAACTCCACACCTAATTTCACCACTCCGAATTCTCTGCATAATATTTGCACCACACATTGCCCTTAGACAGGACATCTCCACCGCCTCCTCGCTGCAGCATTTACAACCCAAGCTTCACATCCATATAAGAGTGCTGGTACCACTATACTTTCATACATTCCCTTCTTTGCCTCCATGGATAACATTCACCCAAATTCATCTACCATCCTTTGCAACTTTCTCTTCAGAATCTTCCAAAAGAACTGTGTCACTGGAAAAGAGTAACCATGACTTCTCTTGCTCTTCATCAGATTCACATCTCCCTAATACCCTAGCATTCACTACTTTTACAATTTATATCTATGAATATAGTAAACTTAATATAGCACAGTACACACAATTTACAGACATACTTCCCATAATTTTAAGTGTTATATTGGGGTCCATTATGTCAAAGGTTTAATGTATTTAAATTAAACAACTCTGGTGACATTATGTATTGTCTTAAGACCTGCTCTTAATGGAAAATAATCTCCTTCTCTCCTACATGCTCAGCCTTATCTTCTCTGCATAAAACCCTCTTTGCTGCTTTTAGTATAGGAAATATTCCAAAAGAAGTTAAGAAAATATTCTTAAGTCTAGTAGTTGCAAATATTCAACAATTGAAGTAGGGGTTTAAACATCCAGCAGACATATGTGAACATGTTACAATAGTGGCTGCAAGAGGTCTTTGGGATTTGAAGTGTTGTTTGAGTACATATATGTCAATAGTTGGCAGTCTTGACTTTTAGTGGTGAGAAGTACAGGGCAGGGTATGGGTCAGCCTAGGAAAGGTTGGAGGGAGGGGGGTAAAGGAGGTTTTGTGTGTGAGGGGCTTGGACTTTCAGCAAACATGCATGAGCATGTTAGATAGGAGCAAATGGAGACCTGTGGTTTTTAGGACTTGACGTGCTGTTGGAGTGTAAGCAAGGTAACATTTATGAAGGGATTCAGGGCAACTGGCAGGCCAGACTTGATTCCTGGAGATGGGAAGTATACTGCTGGCACTCTGAAGGACGGGGGGGGGGGGGGGGGGGGGCTAATGTTGCAGTTTTATAAAAGTAGTGTAAGCGCACCTCTGGCAAGACAGTGATGGAGTGAATGATAAAAGTTTTTCTTTTTTGGGCCACCCTGCCTTGGTGGGAAATGGCCGGTGCATTAATAAAAAAAATAAAAGTACAGGGCCTATTCTTTGACATTTGGGTAGTATTGTTGAAGTTTGGTGGGTCATTAACATTAGAAAAAGTTAGTTAGTTCTCTCTGCCTTTGTTGGAAAGGGTCATTATGTTAAAAGAAGAAAAATAGCATGTCATATTCATGTTAGGTGTCCTAATTTTTCTGCATTTTGTATAGCTACTTTTACACTTGTTCAGTTACAAATATGTGTGACATGAATCATTATTTATTTACACATTAAAGTTGTTTTATACAGTTACTACTCTCAATTTAAGAAATCAAAATCAGTATGCCTTACAATATAGTATTTGCCAACAGGTCAAGGGAAAATGCACAACTGACCACATCTCTGCTGCTGGACCGTGGCTGAAATTCCGTGGCCACTTGGACAATATCTCAAACAACATGTTTCTTACTGCTGTCAATGCTGAGAATGGTGAAATGAACAATGTACAGAACAAGGCAACAGGAGAGTGGGGTCCTGTACCTGCCACTGCTCGTGCATATAAAGCCAGTAACATCAAATGGTGTGTCATTGGTGATGACAACTATGGTAAACATACTTGCATTAATTTTCAGTATTTTGTAAATGTGTATCAGAAACCCCTTTTAATGAGTAACTTATTTAAGTGAAGAGAGATGGCATGTAGCCAGTAGAATGGTTGAAATAGGCAAATGCAGAGCAAAACTTTGAGACAACATTTTGCCCATACGACAGGCTTTCTCAAATCACTTCATAGCACACAGCAAGCTTATTTATACAGGCATGAGGTCATACATGATAGTCAAGGAGGTGAGGTGTGAGATCATGGTATGGACAGTGAATGGAGGAATACTGCAGGTGGCCTACTGGTTAAGCCAGGGACCACTGAAGGAGGCCTACTGGATAATTCATGAGTGCATTAGACCATTGTACTGTTTTTGCTTATAAAATATAAGAGGAGGTTAGGGTGTAAATAGTTTGAAGGCACTCTGGTTACGCTCAAAAGTATTAATTGCAGATTATGGCAGCTTCTAGGAATTTGTTGTTGGTATCTTTTAAGTTCTATAATATACTAATGCAGCATTTTTCCAAGGCATCAAATATCAGATTTGTCTGTATATAATCCAGGCATAATTCATGCATTCTACATGCATATTGATGTTCTTGAGAGACATGTTGCCTATGTACAGTATTTCCTATTGCAGGTTCCACAAGGTGTAAATTCCTACACTAGTGGTGTGAGTTGTTGAATTTGTCGGGCACAGTCTTAACCCTTTGACTGTTTTGGCCGTGTGTATACATCTTACGAGCCAATGTGTTTGACTTATATATACTAAAAAATTCTAGCAGCTTCAAATCAGGCAGGAGAAAGCTGGTAGGCCCACATGTGAGAGAATGGGTCTGTGTGGTCAGTGTGTGCAGTATAAAGAAAATCCTGCAGCACGCAGTGCATAATGAGGAAAAAAAAATCTCCGACCGTGTTTTTGGATTAAAACGCCAACTTTGAGGTGCATTTTCGTATAGTATTTATGGTTGTATTCTTGTTTTCTTGGTCTCATTTGACAGAATGGAAAACATATTATAGAAATAGATGTGATTTTGATTGGTTTTACTATGAAAAGGATCTTGAAATGGAGCTCAAAGTGGCAGAAATGTTTGATATTTGCCGATGTTCAAGAGTAAACAAATGACCTCATTGTCCAATAAATGTCCAGTTAGCCATTCTGATAAGCAGTTACAAATGGGTTGACGTTATTTATACAATTATTAAGATATTGCAGTAGTCTGCATAACAGTAAATCTATATTTTGTGTAAATAAAAATTCAAAATAGAAACCAAGAGTATTATAACAGGTCTGGAGACGTGACTAATGAACAGAGATGTCTGCATTGTTCATTCTGGACCCTATTTTGAAATTGACATTTTTTAATTTGCATGAAATTGGTCAAATTGCCAATTTCTGACCACTTTATTGGGTAGTTGAAATTGGTAAATGGGCAGTTTCTTGTACTCAATCGATAGAACAAATGGAGTTCTCAAGAAGTAGCTAGGAGTTTGGTGGACTGGAACAATGGAATTGGCCAAAAATAGGGCTCAACGTGGGCAAAATCGCCGATGTGTAAATGTCGCCAAGGTCGCTAAATTTGTGAGAGCATAATTCTGTAGGTTTTCCATCAAATTTCGTACTTTTGATGTCATTATCATCGGGAAAAGATTCTCTATCATTTCATAAGAAAGAATAATTTTTTTCTTTCAAATATTTTGCGACATCAGGAGACAGTTCAGGATTTCGGGTTGTGACAGTCAAAGGGTTAATAGTGCCTGATTCTTATGACTGCAACACTTTTTTTATATTTTTAGAGAAGGTTGATGTGATATATTTTGTGGTATGGCCTGAAAAAAAAATAGTTTCTGTCACTGTTCTCTTCTGTGGGTGTGACAGGTATTTTGTGTGCTCAGCTTCCTCCTTAGAGGAAATTTGAATGATATATTTTTCAGGATGTCTCATTCTTCCTCAAGATATTTGGGGATGTAGATCCTGTACAGACTGAAGAAAAAGTCAACAAGTGTGCCTCATTTTGTTCACTGCATGACCCGGGAACAAAACAAACCATAGCCATTGTTGTTGTTTTTCATTAAAACCTATAGAAGCCGTAGCCCCACATCTCAAGGAAGAATGTGATATCTTTTATAAAAGCAAGTTCATGACACTCAAGTTTCCCATGTGTGTGAGATTGAAGAAGCCAAGCATTCAACTTACTCTTATTGCCCATAAAAGAAAACACTAAACAGAATTACTTTTTTTTTTTTTTTTCCAGGCTACACCACAGAATACATCACACCAACCCTCTCCAAGAGTAACAGGGGTTGTAGTCATAACACTGGGCACCATTAAAGATTCTTACCATCAGACACCAATTCAACCACTTGGGCTGTGTCAGTCAAGGAGTACATACCATACTTAGCAGAACCTGTGATAGAAATGTGTAGGCGAGTTGTCTCACAATTTGGCAGTTCGATACAGGAACACCAGTATGTGTGTAGAATGTACACCATGACTAATTTCTGTGTTATAAATGACAAAACTGCACATCTGATGTCCTGAAAAGATGCTGAAAAAGTTCTTTTAGGAATCAAAATGCCTGGACTCTTCCCTGATCTGCAAATAGACCCAGATCCAGGAAATATCAAATTAGCTGAACCCTTACCTGATCTTGACTACAAAAAAAAAAAAAAAAAATTTAAAAATGGTTTCCCACACACAATATGTGGTAACCAGGGCCACCTGCAGTACCACACTTCTCGTTCACCTTGATCTCATTTCTCACTTCCTCAATTACTCGCCTGCTCACACCTGACTTAACTGTAGGTTACCTATAGTTGGTCTCTGGGGTCACCGCCCATGGCCTGTCCCTTGTGTTCTGGTTGATGTCCTTATTGACCAGGCTACTGGTGCCAGTCACAAGTAGATCAACATGTGAAAAACAGCCTGATTGATCAGGAACTGACTTTAGGAAGCTGTCAAGTTTCCTTTTGAAGACAGCTTGGGTTTTATTAGTATTTCTCCTTATGAATGAAGGGTGGGTGTCTTGGTACCCTTATATTTATTGAATTTTCTCTTAATGAACTCATCATGCCCCTACATAGTGGACTCATTGTGCCCTTCGCTTTCATATGGAGTGATTTCAGTGTGGAGGTTTGGGACTGGTCCCTTCAGAAGTTTCCATGTGTAAATTATATTGCATCTTTTTCACCCATGTTCCAAGGAGTACAGTTCTCCAGCTCTACTTTTTTTTTTTTTTAACACGTCGCCGTTTCCCACCGAGGCAGGGTAACCCAAAAAGGAAGAAAAAACTTTCATCATCGTTCATCACTGTCTTTGCAGAGGCGCTCAGATACGACAGTTTAGATGTCCCTCCAAACTGAATATCCCAAAACCCTCCTCTAAAGTGCAGGCATTGTACTTTACTTTTCCAGGACTAAAGTCCAGCTAACTGGTTTCCCTGAATCCCTTCACAAAATATTACCATGTTCACACTCCAACAGCTCGTCAGGTCCCAAAAACCATTCATCTCCATTCACTCCTATCTAACACACTTATGCATGCTTGCTGGAAGTCCAAGCCCCTCGCCCACAAAACCTCCTCTACCCCCTCCCTCCAACCTTTTTGGGGACGACCCCTACCCTGCCTTATTTTCCTTACAGATTTATATGCTCTCCAAGTCATTCTGCTTTGTTCCATTCTCTCTGAATGATCAAACCACCTAAACAACCTCTCTTCAGCCCTCTGACTAATACTTTTAGTAACTCCACACCTAATTTCCACACTCTGAATTCGCTTCACAATATTTATACCACACATTGCCCTTAGACAGGACATCTCCACTGCCTCCAGGGCCGCCTCGCTGCAGCATTTACAACCCAAGCTTCACACCCATATAAGAGTGTTGGTACCACTATACTCTTGTACATTCTCTTCTTTGCCTCCATGGATAACAGTTTTTGTTTCCACAGATACCTCAATGCACCACTCGCCTTTTTTCCTTCATCATTTCTATGGTTAACCTCATATTTCATAAATCCATCTGCTGACAAGTCAACTCTCAAATATCTGAAAACATTCACTTCTTCCATACTCTCTCCTCCAATGTGGTATCCAATTTTTCTTAATCTAAATTGTTTGATACCCTCATCACCTTACTCTTAACCATGTTCACTTTCAACTTTCTACCTTTACACACCCTCCCAAATTCGTCCACTAAGCTTTGCAACTTTTCTTAGAATCGCCCAAAAGCACAGTATCATCAGCAAAAAGTAACTTTGTCAACTCCCATTTTATATTTGATTCCCCATAATTTAAGCCCACCCCTTTCCCCAACACCCTAGCATTTACTTCTTTTACAGCTCTATGTATAAATATGTTAAACAACCATGGTGACATAACACATCCCTGTTTAAGACTTACTTTTACTGGGAAGTAATCTCTCTCTCTCTCTCTTAGACACCCTAACCTGAGCCTCACTGTTCTCATAAAAACTCTCTATAGCATTTAGTAACTTGCAATTTTGCCTGCATTTAAAAAGGCAGTTAGGATACAGCAATATTTCAGTCTAGAGAGAGCAAGTGTATTGTCATTGGCTTTACGTCTTGTTTTGACTATTCTGGTTATTCAGCCTATCATTTTCCTTGCAGCTATGATAATAACATTGTTGTGATCCTTGAATGTGAAATACTCTCACATTATTCCTTCTAGTTCTCTCATATTGAACTTCCATTCTTATAAGTGATTTAGGATTGTGTTATACTCTGATCTAGTTTTTATTTCCTTAAGCTGTCCATTCCTGAGTAACTGAAATTTGATCTTGTTAAGCATCATATTGTTGTCAGTGGCCCACTATAAGGCTAAGTTTATATCAGTTTTAGGGTTCGCTGTGTCCTCAATGGATTTCACTCATACAAATTTAAGTGGGGTTAGTACTGTGCCTCGAAAAACAGAGCTGTGCGCTGTGGCATCCCTCTATTTCACTCTGTGTACTATTACTCTTTGGGTTCTAGATGTTAGGAAGTTATACATCCTTCTACCCCCCCCCCCCCCCCCTTTCTTTTCCAGTTATTTCTTTTGTACTCATTGTGTGCATTTATTACACCATGGTCTCTTGTTGAAGGGTTTTGCAAAGTTGGTGTACACTACCTCTGCATTATGCTGGTCTTTCATGTCTCCTGGAGGTGTTATAATGGTCCAGCAGTTGCAAAAAGTAACTGCTGGACAATAGTCTAAAACCACGTTGCTGTAGGTTGTGCAGTTATTGTGATTCTACATGATTGGTGATCTTGCTTTTTAACACCCTTGATTATGTGTGACATTAGTGCTATCACTGTCTTTTTTTTTTTTTTTTGCATTTGCTTTACTCTCACCATTGTGGAGTGAGCTATATCAGTGGTTTTTAATGACTGGCAAAACTCCTGTGTCAAAGTTCCTTCTACATAGAATATTTAAAGCACGAGATAATGGTTCCTTGTAATTTTTGATGGATACTGAGTTCACAAGTCTGGGTCTGGGATAGAATTCATGGGAATGCTATCAATGGCTTTTCTGAAGTCAAGTGGAGTTATGTCAGATATTGTGAAAATGTCTGCAGTCTTGAGATTGTCAATTTTTAGACCGATTAATGGTCCACTGAACATGTGTCGTATTAAGACCACAATATGTCACTCACATCTTTGTCAGTGTATATACTATCTCCCTTAAAAACCCAATACAAGATGTGGTTTTTGCCCTGGATTTTGCACATGAGAAAAAGTATTTTGTATTTCCTCCAATTTCATTTTTTGGTCCCTGGACTCATTATTTGATACATTCAGTTTAATTGGAACACACACTATTTCTTTAACTAGTGTTTCCTTTCATTTTTCAGAAAGTCTGCAGCCATTGATAAACTTTGTGATCTGTTGCCTTCACCTGTAGAGATAGCACCTTTCTCTAACTTTCATTTTTATCTTCCTTTTTCATCCTAGCTTAAATGTGCTTTTGGCATATTTTGTATTGACTTGAAAAAGCCTGTTGTACTGGCAAACAGTTGTCACAATTAAGTTTTGCTGTACATTTGTGTTTATTTCAAACAGCATACTTAAGATAAATGTGTATCATTGTGAAAGTGATAATCATGTATAGTAAGTGGAGTACTATTTTAGAAATAATCCTTTAAGAATTTTAGTTAATCATTTGAAACTGGTATCTCCCTTATTAAAGCAGATTTATCTTTGAGAATTGATAAATTGTTTACAGATGCTCCTCGCTTTATAAATGATGATTCAACTTTTGGTATTTTGACTTGATGATGGTACGATAGTGATGTACATTCAGTAGTCATCAAACTTAGAATTTTGGTCTGTTCCCTGTCTAGTGATATGCCATATGATACTCTCTACTGATACTGGATGATAGCACCACCCACCCAACTATGCTTCGTCTCTGTAGCAATCACAGGTGGGAACATTTCATACAGTGTTTAGCAACATATCATACGGTGTTTTTTCTGTGTTTAACCAAATTTTCCCAAGCCCATTATGTCTACTAAATGCCGAAATGTGTCTCCTGCTTCTGGTGAGAAGAAAATGAGAAAAGTAATTACTTTGGATGAGCGTGTTAGATAGGAGTGAATGGAGACGAATGATACTTGGGACCTGACGATCTGTTGGAGTGTGAGCAGGGTAATATTTAGTGAAGGGATTCAGGGAAACCGGTTATTTTCATATAGTCGGACTTGAGTCCTGGAAATGGGAAGTACAATGCCTGCACTTTAAAGGAGGGGTTTGGGATATTGGCAGTTTGGAGGGATATGTTGTGTATCTCTATACGTATATGCTTCTAAACTGTTGTATTCTGAGCACCTCTGCAAAAGCAGTGATAATGTGTGAGTGTGGTGAAAGTGTTGAATGATGATGAAAGTATTTTCTTTTTGGGGATTTTCTTTCTTTTTTTTTTTGGGTCACCCTGCCTCGGTGGGAGACGACCGACTTGTTGAAAAAAAAAAAAATGAAACTTAAGACAATTATTTGTTTGTTTATTTATTCAATGACGGTAGCTATTTATTTTCTTATTTATCTTATATTCATGTTCGACAAAGGGTATTTTCAACTTATAATTGGTTCATCGGAACGTAACTTCATCACAAGTTGAGGAGCACCTGTAATTAGTGTGAATACAGTGGACCCCCGCATAACGATCACCTCCGAATGCGACCAATTATGTAAGTGTATTTATGTAAGTGCGTTTGTACGTGTATGTTTGGGGGTCTGAAATGGACTAATCGACTTCACAATATTCCTTATGGGAACAAATTCGGTCAGTACTGGCACCTGAACATACTTCTGGAGTGAAAAAATATCGTTAACCGGGGGTCCACTGTACTTGTAATAAAATAATGGTGGAAATATAATTTAATGACAGGTTTTTACCCAGTGTGGCTTTCTTGCATTTGACTTGTAACTAACTGGCTTTATTACTTTGTGTATAATTTATGAATTGATCCTTGTAATCCTTAGGTGAGGGAAGCTCTCGGGAGCATGCTGCTCTTGAGCCTCGTCACCTGGGTGGTCGTGCAATTATTGTGAAGTCCTTTGCTCGTATTCATGAAACCAATTTGAAGAAGCAAGGCATGTTGCCACTCACATTTGCTGATCCAGCTGACTATGACAAGATTGGCCCTGATGACAAAATTTCCCTCATTGGCCTAGCAGGTTTTGCTCCTGGCAAGGTTAGTATGATTTTAATATTTATCTTGCCTCCATTCATGAAACCTTATTGTCAGTTTTAATTTTAAGGTTTTGGATAGATGCAAAAAATTACTTTTACATGAAAGGTTATTAAGAGAAGTGAGGAGGATAATTAAGTATATGTATCAAGTACAATAGACTTTTTGCATAAATAAGTTTTCTCCATTTTTAAGGTTTATACATGGATGGTCTTGTGAAATTAACTAATTAGGTTGGTAATTTAGTATTAATTATAGGTATTTTGTTTCAGCCTCTTCAGTGCCGTATCAAACACCCCAGTGGTTCAACAGAAACTATTCAGTTAAATCACTCGTGCAATGAGCAACAGATCACCTGGTTTAAAGCTGGTTCAGCTCTGAATCGCATGAAAGCGTTAGCAGCTGGCAAGTAAAATCATCAAGTAGTATATTGTTATGTACATAAGTTCATTTGTTATTCTGAAGGTCAGTTAGCTTGCCAACTAATCTTCAAAAATAGTGATACTGTAGTTTGTAGTTTTGTAGCTATATGTAGATAATTTTTATGAATTGGTGTCTTATTTCTGTTATTGAAATATGGACTATAAGAGTTTTATAATTGATGAAGTCAATACCACAACTTAAAAGGTAAGAAGTTAGGAAAAATATCTTTGGAAAAAAATTTATTATATTTTATGTGTGGTGGTAGGTTGTCTTTGATTGTAAGAAAGATTCATAAATTTTTAATTCCTTTGGGAACATTGTGATGGTATGTGATGCTGACTTTAATAATAATAAATTATTTTTAAATTATGATATTTTGGTATCTGATGAGCATCAGAAGTATGTTAAAAAGAGTAATGTCAGTTAATGCTGCACATAGCACAAGAGATATACTAATATCAAAGCACTAATTTTTAATTAAACCAGACTGGAATTTTAAACACGCATGTGTATTTTAATAATTCATAAAGAACTGCAGATGACATTCTTGACTGCCTTTGTTAAAAATGTCCAGCATTGAGATTTAAAATTGTAAAATCTTATTTTAGAAACTTGAATTTTCATTTTAGACATTTGCCAAAGTGTTTAGAACTTAAGGTAAAGTACTTGCTTGCTTTGTGAAAATGTGTCTTATTAGCGCTCTGTGTAGTGTTTAGTGGAT
>NC_091331.1:18606559-18626559 GCF_038502225.1 Cherax quadricarinatus | reverse complement strand
TTAATTTAATTTGATATATGCCTAGACAACTTAATGACTAATAAATTTACTAAATTTTAATTTATTTAGTTAGTAGCCTACCAGTTGTAATCCTGAAGCACTATTGAATCATACTGAATTCTAATGGATAATTGGACAAGGATACTGACTAATTGTTACGAAAACCCAGTAACAGGCTGGATGCTAGAAGGGCAGTCCTTTTTAGTATTCACTGGAGATCTCTAAGCTTTTAGAATCTCGTTTTTTGTAACACAACCTACTACCTAGTCAAACCATACCATGGGCATCGGTTTGGAGTTTTATGACTCTGATCGCGGGTTCTATCCTTGCCCCTGGTACAGTTTGGCTACTACCTAGTCACTATTTCTGTACCCTCCAATAATTACTGTAACATTTTATTACTTTATCCATATTAACAATGATGTTTTAATATATATACTTAGTTTTGTTACTTAAAATTAACATTACACCAAACAATCTTCTTTCTTCTTTCAACAAACCGGCAGTTTCCCACTGAAGCAGGGTGGCCCAAAAAGAAAAATGTTTCTCTCTCTAACTTTAGTAATGTATACAGGAGAAGGGGTTACTAGCCCCTTGCTCCCAACTGAACAATCTTATCAGACTATTATATTAATTTAGCATTCAATAATCTAACTTTAACTATAGTACAACCATATAATTTCAATTAGTTTAACCCCTTCAGGGTCCAAGGCCAAAATCTGAAGTGATGCTCCAGTGTCCAAGAAATTTTGAAAAAAAAAAAATTATTTTTTCTTACAGAATTAAAGAGCATATTTTTGTGAAGGTAATAAGACAAAAAAAATTCTGATCAGTACTTACCGAGATAGTGCCAAGAAGTTTGTCGAAAATGATGTGGTGGCGGCAACATTGACGAATTCCACATACGCGCATTACATTATTTTGCGGTTTTTGTTGTTTTTTCTTTTCTTTTCCAATTTTTTCTATTCCTACTAACATTTGGGGCCTGAGAGACCAATACTGTATATAATGTATATATATAAACTCACTATATTGAACACAATAACTGCACTAAAGTTATTATCATATTATTGTTTACCACTGTTGTTTATTACAATAAACATGCACAAATCTTGTATAATACTAATGTTCTATCATATATTTACATATTTACAATCACTGGACATGGTTTTAAAACTGCTGGAGCTTGTGGAACTCCTTGAAACAAGGCACCATGCACAGAGGCACCTTACATTCCTCACACATAAACCGAGTGTCTTTGCGTCTTTGTTGCCGTCTTTTTGTTTGTGCACAGACGATGCATCTCTTCTGAGCAAATTTCTTCTGAGTTGAAGGAAGTTGTATTATGAAATGATCACCTTCCCTCCTCAAACGCTTGGGTATATCCTGAGGAATTCGAGGACCTTGTTGTTACCTGGTACTTCATTATGAGTTGTCTGACAACAGACAAACAAAATTCACCATACGGTGGTCTGTTGCCAGTCTTTATTTGGTACATATTATATGCATTGAGCATTGAAATGTCCATGAGATGGAAGAAAAGTTTCATGTACCACTTGTAACTCTTACGAACACAGTCAACAAAACCAATCTGCATGTCACATTTGTCAACCAAGCGCATGTTTTGTGTATAATCAATCACTGTCACTGGTTTTCGAATACGTTCATTAGTCACTCGATCAACTTTGCCACTGTCTTGCATTTCATTACGGTGAATGGTTGTCAACAATATGACATCTCGTTTGTCATGCCACCGTAATGCCATGATGTCATTGGCAGTAAACACCTGCACGTCATCACCACGAGCACCTGCGTTGAGCCTGGGCATATGTTTACGATTAGAACTCACTGTGCCACACACATCTGTCTTGTTCACTCGCATGAAATCACTGAGTAATGGGCTTGTGTACCAGTTATCAGTATATAATGTATGCCCCTTACCAAGATAAGGTGCCATCATGTTTCTCACTACGTCACCTGAGATACCCAATAACATCTTGGTATCTTTCAATGTTTTACTACCCATGTATACAACAATATCCAACACCAGGCCACTGTCACAATCACAGAGTACAAACAGTTTTATACCAAAGCGTTTCCTCTTGCTCGGTATATACTGCTTGAATGACAGTCTACCTTTGAACAAAATCAAAGACTCGTCAATTACAAGATTCTTGAATGGATAAAAGTATATGCTGAACTTTTGTTTGAGATACATGAAAACATTTCTAATCTTGTATAACCTGTCACTTTGTCAGGCCTGGTTTTGTCAGAGAAGTGCAACATACGTAAGAGTAAGATAAACCTGTTCACTGGTATGATTTCACTGAAGACTGGGGTAGAAATTAGCTGATCTGTGGACCAGTATGATTTTATATTATGCTTATAGATGTGAGGCATAAGCATTATTGTTGCAAAAAGCAAATACATTTCTGCAACAGTCGTCTCTTTCCACCTGTGTAGTCTTGACTGTGGTGATAAGATCGTATTTGCCATGGTGTACTCAAAATACTTATTACTTTCCCTGACAATAATTTCCATCAATGGCTGGTCAAAGAATAATTCAAAGAATTCCAGTTCATTGGCCGTGGTTCCAAGGGGTCAGGTAGGTAGAATTCCACTTTGAGAGTCATCAAAGTGGTGAGGCTTGGAAACAAAATTGGGATTTTGCTGCCAATCCCACATACGGTTTGCTGGTGGATACTGGACATCATAGGCTGGTTGTGGTTGTGGTGGTCTGGTGGCTGGCGCTTCGCTTTGTCCTTGAACTGACGAGTCAGCAGCGTGGGTCCCAGCGTGGCCTGGTGAGTCACACATGGCGGTGCCACTACCATCACCACTAACACCATCCACTGATGCCTGTGGTCTCTCCATGCCAAGTGTAGCCACATCATCCTCACTATCACTATCTAAAACTGGTGTTGGGCCACGGGATGTACTCCGTCCCCTGGGCACAGCATAGGGTACACTACCCGAGCGCATGCGGCGGCGAACATACCGACGCTTCACTGGTGAATATGATTCCTCACTATCACTACTCGAATGATCGTCGAGCGCAATAAAATCACAGTCCACGTCACTATCATCATTACTGAAGTCAGAGGCCTGGCCACGCGAAAATATTAGTTTTCTCTTGTGATGAGGAACAACCGACCGTGAGTCACGAGTGCCCACACCAGAGGTAGAAGGTTGAGGATCGTCAGGGTTTTCTGCACTATTATCGATATCCTGGTCATTCTTTTCGGTCACTAACTGATCAAAGCTGTAGAATTTGTCTTCATTTCCACTTCCATCAGTGTCAGAACTATCAGATAGGAAGAGGAGAGTCCCAATTTTCCGGGGAGTGAGAGCTGACTTGCGACGAGGCATGGTGAACAAGGGTAACTGAGCCGGCGTTCCCACAATGCTATGCGGGCGCCTGATTTTTTGTTTATAGCGCACACCCACCACGCAGACCCGTTCTCTCACATGTAGGCCTATGAGCGTTTTCGCGCTAAATTTGACGGCGCTAGAATTTTGGCATAGATCTACGGTTTGGACACTCAACGTAAAGCCGTTGATCTACGGGACGGACCCTGAAAGGGTTAAAATTCTAGTTTTTAGTCTACCAGAAATGCTCTCCTTTTTTTTTAATGGGCATTTTAAAAACTATGAATTAAATGACACCTAATTTTGTAACATTTATGTACATTTTTAAAATATTTGCTTGTTTATTAGTTAATATAGTAGTCATTTACAAGTTTTTAATGTTATTGGCTTATTTTCTAAAAAAAAAAAAAGTATGTTTAATATATAAAGTAAACAATAAATTTTACAATATTCTATTCATGTTTTTGTAGCTTCAGCTGGGCTACAAGCATCTCTGCGAGGTTGAATCACCACTTGATGTAAACTTTGTCAGACAGACTCTTGTCACACCTTATATAATTATGTGATGGAATGCGATTAAATTAATGAATTCACACAACTCGGTTGCAAATAACTCATCACACCTTACGTAATTATGTGCTGGAATGCGATTAAATTGGTGAATTCAGACAACTTAGTCGCAAATGATCAAGAAATGTTGAAGTATTTTATCCATAGTGGCATATTACCAACCAATGGAAAAATACTCTGACTTTGCCTACTATAAATAACGCATAACTACACTTGATTAAATTCAATTATACCTTGCTAAAAATAAGGTAATATATATAATTCAAAACTACATAGAAGTTACATTGTAATGTTTTTATGACTGAATTCATGCCTACATAAATAACTTGTTAGGAACATCAACGGATATAAGCTTTATAGTAAACAGTTCATTACCACTGTAACTTGCTTAGTTATCATTTGCAGCCCAGTCCCTGGATGCATTATGTGCCTCTAATCTTTTGACTACTGTCCACAGAATGGGTATGAACTGCATAATAATTTATCAAGAATTGTTTATCTAATACCCATCACAGGATGGTTTTCCTGTCATATTCCATCACAGGATGGTGTTCCTATCATATTCCACCACAAGATGGTTTTCATGTCATATTCCACCACAGGATGGTTTTTCCTTTCATAATCCACCATAGGACAGTTTTCCTATCATATTCCACCACAAGATGGTTTTTCTTTTCATAATCCATCTCAAAACAACATGAAGTTCAATGAAGAGAAATTTCAACTACTCAGATGTGGAAAACTTGAGGAAATTAAAACTGTATCAGGGTATATGACAAATTCTAACCATACAATAGAGCAGAAAAGTAATGTGAAGGACCTGAGAGTGATAATGTCAGAGGATCTCGCCTTCAAAGACCACAACAATGTATCTACCGCATCTGCTATGAAAATGATAGGATGGATAATGAGAACCTTCAAAACTAGGGATGCCAAGCCCATGATGATTCTCTTCAAATTGCTTGTTCTCTCTAGGCTGGAATACTGCTGTACACTAACTGCCCCCTTCAAGGCAGGCAAAATTGCTGACCTGGAGAGTGTACAACGAACTTTCACGGCACACACGAATACGATAAGGCAACTAAATTACTGGGAATGGTTGAAGGCCCTTGATTTGTATTTCCCTGGAATGCAAGCAAGAGAGAGATACACGATAATATACACTTGGAAAATCCTAGAGGGATTGGTACCAAACTTGCACACGAAAATCACTCCCTATGAAAGCAGAAGACTTGGCAGTTGATGTAACAGTTCCCCAATGAAAAGTAGCGGCACCATGAGTACACTGAGAGACAACACAGTAAGTATCTGGGGCCCAAGACTGTTCAACTGCCTCCAAGCACACATAAGGGGGATTACCAATAGACCCCTGGCTGTCTTCAAGAAGGCACTGAATAGGCACCTAAAGTCAGTACCTTACCAGCCGGGCTGTGGTTCGCACGTCAGTTCGCGTGCAGCCAGCAGTAACAGCCTGGTTGATCAGACCCTGATCCACCACGAGGCCTGGTCTCAGACCGGGCCACGTGGACGTTGACCCCCGAAACCCTCTCCAGGTAAACTCCAGGATGGTTTTCCTGTCATATTCAATCACAGGATGGTTTTTCTTTTCTTACACCACCGCAGGAAGGTTATCCTGCCATACTCCATCGCTCAGGATGCTATATAAGAGTAAAGAAACCTGTCAACCTGAGACTGGAGATTTTAGTAGGGAGATGAGGATTGCCTCAATAATTGAAGTGTGGATTCAATGAGCTTCCAATGCAGTTGAACTCGCCGAAATTGAGAACTATACATCAAAATTTACCTATAAGAGTTCTTCAGGAAAGTTGAGGACATCCTGAAGAGGTCACTGACTTTTGTCTACTTAAAGGACTAGAGAGAGTGGCCGACAAATAAAATAACATTAAAATTAGGTTCGTGAGTTAACGCTTATAAATTCGCCATGACGTGTTAATGTGCCGTTTTCTATCATGTATTGTATTATGGAGTCCAGTGGCGGTGGGGGACCCAAGTGCGAGTTCCTACTCCCTGGCACGAAGAGTAGATCATAAATATTTTTAATGTTATGAATTTTCATCTGAAGGTCTGATCTATGGTAGTTATTACTTTGAAGAAAGGCCAGAAAAGCGGCGCTCCACTGCGCTACTGTGCTGGTGGGTGACATGTTGTGCAACGGTGTCTCACTAGTCTCCATTCTACCTGAAAGGATGTCATGAATTATCCATACAATAGGTTGTAGTACTGCCATGGACCCATTAGTGTCCAATAACTTGATTAACCAAGTGACAGTTTCATTTAGTGCCACGTGTAATACAAAATATTTAAAAATCTTGTCAATGTATATAATTTTTGTATTGCGCTTGTATTAAAACTACGTACTTTGCCATTCATTATTAAATTAGCACTTAGACTTTAAGTGCTAATTTAATAAGTTTGCCTACCCCTGACTTAGGGTGTTTCAAGTGAAGTAATAAAACATTATAAAGGACTGTGGCTTACCTTGTTATTAGGGTCGTAAGTAAAGAGAGCACGAGTGTGTGTGTGTGTGTGGGGCTGAGGTATTAATAACCTTACTCTGAGCACTGATATCTGCCTCGTCATGAACAATACCAGCAAGTAATATTCATATCTAGATCTCCACTCCCAACGCTGTTGCTAACTGGAAATGTATGATTAGATATGCAAATATACAAAAAAATATCGTGTATAAACAAATGGAAATGTAGTTTTTATAAAACAGCCAACCTACAAAATATATGCCGAGCACATTTCAATTAAAATAATTGTAAATTTGAAGGAAATTATGTGATTAATTAAAAGATTACTGAAGACCAGACACTCGTTTTAGAGGCTCAATTCCCAGCCAGGGTAGAAGCATTGGGCGTGTTCACCCATCAGTAAATGGGTACTTGGGTGTTAGTCTACTGGTGTGGGTTGCATCCTGGGACACTGACCTAATTTGCCCGAAATGCTCTGCATAACAAGAGGCTTTCTTTATAGTAGTATGTCATTGATGTCAACTAGGTCTGTATACCTTGTACATGTAGTCAATAAAGATATTATTAATGATGCCAGTCAGGCCTGGTGTCAGAAGCTCTCGCTTCATACTGTGTGTGTGTACTCACCCAATTGTGGTTGCAGGGGTCGAGACTCAGCTCCTGTGTGTGTGTGTGTGTGTACTCACCTAGTTGAGGTTGCAGGGGTCGAGTCCAAGCTCCTGGCCCCGCCTCTTCACTGGTCGCTACTAGGTCACTCTCCCTGAACCATGAGCTTTATCATACCTCTGCTTAAAGCTATGTATGGATCCTGCCTCCACTACATCGCTTCCCAAACTATTCCACTTCCTGACTACTCTGTGGCTGAAGAAATACTTCCTAACATCCCTGTGATTCATCTGTGTCTTCAGCTTCCAACTGTGTCCCCGTGTTGCTGTGTCCAGTCTTTTTTTTTTAGTTTAATATGTTTATTATGCACCCCATACCCATCCTGTGGGCGGTAGTCAAAAGATTACAGAGGTACATAATTGGTCCAGGGACTGGACTCCAAAGTTTTGATAGCTGAGCAAGTTACAGAGGTAATGAACTCACAATTTACAAAGGTAATGAACTCACAATTTACAAAGGTAATGAACTCACAATTTACAAAGGTAATGAACTCCAGGTAAGTCTGGTCACAATCATGACAAGTTACAAAGGTATTTACAGATTACAGAGGTACGTAATGGGTCCAGGGACTGGGCCCCCAAAGTTTTGATAGCTGAACTAGGTACAAAGGTAATGAGCTCACAAGTTACAAAGGTAATGAATTCTGTAGAATGGTTACTTACGTTTATACTTTGGCTACAATCATGAACAAATTATAGAGTAATGAGCAATTCACACTTCCACACCCGGTCACAACTGTAATGGGTTATTGGTGCAAATATTGATTGTTGAGTCACACACACCACACACACATCTCAGTAGTAGTAACCAGTTACCAGTAACCAGTGTACCGTTGACTCAACGACCAACCGTCTCTGCCTGAGTCACTATCTGAACTCATATTGCGCTGACCTGGCATTATTCAAAGACCCTCTATGGGTACGTGGGCGGCCAGTCAGTCAGTGTTACGAGAGTGAGCAAGGAGGCAGGTCACGGCTGTAAGGGCGTTATCCACCTTATCTGTAATTATACGTAATACCAGCCTACGTGAGTATTTCTTACCTAATTCACGTGTCGAACTCCCACATGATAAACACACACACACACACACACACACACACACACACACACACACACACACACACACACACACACACACACACTTTAGTTTAATATCTTTATGCACCCCATACCCATCCTGTGGGCGGTAGTCAAAAGATTACAAAGGTACATAATGGGTCCAGTGACTGGACCCCAAAGTTATGATAGCTGAACTAGTTACAAAGGTAATGAACTCCAGGTAGATCTGGTCACTAATCATGGCAAGTTACAGAGGTAATGAATCAGCTTCACTCCTATACATGGTTACAGTCATGAACAAATTACAAAGTAATGAACCACTGATACGTCCACACCTGGTCACAATTGTAATGAGTTATAAATACAAATATTAAGTGGATCATACACCCACACTAGTGCACGCGCGCACATACACACACGAGGGCGCACGCACGGACATGTGCACACGAGCGTACAAATATATGCATACACACAAGGACGCACACCCACACACACACACACACACACACACACACACACACACACACACACACACACACATGCACACATGTGGTAATGCTTTATTTACAGCTAGCAAAGTCAGGGTATTTCTCCAGAATGGTCTGCAATATACCACTGTGGATAAAATACTTAGCCATTTCTTGAACACTTCTGAGTGAGTTGTTTCTAAATTCATTAATTTGATCACACTCCAGTACATAATGACGCAATGTGTGACAATAGTCCATCTGGCAAAGTTTACATTTCGTTTGGTCTACATCTGGTGGTGGTGATTTAACCTGCCAAAGATACTTGTAACCCAGCCGGAGCCGGGCAGTAGTGACATCCAAGAGTCTACTTATCTTGTTGGATGCACCATAGACATGTGGCTCCTCCTGCATGATGGAATGATGATAGATGGACTGACTTGTGTCAATCTCTCTAAGTCTTAAGTCAATAAAGTTCATTTGAAGTTCTTTTCGTATTATTGTTCTCAAACTGCTAAATGACAACCCAAGATTGTAATCTACCCCCTCTTTGAAAGCATACAGCTTAGCCAATTTATCAGTTCTATCATGCATCTGAAGACCAATGTGAGATGGAATCCACAGCATGTGCACTCTGACTCCACTGTCCACAATCTTACCATATCTATGTCTGGCTTCGGACAAAAGCATGCCACAATTTATACTTAATGAGTTGAGAGCATTTATGGATGACAGAGAATCAGTTACAATTAAAGTGTCAACCTTAGATACATGGACACATTTGAGTGCAAGGAGTATGGCAAACAGTTCTGTTTGAAGGGTAGAGGCCCAGTTATTGATGCGTGCTCCAATTTCTTTATGAGAGCCATCACTCTGTGTGACAACAGCAGCACTACCAGCTGCACCAGTGGACTGGTGAACAGAACCATCGACGTAAATAATTTGTGAAAGATTGTTCTGTGTGACTAAGTTATCAATACAGCTTAAGGCATCATATTTGGCTTCAAGACGAAGCTTTGGTTGTGATTTAAGAAGAGTTTTGGGGGGAAATGGAGGAATGGTCGTTTGGAATGGGGTAATATCCCATGGAGCAGGGAAATGTCTCTGTTGTCCAACTTGATATAGATCATGTAGCTGGTTCATGCGGAGGTCGGTTCCAGTTTTTTCGATCCATTTGGAAGGATGTTCACCAGTGCTGAGGAAAGTTTGGAGGGCTTCTGTGCAGGGGTTTGAATGGGCTAGCCTAAGCATATTGACCCCAATAAGGATATTTCTTTCAGTAACACGATCTCTAATGCTTGGAATATTAAGTTCTTTCCGCATATTTAAAATTTTGGCAGTACGAGGGCATCCTAGGATGATCCTCATTGCTTCGTTTTGCAGTTTTTCCAGCCCTCCAAGCTTCCAGTCAGACACGAGTGCAAGTAGTGGCGCTGCATAATCAACCAATGATCTAATATAAGCAAGATACATCATTTTCACAATTTTAACATTAGCACCATACCTGGGATGAAAACCTGCCACAACTCTAAGTGCTCTCAGCCTTTCTTTGTATTGGCGACAAAGTCTCGTTACAACAGGTCCAAGTAGTGGAACCTCAAAGCCTAGATACCTGTATCTGCTTACATATTCTAGAAGAGACCCATCATGCAACTGGATCTGACGAACTGTGCCTCTCTGCCGAGGAGGACGCCTGTTGAGTATCTTTGTTTTATCCCCTGAGATTATTAACCCCAGGTCCTGACACGAGGCTAAAACATGATTAAGAATGTTTTGGGTGTTGGAGAATCCGGTAGTGTGAATCATTATGTCATCAGCAAAACTAACCATATAATGATGGGGCTGGCTAGGCATGGCATTAAGTAAGGCATTAATCAAAATGTTGAAAAGGGTGGGACTAAGCACACCTCCCTGTGGGGTCCCTAATTCAAAATCTTTAGTTACACTTCTATCTCCCTGGAACAACACAGACGACTTTCTGTTGGACAGGTAACCTTTAATCCAGCGGAGAAGCCATCCTCCAACATCCATTCTGGCAAGTTCACTAATGATTACATGTCTGTTGGCTACATCAAAAGCGGATTTAAGGTCAAGGAACGTAGTGTATGAGCTGTCAGTGTGCAGAGTGAGAAAGGTGGTAATGCAATGATGCACACTCCTTGCATGCATGAAGTCGTTATCATGTCCCCCCTATCTCTCCTGTCCTCCAGTGTCGTCAGGTTGATTTCCCTTAACCTCTCCTCATAGGACATACCTCTTAACTCTGGGACTAGTCTTGTTGCAAACCTTTGAACTTTCTCTAGTTTCTTTACATGCTTGGCTAGGTGTGGGTTCCAAACTGGTGCCTCATACTCCAATATGGGCCTAACGTACACGGTGTACAGGGTCCTGAACGATTCCTTATTAAGATGTCGGAATGCTGTTCTGAGGTTTGCCAGGCGCCCATATGCTGCAGCAGTTATTTGGTTGATGTGCGCTTCAGGATATTTGCCCGGTGTTATACTCACCCCAAGATCTTTTTCCTCGAGTCAGGTTTGTAGTCTCTGGCCCCCTAGACTGTACTCCATCTGCGGTCTTCTTTGCCCTTCCCCAATCTTCATGACTTTGCACTTGGTGGGGCTGAACTCTAGGAGCCAATTGCTGGACCAGGCTTGCAGCCTGTGAAGATCCCTTTGTAGTTCTGCTTGGTCCTCTTCCGAATGAATTATTCTCATCAACTTCACATCATCTGCAAGCAGGGATACTTCGGAGTCTATTCCTTCAGTCATGTTGTTCACAAATACCAGAAACAGCACCGGTCCTAGGACTGACCCCTGTGGAACTAACTTCACACAGTGAAGGTCAGGATTCGATTCCCAGCAAAGGATAGAAACACTGGGCGTGTTTCGTTACACCGGTTGTCCATGTTCACCCATCAGTCCCCTCACGGAAGGTTCCTTGATGTTGGTGAGGGGCTCTTGATTTAGGGAGTTGGATCTGTGCTCCAGTTCCCCGAATTAAGCCTGAATACCTTCCACATTCCCCCCCCCCCGGCGCTGTATAATCCTACGGGTTTAGCGCTTCCCCCTTGATTATTATAATAATCACCCAACAGTAATAATTGGTACTTGGGTGTTAGTTGACTGGTGTGGGTCGCATCCTGGGACAAAATTGACCTAATTTGCCCGAAATGCTCTGCATAATAAGCGGCTTTCTATATTGTAGTATGTCACTGATGTATTTGTAGAAATAAAGATATTATATAATAAGAGCCTTTCGCCGGCACCTGGGAAATAAGAGATAATCAGGTTTGCTCCAAGGAAAGAGGATTAGCCTAGTTCCTTGAGTCACGAACCCCTCACCAGCATTAAGGTACCTCCTTCGATTGATAGAGTCAAAGGTTCTAAGAAGGTCTATTATCTGTGAATATAGTTGGCAGTTGAGAAAAACGGGTGTGGTGGACTGTGTCGGGAGCGAGTGATAAGTAATCACATCTAAAGTCTTGCTACCCCCGATCCAAGATACTGGAGCTATTCTTCCCTTCTTTGGAACAAGGCTGCTTGTCTCCCATTCACAGGCGCTATATGAGGTACAGTTAACGAAGTCTGTCTCCCTGCGCTGGGAGACTTCAGTAGAGTGATGATATTATTAAGCACTGCAGTAAGTATTGGTTCAGTAGTTATAGAGGTCATCTTGATGGTGATGAAGGGTTTTTTATCCAAGAAATTGGAGCTACCCTCTTAGATCTAGCCTTGTTATCTCCCACTCTCCAGGCGCTTCATGATTCCTGCTGGTTTAGGGGCTTTACATGAACCTAATTTGAGAGAACCTTGCGGATGTTTGTTGGGGAATGTGCACACTGGATATGATACAGCCTCTCATCATCATCATCATCATCATCATCATCATCATCATCATCATCATCATCATCATCATCATCATCATCATCATCATCATCATCATCATCATCATCATCATCATCATCATCATCATCATCATCATCATCATCATCATCATCATCATCATCATCATCATCATCTGTATCTGTTAATCCAGTCCCGCTGCAAGTCATGTGAAGTGTCAATGTGTAATAAAAACTTGAAACCTATGGATGTATTCAGGTGTTGGTCATCATCAATTTTATGATGATCATCATTATGGGGAAGTGCTGAGCCATTGAGAGATCATACAATTTCTGGAGTTGTTTGATCCCCATAAGGGTAGAACAGGTCAAATTCTATGGATCAAGGTACCTCGTTTGAGAAGAGACCCCTCAAGGAAGGTTCCTTGATGCTGGTGAGGGGCTCTTGATCTAGGGAACTGGATGTGTGCTCCAGTTCCCTGAGTTAAACCTGAATACCTTCCATCCCTCCCCCAAGCACTGTATAATCCTATGGGTTTAGTGCTTCCCCCTTGATTATAATAATAATAATTGAGAAGAGACAAGACATGAACGAACACATATGAAACATGCACCTACACATATGTATGCAAGTGTACCTAAGTTTTATAGATATATAGATATATATATATATATATATATATATATATATATATATATATATATATATATATATATATATATATATATATATATATGTCGTGCCGAATATGTAAAACTGGTCAATTAGCAAGAAATCATTTAAAATTAAGTCCTGTCTGAAATTTTCTCTTATACGTTTAAAGATATATTTTTTTCATTAATATTGATGTAAAAATTTATAATTTTGCACCAAAAGAATCTTAGAAAACTTACCTAACCTTATTAAAACAAGAACAATTTATTTTAGCCTAACCCAACTAAATATATTTTAGATTTGTTTACAATAATTTAATACTAAACAAACACAGTGAAATATATTTTTTTCGTTAGGTTCAGAATGATTTTGGCGAAATTATTGCATACACAAATTTTCACTCGTCCTATATGGCAAGATGAGCGTTGCTATTTAAGCCAAGATGGCAAGTTCTGCCTATTCGGCCCCTCAAGGAAGGTTCCTTAATGTTGGTGAGGGGCTCTTGATTTAGGGAATTGGATCTGTGCTCGAGTTCCCTGAATTAAGCCTGAATGACTTCCACATCCCCCCCCCAGGCGCTGTATAATCCTCCGGGTTTAGCGCTTCCCCCTTGATTATAATAATAATAATAATCTGCCTATTCGGCACGACATATATATACATATATACCTGGAGTACCTGGAGGTACTCCAGGTATATATGTATATATGTATATATGTATATATGTATATATGTATATGTATATATGTATATATATATATATATATATATATATATATATATATATATATATATATATATATATATATATATATATATATATATATTGTAGGTAATAGGTTGGTAGACAGAAACTGCCCAGGGAGGGACTACCGCCCTGCCGAGTGTAAAACTGAAGCCTGTAATTGTTTTACATGATGGTAGGATTGCTGGTGTCTTTTTTGTCTGTCTCATACACATCCAAGATTTCAGGTACGTCTTGCTACTTCTACTTACACTTAGGTCACACTACACATACATGTACAAGCATATATATACACACACCCCTCTGGGTATTCTTCTATTTTCTTTCTAGTTCTTGTTCTTGTTTATTTCCTCTTATCTCCATGGGGAAGTGGAACAGAATTCTTCCTCCGTAAGCCATGCGTGTTGTAAGAGGCGACGAAAATGCCGGGAACAAGGGGCTAGTAACCCCTTCTCCTGTATAAATTTACTAAATTTAAAAAGAGAAACTTTTGTTTTTCTTTTTGCCACCCTGTCTCGGTGGGATACGGCCGGTTTGATGAATATAAATATATATATATATATATATATATATATATATATATATATATATATATATATATATATATATATATATATATATATATATATATATATATTTTTATATATATATATATATATATATATATATATATATATTATATATATATATATATATATATATATATATATATATATATATATATATATATATATATATCTATATATATATATATATATATATATATATATATATATATATATATATATATATATATATATGTCGTGCCGAATATGTAAAACTGGTCAATTAGCAAGAACTCATTTAAAATTAAGTCCTTTCTGAAATTTTCTTTTATACGTTTTAAGATATAATTTTTTCATTAATGTTAATGAATTTTTTTTTATTTTGCACCAAAAGAATCTTAGAAAACTTACCTAACTTTATTACAACAAGAACAATTTATTTTAGCCTAACCCAACTAAATATATTTTAGATTTGGTATCTGCAGACATGGGAAATCTGGAAAAACAGACGGGACGTGCAACTATGACCACCCTAGAAAATGCCATGCCCATATGACAACAGGAAAATGCAAACTCCCTTCCTGTAAGCTTTTTCACCCTGAACTGTGTACCTCTTCAGTACAGGAAAGACTGTGCCATAACTTAAATTGCCAGGCACACCATCTAAAGGGTACAAAAAGATACAAAACATCCAGGCCATGGGAAAACCTGGGTAGCCACAGCCACTCAAGAGGGAGAGGTTTTTTAGTGCCAGGAAGGAAAAAAAACTGGCAGGAAATGGCAGAAATCGTACACCAAATCCAGTCATTCCTGGAGTGGAACCACAGTCGATGGCCTCCACTCCAAACCAACAGATACAGATACTAATGCCGGAAAAAAAATCCCCTCCCCCAGTACCAACAATACCACCAGTCCGATGACATTCTTCTTTGCAAATATACAGGGTCTAAAGCCAGCAACAAACAACAAAATACCTTTCATCTGTGGACTGCTTGCAGAGGCAAAGGCAATGTTCACGGCTTTCACTGAGACCCACATAAAGGATCACTTGGACAACGAAATATGGATCCCAGGTTACAACCTATACAGATGTGACAGAGTGAACAGGCAAAAGGGATGGGGGTTGGCCTGTACATTGCAGAGTCACTTGTTTGCACAGAACTGCTAAATGCCTCAAATGATGTAGTGGAAGTTTTAGCAGTAAAGGTCGAGAACCAAAACCTAGTCATTGTGGTAGTCTACAAGCCTCCGGATGCAACATCCCAGCAATTCCAGGAACAGCTGTTAAAAATTGACCACTGTCTGGAAAATCTTCCAGCTCCTGCACCCAACATCTTGCTCCTGGGGGATTTCAACTTAAGGCACCTAAAATGGAGGAATATAGCAAATAATATTGTTGCAGTAATAACACCAGGAGGCAGCTCTGATGAAAACTCACTCTCACACGAGCTTTTAAATCTCTGCACAAAATTCAATTTAAACCAGCAAATAATAGAGCCTACTAGACTGGAGAATACACTAGACCTCATCTTCACCAACAATGATGATCTGATAAGAAATGTCACCATATCAAAAACAATATACTCAGATCACAACATAATTGAGGTTCAGACATGTATGCGTGGAGCCCAAGACCGACATAATGAGACTAGTCACGAGTAAGCATTCACCAAATTCAACTTCAATAACAAAAACATAAAGTGGGACCAAGTAAACCAAGTCCTAACCGATATAAGCTGGGAAGATATACTAAGCAACACAGACCCCAAAGTATGCCTAGAACAGATTAACTTGGTGGCACTCGATGTATGCACAAGGCTTATTCCTCTAAGAAAAAGGAGGAGTAGATGTAAAATAGAAAGAGACAGGCGCTCCCTTTACAGGCGACGGAAAAGAATAACAGAGCGGCTAAAAGAGGTCAATATATCTGAAATGCGTAGGGAGACACTGGTCAGAGAAATAGCAAGCATCGAACTCAAGCTAAAGGAATCTTATAGGAGTCAGGAATCGCGGGAAGAACTAAAAGCCATAAATGAAATCGAAAGAAACCCAAAGTATTTCTTCTCCTATGCCAAATCAAAGTCGAGAACAACATCCAGTATTGGGCCCCTACTTAAACAAGATGGGTCCTACACAGATGACAGCAAGGAAATGTGTGAGCTACTCAAGTCCCAATATGACTCAGTTTTTAGCAAGCCGCTAACCAGACTGAGAGTCGAAGATCAAAACGAATTTTTTATGAGAGCCACAAAATTTGGTTAACACAAGCCTATCCGATGTTATCCTGACGCCAAATGACTTCGAACAGGCGATAAATGACATGCCCATGCACTCTGCCCCAGGGCCAGACTCATGGAACTCCGTGTTCATCAAGAACTGCAAGAAGCCCCTATCACGAGCCTTTTCCATCCTATGGAGAGGGAGCATGGACACAGGGGTCGTCCCACAGTTACTAAAAACAACAGACATAGCCCCACTCCACAAAGGGGGCAGTAAAGCAACAGCAAAGAACTACAGACCGATAGCACTAACATCCCATATCATAAAAATCTTTGAAAGGGTCCTAAGAAGCAAGATCACCACCCATCTAGAAACCCATCAGTTACACAACCCAGGGCAACATGGGTTTAGAACAGGTCGCTCCTGTCTGTGTCAACTATTGGATCACTACGACAAGGTCCTAAATGCACTAGAAGATAAAAAAGAATGCTGATGTAATATATACAGACTTTGCAAAAGCCTTCGACAAGTGTGACCATGGCATAATAGCGCACAAAATGCGTGCTTAAGGGATAACAGGAAAAGTCGGTCGATGGATCTATAATTTCCTCACTAACAGAACACAGAGAGTAGTCGTCAACAGAGTAAAGTCCGAGGCAGCTACGGTGAAAAGCTCTGTTCCACAAGGCACAGTACTCGCTCCCATCTTGTTCCTCATCCTCATATCCGACATAGACAAGGATGTCAGCCACAGCACCGTGTCTTCCTTTGCAGATGACACCCGAATCTGCATGACAGTGTCTTCCATTGCAGACACTGCAAGGCTCCAGGCGGACATCAACCGAATCTTTCAGTGGGCTGCAGAAAACAATATGAAGTTCAACGATGAGAAATTTCAATTACTCAGATATGGTAAACACGAGGAAATTAAATCTTCATCAGGGTACAAAACAAATTCTGGCCACAAAATAGAGCGAAACACCAACGTCAAAGACCTGGGAGTGATCATGTCGGAGGATCTCACCTTCAAGGACCATAACATTGTATCAATCGCATCTGCTAGAAAAATGACAGGATGGATAATGAGAACCTTCAAAACTAGGGAGGCCAAGCCCATGATGACACTCTTCAGGTCACTTCTTCTATCTAGGCTGGAATATTGCTGCACACTAACAGCACCTTTCAAGGCAGGTGAAATTGCTGACCTAGAAAATGTACAGAGAACCTTCACGGCGCGCATAACGGAGATAAAACACCTCAATTACTGGGAGCGCTTGAGGTTCCTGAACCTGTATTCCCTGGAACGCAGGCGGGAGAGATACATGATTATATACACCTAGAAAATCCTAGAGGGACTAGTACCGAACTTGCACACGAAAATCACTCACTACGAAAGCAAAAGACTTGGCAGACGATGCAACATCCCCCCAATGAAAAGCAGGGGTGTCACTAGCACGTTAAGAGACCATACAATAAGTGTCAGGGGCCCGAGACTGTTCAACTGCCTCCCAGCATACATAAGGGGGATTACCAACAGACCCCTGGCAGTCTTCAAGCTGGCACTGGACAAGCACCTAAAGTCGGTTCCTGACCAGCCGGGCTGTGGCTCGTACGTTGGTTTGCGTGCAGCCAGCAGCAACAGCCTGGTTGATCAGGCTCTGATCCACCAGAAGGCCTGGTCACAGACCGGGCCGCGGGGGCGTTGACCCCCGGAACTCTCTCCAGGTAAACTCCAGGTAAACAGTAATTTAATACTAAACAAACCCAGTGAAATGTATTTTTTTCGTTAGGTTCAGAATGATTTTGGCGAAATTATTGCATACACAAATTTTCACTTGACCTATATGGCAAGATGAACGTTGCTATTTAAGCCAAGATCGCAAGTTCTGCCTATTCGGCACGACACACACACACACACATATATATATATATATATATATATATATATATATATATATATATATATATATATATATATATATATATATATATATATATATATATATATATATATATCCTTCCTCCCAAGCCATGCGTGTCGTAAGAGGTGATTAAAATGCCGAGAGGAAGGTATTAGTAACCCCTTCTGTATAAATTACTTAATATAAAAAAAAAAGAAAAACTTTGGTTTCTTATGTACATACACCTTATAGCCAATTCAAACGCCCTGAATCTGAGGAGCTGTTGATCCAAAGAATTGAACATATCCTCCTTTCCCTTGAATCGAACTTCATTGCGTTGCTCCTAAGAATGTCATATTAGCACTGCTATCTGTTGTAACTAAACGAGTTTGTGTACTGGCGGACGCTGGGACACACACGACTTAAGTTCCAGTCCCTATCATCAAGGTTGTTGATGATGATAACACTTGAGTACATCCAGAAGTTTGAATTTTTCTTACACATTTACACACAATAACTTACAGAGAGACTAGAGTAACAGGTAACGAGAGGACTACAATTATATTCCAAATCTCACATTAAGTAGTAGTAAAGAGAAATTTTGGATTTGGACATTTTATCATCAAAGGATATTGTCTTTTAAAGGACAACTAAAAATCAATAATACAACGAGTGCTGTTGTAAGGCAGAGCAGCAATCTTCAGATTGATGTTTCAAAATTACAGGAGATACATGTCGTTGTTTTAGCGAGCTATCTGTTGTGTTAAAACTGTTCATCTGTGGTGGACTCCTCCCAGGGGATAAATTATTGTACCACAAAATACATATAGCTGGCATCAGTAGTGAGCGACCTTCAATGTCTTCCTCCTCTCTCTCTCTCTCTCTCTCTCTCTCTCTCTCTCTCTCTCTCTCTCTCTCTCTCTCTCTCTCTCTCTCTCTCTCTCTCTCTCTCTCTCTCTCTCTCTCTCTCTCTCTCCTCCCTCCTTCCTTCTTTCAAGTTTATCCTTTGTATGGACTGATGAAGCCACTGTGTGGCGAAACGTTTCCTCATTAAAGATACCCAAGAGTTGCACATGTGTCTAATTTAACAACGTGTCGGTTCTTTGAACCATTCATCTACATTCCTTCTTTCCTTTCTTCCCTCCTCTCCCTTCCTCCTTCACTCCCAATTCCCACTCTGACCAATCCAGGATGGTAGTAAACATACAACACCACTCCTTGATAATAATTAAGGAAGCAAAGTACAGTTATACACATATATATATATATATATATATATATATATATATATATATATATATATATATATATATATATATATATATATATATATATATATACATATATATATATATATATATATATATATATATATATATATATATATATATATATATATATATATATATATATATATGTCGTGCCGAATATGTAAAACTGGTCAATTAGCAAGAACTCATTTAA
>NC_091331.1:18531559-18604059 GCF_038502225.1 Cherax quadricarinatus | reverse complement strand
TAGGGTTATAATTGAAAGAATTAGAGGTAAGACAGAATGTAGAATTGCAGATGAGCAAGGAGGCTTCAGAGTGGGTAGGGGATGTGTAGATCAAGTGTTTACATTGAAGCATATATGTGAACAGTATTTAGATAAAGGTAGGGAAGTTTTTATTGCATTTATGGATTTAGAAAAGGCATATGATAGAGTGGATAGAGGAGCAATGTGGCAGATGTTGCAAGTTTATGGAATAGGTGATAAGTTATTAAATGCTGTAAAGAGTTTTTATGAGGATAGTGAGGCTCAGGTTAGGGTGTGTAGAAGAGAGGGAGAATACTTACCGGTAAAAGTAGGTCTTAGACAGAGATGTGTAATGTCACCATGGTTGTTTAATATATTTATAGATGGGGTTGTAAAAGAAGTAAATGCTAGGGTGTTCAGGAGAGGGGTGGGATTAAATTATGGGGAATCAAATTCAAAATGGGAATTGACACAGTTACTTTTTGCTGATGATACTGTGCTTATGGGAGATTCTAAAGAAAAATTGCAAAGGTTAGTGGATGAGTTTGAGAATGTGTGTAAAGGTAGAAAGTTGAAAGTGAACATAGAAAAGAGTAAGGTGATGAGGGTATCAAATGATTTAGATAAAGAAAAATTGGATATCAAATTGGGGAGGAGGAGTATGGAAGAAGTGAATGTTTTCAGATACTTGGGAGTTGACGTGTCGGCGGATGGATTTATGAAGGATGAGGTTAATCATAGAATTGATGAGGGAAAAAAAGTGAGTGGTGCGTTGAGGTATATGTGGAGTCAAAAAACGTTATCTATGGAGGCAAAGAAGGGAATGTATGAAAGTATAGTAGTACCAACACTCTTATATGGATGTGAAGCTTGGGTGGTAAATGCAGCAGCGAGGAGACGGTTGGAGGCAGTGGAGATGTCCTGTCTAAGGGCAATGTGTGGTGTAAATATTATGCAGAAAATTCGGAGTGTGGAAATTAGGAGAAGGTGTGGAGTTAATAAAAGCATTAGTCAGAGGGCAGAAGAGGGGTTGTTGAGGTGGTTTGGTCATTTAGAGAGAATGGATCAAAGTAGAATGACATGGAAAGGATATAAATCTATAGGGGAAGGAAAGAGGGGTAGGGGTCGTCCTCGAAAGGGTTGGAAAGAGGGGGTAAAGGAGGTTTTGTGGGTGAGGGGCTTGGACTTCCAGCAAGCGTGCATGAGCGTGTTAGATAGGAGTGAATGGAGACGAATGATACTTGGGACCTGACGATCTGTTGGAGTGTGAGCAGGGTAATATTTAGTGAAGGGATTCAGGGAAACCGGTTATTTTCATATAGTCGGACTTGAGTCCTGGAAATGGGAAGTACAATGCCTGCACTTTAAAGGAGGGGTTTGGGATATTGGCAGTTTGGAGGGATATGTTGTGTATCTTTATACGTATATGCTTCTAAACTGTTGTATTCTGAGCACCTCTGCAAAAGCAGTGATAATGTGTGAGTGAGGTGAAAGTGTTGAATGATGATGAAAGTATTTTCTTTTTGGGGATTTTCTTTTTTTTTTGGGTCAACCTGCCTCGGTGGGAGACGATCGACTTGTTGAAATATATATATATATATATATATATATATATATATATATATATATATATATATATATATATATATATATATATATATATATATCTATATATATATATATATATATATATATATATATATATATATATATATATATATATATATACATATATATATATATATATATATATATATATATATATATATATATATATATATATATATATATATATATATATATATATATATATATATATATATATATAATGATTAGTCTGAATTCTAAGAAATGTTTTCTAAAACATCGTTTTGTCTTATCAGAGTTTGATTTTTTATGTTATATTATACAGCTTCAAATTTAATTAATTTTCATTGTAGTTGAGAGTTGAGCTTCACGTGACCACACACTCCAGTGTCTGCTTTATGTATGTTAAAACCGTCTTGAAGATTATGAGCAGTGTTGACCAACTAGTGTTCATGTTAGGTAATATTTCACTGTACTCACTTAATTGTGGTTGCAGGGGTCGAGACTCAGCTCCTGGCCCCGCCTCTTCACTGATCGCTACTAGGTCCTCTCTCTGCTTCCTGAGCTTTGTCATACCTCGTCTTATAGCTATGTATGGTTCCTGCCTCCACTACATCACTTGCTAGACTATTCCACTTCCTGACAAATCTATGACTGAAGAAATACTTCCTAGCATCCCTGTGACTCGTCTGAGTCTTCAGTTTCTAATTGTGAACCTTTGTTTCTGTGTCCCCTCTTTGGAACATCCTGTCTCTGTCCACCTTATCTATTTCACGCAGTATTTTGTATGTCGTTATCATGTCTCCCCTGACCCTCCTGTCCTCCAGTGTCGTCAGGCCGATTTCCCTCAACCTTTCTTCGTAGGACACTTCCCTGAGCTCCAGAACTAGCCTTGTTGCAAACCTTTGCACTTTCTCTAATTTCTTGACGTGCTTGACCAGGTGTGGGTTCCAAGCTGGTGCTGCATACTGGTGTGGGTGTGTGTGTACTCACCTAATTGTACTCACCTAATTGTGGCTGCAGGGATCGAGACTCAGCTCCTGGCCCCGCCTCTTCACTGATCGCTACTAGGTCCTCTCCCTCTCTGCTTCCTGAGCTTTGTCATACCTCTTCTTAAAACTATGTATGGTTCCTGCCTCCACTACTTCACTTGCTAGGCTATTCCACTTCCTGACGACTCTATGACTGAAGAAATACTTCCTAACGTCCCTGTGACTCGTCTGAGTCTTCAGCTTCCAGTTGTGACCCCTTGTTTCTGTGTCCCCTCTCTGGAACATCCTGTCTCTGTCCACCTTGTCTGTTCCCCGCAGTATCTTGTATGTCGTCATCATGTCTCCCCTGACCCTTCTGCCCTGTGTGTGTGAGAGAGAGAGAGAGAGAGAGAGAGAGAGAGAGAGAGAGAGAGAGAGAGAGAGAGAGAGAGAGAGAGAGAGAGAGAGAGAGAGAGAGAGAGAGAGAGATTCTACACAACAAGACGGGCAGTAAACGGAAACTACACTCTGACTGTACTCTTCTCCAGAACATCACTTCATCCGAGATCATTTTTTCCTAGGATGACTCGAGTCTAGAATATCTTTGTACAGCATAATATCATCGAAATGAAGTTAAATGACCAAATGAAATCACTGCCCCACAGATGGCTTAAACTTCTTTCAAATGAGCTTATGTAGGTAGCACTACTTAGCTTGTAAATAAAGTTAGGAACCTTAAACCTAACCTTGCAAAACCCTGGAGAGAGAGAGAGAGAGAGAGAGAGAGAGAGAGAGAGAGAGAGAGAGAGAGAGAGAGAGAGAGAGAGAGAGAGAGAGAGAGAGAGAGAGAGAGAGAGAGAGAGAGAAATGAGTGAGAGATTCTAGCATGATTCTTGAGACTGTAATCTCAAGGCAGATGACAGCGTTTTTCGACTGCCACTTACTTCTTTGTGACCATCAATACGGTTTCAGAAAAGTCACTCTTCTGCTGATATGCTGTTAAACCTCTTCACTATGTGGCATCAGTCACTGGTTTCCAAGATCAGTTGTGTAGTAGCACTGGACATTACTGGTGCTTTCGACAGAGTGTGGTACCAGAGACTCTTGATAAAACTGCAATCACTAGGAGTCGCTGGCTCTGCACTATGCATTCATAGTGATTACCTTTGAGGTAGATCTCTAGGAGTAGTTTTCAATGAGACAGATTCAACAAGACACTCTTTTGGTGCCAGTTTTTCACAGGGAAGTGTACTTGGGCCGTTGTTATGGAATGTCTACTTCAATGACCTTTTTCAGGTCATCCCAGAATCACACGCATATGCTGACTACTGTACTCTGACATTTACTTCTCCAAGGGAGGAAATGCTATCTGCTCTTAATTACATCAATCACCAGCTTATAGCTATATCAGCCTGGGGAAAACGATGACAGATTATATCTGCTTCTGAGAAAACACAAAGGATAACGGCCTCTAGGCGCCATAATGGTAATGCTGGAGTAGTATTAAGAATGAAGGGGAAAGTGTTGGAACCCGGGAATGAGGTTCATATCATTGGGGCGAAATTTGATTCCAAACTATGAAGAACTGCTTAGTAAATCTCGCAAACAATGCGACCAGGAAGCTTACGGCGCTTAGATATATTTTTCATCTGCTCGATAGTAGAGGCTGCAAGACTCTGTATGAGGCACAAGTGTGCTCACCTTAAGCATGCTCCACTTTCTTGGATTGCCTGCCCCCCGTTTCACCTACGACGTTTTGACATAATAGAGAACAGAGCAAGATGACTCGCCTCTTGTCTGGACCTGGCCTGGACAGGTCTGGGATTTCAGGAGAGCCTTCAACACCAGAGAGATTTGGGTGGCTTTACAACAATGTACAATATCAATGTTGTTAAGGTACCACGCTTCTACACAACAAGACGGGCAGCGAACAGCAACTACACGTTAGTTGTACCCTTGTCAAGAACATCACTTCATTTGAGGTCATTCATTCCGAGAACGACGTCTGGAACATGTTCGCACAGCATATTGACATCGATGAGATAAAATCAGTTGACCAAACGAAATCGCTGGCTCACAGAGGCTCCACCTTCATCCTATTCCCTATTTGTATGTCCCATAACAATTAAAAAGACTTTTAAATGAGTTGAGGGCTCTGGTGGCCTGGTGGTTAACGCTCTCGCTTCACACGGTGAGGGCCTGGGTTCGATTCCGAGTAGAAACATTGGACGTGTTTCTTTCCACCTGTTGTCTATGTTCCCCATCAGTAAAATGGGTACCTGGGTGTTAGTCGACTGGTGTGGGTCGCATCCTGGGACACTGACCTAAGGAGGCCTGGTCACAGACCGGGCCGCGGGGGCGTTGACCCCCGGAACTCTCTCCAGGTAATCCAGGTAATCTCCAGGTAACAGCTCAATAACTTGTAAATATAGGTAGGAACTCATAACGTAACCCTATGAAACCATTATGTAAATGCAGAGGGAGAGAGAGAAAGAGAGAGAGAGAGAGAGAGAGAGAGAGAGAGAGAGAGAGAGAGAGAGAGAGAGAGAGAGAGAGAGAGAGAGAGAGAGAGAGAGAGAGTTCCACCAGAGGCGTCATAAGGGGGATGGCCGCCCCGGGTGACACCATTTAGGGGGTGACACTATAGAGCCTCTAAAAAACGGTAACACTAATGACCAAAGCCATACTGCAGCAACCTAAGAGAAAAATACTTCGTTTCTATATAGCCTATTATAGGATTACATACTACAAATAGGCCTATATAAGGAAAATCATTGATTTTGATGATGTGATAGATGATTCTGCAGGATTGAAGGCAAGGAAATGTAATATCAGATTCTTTGAGATGTTACCTGTACTCAAGGTTAAATCGGAATTAGTGTTTTTCTTTATTTTACAAGTTTTTTTTTTTCACTGTTGAAGAATAATAATAAATGTAGGATCAGTTGGTGTACTTAAAGTGGTATTTAAGATTATATTTCCTCAATATTACTACGATTATTTATTTTATCATTAATAAAGTTCGGTTTATGGCCTTTAAACGTTCTTATTGTTAAACATTATTAACTGGTCATGCAGCAGTGATGTTACTGGTCATGCAGCAGTGATGTCACTGGTCATGCAGCAGTGATGTTACTGGTCATGCAGCAGTGATGTCACTGGTCATGCAGCAGTGATGTAACTGGTCATGCAGCAGTGATGTAACTGGTCATGCAGCAGTGATGTAACTGGTCATGCAACAGTGATGTAACTGGTCATGCAGCAGTGATGTCACTGGTCATGCAACAGTGATGTAACTGGTCATGCAGCAGTGATGTCACTGGTCATGCAACAGTGATGTAACTGGTCATGCAGCAGTGATGTCACTGGTCATGCAACAGTGATGTAACTGGTCATGCAGCAGTGATGTCACTGGTCATGCAACAGTGATGTAACTGGTCATGCAGCAGTGATGTAACTGGTCATGCAGCAGTGATGTAACTGGTCATGCAGCAGTGATGTAACTGGTCATGCAGCAGTGATGTAACTGGTCATGCAGCAGTGATGTAACTGGTCATGCAGCAGTGATGTAACTGGTCATGCAGCAGTGATGTAACTGGTCATGCAGCAGTGATGTAACTGGTCATGCAGCAGTGATGTAACTGGTCATGCAGCAGTGATGTAACTGGTCATGCAGCAGTGATGTAACTGGTCATGCAGCAGTGATGTAACTGGTCATGCAGCAGTGATGTCACTGGTCATGCAACAGTGATGTAACTGGTCATGCAGCAGTGATGTAACTGGTCATGCAGCAGTGATATAACTGGTCATGCAGCAGTGATGTAACTGGTCATGCAGCAGTGATGTAACTGGTCATGCAGCAGTGATGTAACTGGTCATGCAGCAGTGATGTAACTGGTCATGCAGCAGTGATATAACTGGTCATGCAGCAGTGATGTAACTGGTCATGCAGCAGTGATGTAACTGGTCATGCAGCAGTGATGTAACTGGTCATGCAGCAGTGATATAACTGGTCATGCAGCAGTGATGTAACTGGTCATGCAGCAGTGATGTAACTGGTCATGCAGCAGTGATGTAACTGGTCATGCAGCAGTGATGTAACTGGTCATGCAGCAGTGATGTCAATGGTCATGCAGCAGTGATGTAACTGGTCATGCAGCAGTGATATAACTGGTCATGCAGCAGTGATGTAACTGGTCATGCAGCAGTGATGTAACTGGTCATGCAGCAGTGATGTAACTGGTCATGCAGCAGTGATGTAACTGGTCATGCAGCAGTGATGTAACTGGTCATGCAGCAGTGATGTAACTGGTCATGCAGCAGTGATGTAACTGGTCATGCAGCAGTGATGTCAATGGTCATGCAGCAGTGATGTAACTGGTCATGCAGCAGTGATGTCACTGGTCATGCAGCAGTGATGTAACTGGTCATGCAGCAGTGATATAACTGGTCATGCAGCAGTGATGTAACTGGTCATGCAGCAGTGATGTAACTGGTCATGCAGCAGTGATGTAACTGGTCATGCAGCAGTGATGTAACTGGTCATGCAGCAGTGATGTAACTGGTCATGCAGCAGTGATGTAACTGGTCATGCAGCAGTGATGTAACTGGTCATGCAGCAGTGATGTAACTGGTCATGCAGCAGTGATGTAACTGGTCATGCAGCAGTGATGTAACTGGTCATGCAGCAGTGATGTAACTGGTCATGCAGCAGTGATGTAACTGGTCATGCAGCAGTGATGTAACTGGTCATGCAGCAGTGATGTAACTGGTCATGCAGCAGTGATGTAACTGGTCATGCAGCAGTGATGTAACTGGTCATGCAGCAGTGATGTAACTGGTCATGCAGCAGTGATGTAACTGGTCATGCAGCAGTGATGTAACTGGTCATGCAGCAGTGATGTAACTGGTCATGCAGCAGTGATGTAACTGGAGTTTACTCCCCCATCATCCCCCCGCCCTTGGATTTCATATGGGTGACACCAGAGATGCCACCCCGGGTGACACCAACTCGAGCGACGCCTCTTGAGTTCCACCATAAAACACAGATGTGGAATTTTTTTTATATAATTTTCCTAAATTTAGCATGTGTAAATATGAATAATATAATAACTGCATATTAAAATGTGATGCTGATTTGACCCTTCAAGAAATATTGTGTGAAGGAGGGTGTGCAGCGGCCGCGGAGTGATACAGGGAAAGGACGCCACAGTGAATTAAGATATGAACACTGGCCGTTTAGTGGCGGCAAGTAATCCGGTATCATCAAGGCCATAATTGAGTGTTTCGGCCCGAATTTGTAATAGGAACCCGTGTTTATGTCACCTACTGAATAATTGGGACAAAATCTGTGGGACGTCTAAAATTACGTGTGGATAGTGAAAAACATAGGAGACTATGCCATCACTCACAGGGAAGTACGCCATTGTACTTTCATTTAGATTTCTTACTGGCCAGTGTAGGTTTCTATATGTTAGGTAGGCATTGTGGCATGATTCAACTACAATAATTAAATAGTAAGTGGTAATACGAATTTCTTTCCTAATAACACTATTGTATTATATGTATTGTACAATAATTATATTCTGTGTACTCAGCAAGCCAAATAATATAGTCCACACTATTTTATAATTTACCATTATTGGTATTAATGTTTAATATTATAATTATTAATTTAATGTCAGGGCAAGCTTTTTTGTGAATGATGATGGAGTGGGTATTGAAGGAGTGTGCAGCGCTGTATAGCCCTTGTGGCTTAGCGCTTCTTTTTGATTATAATATAATAATAATATTGAAGGAGTGACAGTCTTGTGACCTACTGTGACAAAGTTCCACTTCATCTAAATTACTTACACGTAATAATTCAGATAATACCCTAGTAAACTTGATGCAGGTAATTTCTCACAACAGACGTGGCTTATCGCTGCTAGAGCAGGATGTATCTTGTATCAACTAATGTAACACACATGACATTGTTACACTCTGCTGCTCACCCAATTTACTGGTATGCAATACCGACAAGATGAGGAAATATGACACGCGTCAACACCTGGATACCTAATATAATAATAATCTTTATTTCTACCAGTACATGTACAAGGTATACAGGCCTAGTTGACGTCCATGACACTACTATATAGAAAGCCCCCTTGTTATGCGGAGCATTTCGGGCAAATTAGGTAAATTTTGTCCCAGGATGCGACCCACACCAGCCAACTAAACACCCAGGTACCTATTTTACTGATGGGTGAACACTGGACAGCAGGTATGTTATGGAAACACGTCCTAATGTTTTCCAGCCATACCGGGTGATCGATCCCCAGACCTCAGCATGTGAGCTGAGTCCGGAGGCGATCCAGCTACTATGTTGCACATGTGTTTTAATGAGAAGTAGGAAAAAATGTGAGGTACACATACACCGTGCACCTTCAACACGTACACACACCGTGCACTTTCAACACGTACACACACCGTGCACCTTCAACACGTACACACCGTGAACCCTCAACACGTACACACACCGTGCACCTTCAGCACGTACACACACCGTGTACTTTCAACACGTACACACACGGCGCACTTTCAACACGTACACACACCGTGCACCTTCAACACGTACACACACCGTGAACCCTCAACACGTACACACACCGTGCACCTTCAACACCTACGTACACACACCGTGCACTTTCAACACGTATACACACCGGTCACCTTCAGCACGTACACACCGTGCACCTTCAACACGTACACAGCGTGAACCCTCAACACGTACACACCGTGCTCCTTCAGCACGTACGTACACCGTGCACCTTCAGCACGTACACCATGAACCTTCAACACGTACACACACAGTGCACCTTCAACACGTACACACCGTGCACCTTCAACACGTACACACACCGTGAACCCTCAACACGTACACACACCATGCACCTTCAACACGTACACACACCGTGAACCCTCAACACGTACACACACCGTGCACCTTCAACACGTACACACACCATGAACCTTCAACACGTACACACACCGTGCACCTTCAACACGTACACACACCGCGCACCTTCAACACGTACACATACCGTGAACCCTCAACATGTACACACACCATGAACCCTCAACTCGTACACACATAACCTTCAACACGTACACACACTTCACCTTCAACACGTACACACACTGCACTTTAAACACGTACACACACTGCACCTTCAACACGTACACACACTGCACCTTCAACACGTACACACACTGCACCTTCAACACGTACACACACTGTGCACCTTCAACACGTACACACACCATGAACCCTCAACACGTACACACACCACTTTCAACACGTACACACACTGCACCTTCAACACGTACACACACTGCACCTTCAACAAGTACACACACACCGTGCACCTTCAACACATACACACACCGTGCACCTTCAACACGTACACATACCGTGAGCCCTCAACACGTACACACACCATGAACCCTCAACACGTACACACACTGCACCTTCAACATGTACACAGCGTGAACCCTCAACACGTACACACCGTGCACCTTCAGCACGTACGTACACCGTGCACCTTCAGCACGTACACACCGTGAACCCTCAACACGTACACACACCGTGCACTTTCAACACGTACACACCGTGCACCTTCAACACGTACACACACCATGAACCCTCAACACGTACACATACAGTGCACCTTCAACACGTACACACACCGTGCACCTTCAACACGTACACACACCGTGAACCCTCAACACGTACACACACCATGCACCTTCAACACGTACACACACCGTGAACCCTCAACACGTACACACACCGTGCACCTTCAACACGTACACACACCATGAACCTTCAACACGTACACACACCGTGCACCTTCAACACGTACACACACCGCGCACCTTCAACACGTACACATACCGTGCACCCTCAACACGTACACACACCATGAACCCTCAACTCGTACACACACCACCTTCAACACGTACACACACTTCACCTTCAACACGTACATACACTGCACTTTAAACACGTACACACACTGCACCTTCAACACGTACACACACTGCACCTTCAACACGTACACACACTGCACCTTCAACACGTACACACACCGTGCACCTTCAACACGTACACACACCATGAACCCTCAACACGTACACACACCACTTTCAACACGTACACACACTGCACCTTCAACACGTACACACACTGCACCTTCAACACGTACACACACACCGTGCACCTTCAACACGTACACACAATATGAACCCTCAACACGTACACACAATATGAACCCTCAACACGTACACACACCGTACACCTTCAACACGTACACACACCGTGCACCTTCAACACGTACACATACCGTGAACCCTCAACACGTACACACACCATGAACCCTCAACACGTACACACACTGCACCTTCAACATGTACACACACTGCACTTTCAACACGTGCACACACTGCACTTTCAACACTTACACACACTGCACCTTCAACACGTACACACACTGCACCTTCAATACGTACACACACTGCACCTTCAACACGCACACACACTGCACCTTCAACACGTACACACACCGTGCACCTTCAACACGTACACACACCATGAACCCTCAACACGTACACATACAGTGCACCTTCAACACGTACACACACCGTGCACCTTCAACACGTACACACACCGTGAACCCTCAACACGTACACACACCATGCACCTTCAACACGTACACACACCGTGAACCCTCAACACGTACACACACCGTGCACCTTCAACACGTACACACGCCGCGCACCTTCAACACGTACACATACCGTGAACCCTCAACACGTACACACACCATGAACCCTCAGCTCGTACACACACTGCACCTTCAACACGTACACACACACCGTGCACCTTCAACACGTACACACAATATGAACCCTCAACACGTACACACACCGTACACCTTCAACACGTACACACACCGTGCACCTTCAACACGTACACATACTGTGAACCCTCAACACGTACACACACCATGAACTCTCAACACGTACACACACCGTGAACCCTCAACATGTACACACACCATGCACCTTCAACACGTACACACACCGTGAACCCTCAACACGTACACACACCATGCACCTTCAACACGTACACATACCGTGAACCCTCAACACGTACACACACCATGAACCCTCAACTCATACACACACCATCTTCAACACGTACACACACTTCACCTTCAACACGTACACACACTGCACTTTAAACACGTACACACACTGCACCTTCAACACGTACACACACTGCACCTTCAACACGTACACACACTGCACCTTCAACACGTACACACACTGCACCTTCATCACGTACACACACTGCACCTTCAACACGTACACACACTGCACCTTCAACACGTACACACACTGCACCTTCATCACGTACACACACTGCACCTTCAACACGTACACACACTGCACCTTCAACACGTACACACACTGCACCTTCAACACGTACACACACTGCACCTTCAACACGTACACACACTGCACCTTCAACACGTACACACACTGCACCTTCAACACGTACACACACTGCACCTTCAACACGTACACACACTGCACCTTCATCACGTACACACACTGCACCTTCAACACGTACACACACTGCACCTTCAACACGTACACACACTGCACCTTCATCACGTACACACACTGCACCTTCAACACGTACACACACTGCACCTTCAACACGTACACACACTTCACCTTCAACACGTACACACACTGCACTTTAAACACGTACACACACTGCACCTTCAACACGTACACACACTGCACCTTCAACACGTATACACACTGCACCTTCAACACGCACACACACCATGAACCCTCAACACGTACACACACCACTTTCAACACGTACGCACACTGCACCTTCAACACGTACACCCACTGCACCTTCAACACGTACACACACACCGTGCACATTCAACACGTACACACACCATGAACCCTCAACACGTACACACACCGTGCACCTTCAACACGTACACACACCGCGCACCTTCAACACGTACACATACCGTGCACCCTCAACACGTACACACACCATGAACCCTCAACTCGTACACACACCACCTTCAACACGTACACACACTTCACCTTCAACACGTACATACACTGCACTTTAAACACGTACACACACTGCACCTTCAACACGTACACACACTGCACCTTCAACACGTACACACACTGCACCTTCAACACGTACACAAACCGTGAACCCTCAACACTTACACACACTGCACCTTCAACACGTACACACACTGCACCTTCAATACGTACACACACTGCACCTTCAACACGCACACACACTGCACCTTCAACACGTACACACACCGTGCACCTTCAACACGTACACACACCATGAACCCTCAACACGTACACATACAGTGCACCTTCAACACGTACACACACCGTGCACCTTCAACACGTACACACACCGTGAACCCTCAACACGTACACACACCATGCACCTTCAACACGTACACACACCGTGAACCCTCAACACGTACACACACCGTGCACCTTCAACACGTACACACGCCGCGCACCTTCAACACGTACACATACCGTGAACCCTCAACACGTACACACACCATGAACCCTCAGCTCGTACACACACTGCACCTTCAACACGTACACACACACCGTGCACCTTCAACACGTACACACAATATGAACCCTCAACACGTACACACACCGTACACCTTCAACACGTACACACACCGTGCACCTTCAACACGTACACATACTGTGAACCCTCAACACGTACACACACCATGAACTCTCAACACGTACACACACCGTGAACCCTCAACATGTACACACACCATGCACCTTCAACACGTACACACACCGTGAACCCTCAACACGTACACACACCATGCACCTTCAACACGTACACACACCGTGAACCCTCAACACGTACACACACCGTGCATCTTCAACACGTACACACACCATGAACCTTCAACACGTACACACACCGTGCACCTTCAACACGTACACACACCGCGCACCTTCAACACGTACACATACCGTGAACCCTCAACACGTACACACACCATGAACCCTCAACTCATACACACACCATCTTCAACACGTACACACACTTCACCTTCAACACGTACACACACTGCACTTTAAACACGTACACACACTGCACCTTCAACACGTACACACACTGCACCTTCAACACGTACACACACTGCACCTTCAACACGTACACACACTGCACCTTCATCACGTACACACACTGCACCTTCAACACGTACACACACTGCACCTTCAACACGTACACACACTGCACCTTCATCACGTACACACACTGCACCTTCAACACGTACACACACTGCACCTTCAACACGTACACACACTGCACCTTCAACACGTACACACACTGCACCTTCAACACGTACACACACTGCACCTTCAACACGTACACACACTGCACCTTCAACACGTACACACACTGCACCTTCAACACGTACACACACTGCACCTTCATCACGTACACACACTGCACCTTCAACACGTACACACACTGCACCTTCAACACGTACACACACTGCACCTTCATCACGTACACACACTGCACCTTCAACACGTACACACACTGCACCTTCAACACATACACACACTTCACCTTCAACACGTACACACACTGCACTTTAAACACGTACACACACTGCACCTTCAACACGTACACACGCTGCACCTTCAACACGTATACACACTGCACCTTCAACACGCACACACACCATGAACCCTCAACACGTACACACACCACTTTCAACACGTACGCACACTGCACCTTCAACACGTACACACACTGCACCTTCAACACGTACACACACACCGTGCACATTCAACACGTACACACACCATGAACCCTCAACACGTACACACACCGTGCACCTTCAACACGTACACACACCGTGCACCTTCAACACGTACACATACCGTGAACCCTCAACAAGTACACACACCATGAACCCTCAACACGTACATACACTGCACCTTCAACACGTACACATACTGCACCTTCAACACGTACATACACTGCACCTTCAACACGTACATACACTGCACCTTCAACACGTACACACACTGCACCTTCAACACGTACACACACTGCACCTTCAACACGTACACACACTGCACCTTCAACACGTACACACACTGCACCTTCAACACGTACACACACTGCACCTTCAACACGTACACACACTGCACCTTCAACACGTACACACACTGCACCTTCAACACGCACACACACTGCACCTTCAACACTTACACACACTGCACCTTCAACACGTACACACACTGCACCTTCAATACGTACACACACTGCACCTTCAACACGCACACACACTGCACCTTCAACACGTGCACACACCGTGCACCTTCAACACGTACACACACCATGAACCCTCAACACATACACACACTGCACTTTCAACACGTACACACACTGCACCTTCAACACGTACACACACCGTGCACCTTCAACACGTACACACACCATGAACCCTCAACACGTACACACACCGTGCACCTTTAACACGTACACACAACGTGCACCTTCAACAAGTACACATACCGTGAACTTTCAACACGTACACACACCATGAACCCTCAACACGTACACATACTGCACCTTCAACACGTACACACACTGCACCTTCAACACGTACACACACTGCACCTTCAACACATACACACACCACCTTCAACACGTACACACACTGCACTTGCAACACGTACACACACTGCACCTTCAACACGTACACACACTGTACCTTCAACACGTACACACACTGCACCTTCAACACGTACACACACCACCTTCAACACGTACACACACTGCACCTTCAACACGTACACACACAGCACCTTCAACACGTACACACACTGCACCTTCAGCACGTACACACACTGCACCTTCAACACGTACACACACTGCACCTTCAACACGTACACACACACCACCTTCAACACGTACACACACTGCACCTTCAACACGTACATACACTGCACCTTCAACACGTACACACACTGCACCTTCAACACGTACACACACACCACCTTCAACACGTACACACACTGTACCTTCAACACGTACATACACTGCACCTTCAACACGTACACACACTGCACCTTCAACACGTACACACACTGCACCTTCAACACGTACACACACTGCATCTTCAACACGTACACACACTGCACCTTCAACACGTACATACACTGCACCTTCAACACGTACACACACTACACCTTCAACACGTACACACACTGCACCTTCAACACGTACACACACTGCACCTTCAACACGTACACACACTGCACCTTCAACACGTACACACACTGCACCTTCATCACGTACACACACTGCACCTTCAACACGTACACACACTGCACCTTCATCACGCACACACACTGCACAACACGTACACACACTGCACCTTCATCACGTACACACACTGCACCTTCACACGTACACACACTGCACCTTCATCACGCACCTTCAACACACACTGCACCTTCATCACGTACACACACTGCACCTTCAACACGTACACACACTGCACCTTAATCACGTACACGCACCTTCAACACGTACACACACTGCACCTTCACGTACACGTACACACACTGCACCTTCAACACGTACACACACTGCACCTTCAACACGTACACACACTGCACCTTCATCACGTACACACACTGCACCTTCAACACGTACACACACTGCACCTTCATCACGTACACACACTGCACCTTCAACACGTACACACACTGCACCTTCATCACGTACACACACTGCACCTTCAACACGTACACACACTGCACCTTCAACAGGTACACACACTGCACCTTCATCACGTACACACACTGCACCTTCAACACGTACACACACTGCACCTTCAACACGTACACACACAGCAACTTCAACAGGTACACACACTGCACCTTCAACAGGTACACACACTGCACCTTCATCACGTACACACACTGCACCTTCAACACGTACACACACTGCACCTTCAACACGTACACACACTGCACCTTCAACAGGTACACACACTGCACCTTCATCACGTACACACACTGCACCTTCATCACGTACACACACTGCACCTTCAACACGTACACACACTGCACCTTCATCACGTACACACACTGCACCTTCATCACGTACACACACTGCACCTTCAACACGTACATACACTGCACCTTCAACACGTACACACACTGCACCTTCAACACGTACACACACTGCACCTTCATCACGTACACACACTGCACCTTCATCACGTACACACACTGCACCTTCAACACGTACACACACTGCACCTTCATCACGTACACACACTGCACCTTCATCACGTACACACACTGCACCTTCAACACGTACACACACTGCACCTTCAACAGGTACACACACTGCACCTTCATCACGTACACACACTGCACCTTCATCACGTACACACACTGCACCTTCAACACGTACACACACTGCACCTTCAACACGTACACACACTGCACCTTCAACACGTACACACACTGCACCTTCAACACGTACACACTCACATACGGAAGCAAGATGATACAAACATAAGAACCTTCAAGAGGGTCGAATCTGAGGAGCCAGAGTTACCGCCCTTTTCCTTGGATCAAACCTCATTACTCCCTTGTTCCTCAGCCGTTGTAGAACCAATACTGTTCAATGTTTGCTAATAACAACAACAACAACAATAATAATAATAATGATAATAATAATAATAATAATAATAATAATAATAATTATTATTATTATTATTATAATTATAATAATTAAAATTGTTTGATATAGTTAAGAATATACAGTAGAAAGATACAAAATAAATAGAAACATATAAGCTAGATAAAAATGCTTTATTATTACAAAAGAATAATAAGAAATAAAACAAATGAACACTAGGAAGCGCTTGAACTGTTGTTGTTGTTGAGGAAGACGACCCTCAAGGTCAAGCTATATAATGTTAAGTGCTGTTATATCGTCGCGGCTTTCTTGATCCAAGGAATTGGACCTTCGCTCCCTTTCCTTTGATTGAACCTGGTTGCCTGCCATTTCCGTACGGGATCGCACAGCGATCCCGTACGGGTCTATCGCTTCCCGAGGAAATTAGTGATTATAATATTGAGGAAGACGAGTTGAAACAATGGTGTGTGTATCATCTGTGTACCAGTGTGTGTATCATCTGTGTACCAGTGTGTGTATCATCTGTGTACCAGTGTGTGTATCATCTGTGTACCAGTGTGTGTATCATCTGTGTACCAGTGTGTGTATCATCTGTGTACCAGTGTGTGTCATCTGTGTACCAGTGTGTGTGTCATCTGTGTACCAGTCTGTGTACCAGTGTGTGTATCATCTGTGTACCAGTGTGTGTATCATCTGTGTACCAGTGTGTATCATCTGTGTACCAGTGTGTGTATCATCTGTGTACCAGTGTGTATCATCTGTGTACCAGTGTGTGTATCATCTGTGTACCAGTGTGTGTATCATCTGTGTACCAGTGTGTGTATCATCTGTGTACCAGTGTGTGTATCATCTGTGTACCAGTGTGTGTATCATCTGTGTACCAGTGTGTGTATCATCTGTGTACCAGTGTGTGTGTCATCTGTGTACCAGTGTGTGTGTGTACCAGTGTGTGTGTCATCTGTGTACCAGTGTGTGTATCATCTGTGTACCAGTGTGTGTCATCTGTGTACCAGTGTGTGTATCATCTGTGTACCAGTGTGTGTATCATCTGTGTACCAGTGTGTGTGTCATCTGTGTACCAGTGTGTGTATCATCTGTGTACCAGTGTGTGTATCATCTGTGTACCAGTGTGTGTATCATCTGTGTACCAGTGTGTGTATCATCTGTGTACCAGTGTGTGTATCATCTGTGTAAAAGGGGGGGTGTCATCTTTGTACCAGTGTGTGTATCATCTGTGTACCAGTGTGTGTATCATCTGTGTAAAAGGGGGGGTGTCATCTTTGTACCAGTGTGTGTATCATCTGTGTACCAGTGTGTGTATCATCTGTGTACCAGTGTGTGTATCATCTGTGTACCAGTGTGTGTATCATCTGTGTACCAGTGTGTGTATCATCTGTGTACCAGTGTGTGTATCATCTGTGTACCAGTGTGTGTATCATCTGTGTACCAGTGTGTGTATCATCTGTGTACCAGTGTGTGTATCATCTGTGTACCAGTGTGTGTATCATCTGTGTACCAGTGTGTGTATCATCTGTGTACCAGTGTGTGTATCATCTGTGTAAAAGGGGGGGTGTCATCTTTGTACCAGTGTGTGTGTCATCTCTTCAGGTCACTTGTACTATCTAGGCTGGAATATTGCTGCACACTAACAGCACCTTTCAAGGCAGGTGAAATTGCTGACCTAGAAAATGTACAGAGAACCTTCTCGGCGCGCATAACGGAGATAAAACACCTCAGTTACTGGGAGCACTTAAGGTTCTTAAACCTGTATTCCCTGGAACGCAGGAGGGAGAGATACATGATTATACACACCTGGAAAATCCTAGAGGGACTAGTACCGAACTTGCACACGAAAATCACTCACTACGAAAGCAAAAGACTTGGCAGACGATGCAACATCCCCCCAATGAAAAGCGGGGGTGTCACTAGCACGTTAAGAGACCATACAATAAGTGTCAGGGGCCCGAGACTGTTCAATTGCCTCCCAGCATACATAAGGGGGATTACCAACAGACCCCTGGCAGTCTTCAAGCTGGCACTGGACAAGCACCTAAAGTCGGTTCCTGACCAGCCGGGCTGTGGCTCGTACGTTGGTTTGCGTGCAGCCAGCAGCAACAGCCTGGTTAATCAGGCTCTGATCCACCAGGAGGCCTGGTCACAGACCGGGCCGCGGGGGCGTTGACCCCCAGAACTCTCTCCAGGTAAACTCCAGGTAATCTGTGTACCAGTGTGTGTGTCATCTGTGTACCAGTGTGTGTATCATCTGTGTACCAGTGTGTGTATCATCTGTGTACCAGTGTGTGTATCATCTGTGTACCAGTGTGTGTATCATCTGTGTACCAGTGTGTGTATCATCTGTGTACCAGGGTGTGTATCATCTGTGTACCAGTGTGTGTATCATCTGTGTACCAGTGTGTGTATCATCTGTGTACCAGTGTGTGTATCATCTGTGTACCAGTGTGTGTATCATCTGTGTACCAGTGTGTGTATCATCTGTGTACCAGTGTGTGTGTCATCTGTGTACCAGTGTGTGTATCATCTGTGTACCAGTGTGTGTGTCATCTGTGTTCCAGTGTTTACCTGGACCTGGAGTTTACCTGGAGAGAGTTCCGGGGGTCAACGCCCCCGCGGCCCGGTCTGTGACGAGGCCTCCTGGTGGATCAGAGCCTGATCAACCAGGCAGTTGCTGCTGGCTGCACGCAAACCAACGTACGAGCCACAGCCCGGCTGGTCAGGAACCGACTTTAGGTGCTTGTCCAGTGCCAGCTTGAAGACTGCCAGGGGTCTGTTGTAATCCCCCTTATGTATGCTGGGAGGCAATTGAACAGTCTCGGGCCCCTGACACTTATTGTATGGTCTCTTAACGTGCTAGTGACACCCCTGCTTTTCATTGGGGGGATGTTGCATCGTCTGCCAAGTCTTTTGCTTTCGTAGTGAGTGATTTTCGTGTGCAAGTTCGGTACTAGTCCCTCTAGGATTTTCCAGGTGTATATAATCATGTATCTCTCCCGCCTGCGTTCCAGGGAATACAGGTTTAGGAACCTCAAGCGCTCCCAGTAATTGAAGTGTTTTATCTCCGTTATGCGCGCCGAGAAGGTTCTCTGTACATTTTCTAGGTCAGCAATTTCACCTGCCTTGAAAGGTGCTGTTAGTGTGCAGCAATATTCCAGCCTAGATAGAACAAGTAACCTGAAGAGTGTCATCATGGGCTTGGCCTCCCTAGTTTTGAAGGTTCTCATTATCCATCCTGTCATTTTTCTAGCAGATGCGATTGATACAATGTTATGGTCCTTGAAGGTGAGATCCTCCGACATGATCACTCCCAGGTCTTTGACGTTGGTGTTTCGCTCTGTTTTGTGGCCAGAATTTGTTTTGTACTCTGATGAAGATTTAATTTCCTCGTGTTTACCATATCTGAGTAATTGAAATTTCTCATCGTTGAACTTCATATTGTTTTCTGCAGCCCACTGAAAGATTTGGTTGATGTCCGCCTGGAGCCTTGCAGTGTCTGCAATGGAAGACACTGTCATGCAGATTCGGGTGTCATCTGCAAAGGAAGAAACGGTGCTGAGGCTGACATCCTTGTCTATGTCGGATATGAGGATGAGGAACAAGATGGGAGCGAGTACTGTGCCTTGTGGAACAGAGCTTTTCACCGTAGCTGCCTCGGACTTTACTCTGTTGACGACTACTCTCTGTGTTCTTTAGTGGGGAAATTATAGATCCATCGACCGACTTTTCCTGTTATTCCTTTAGCACGCATTTTGTGCGCTATTACGCCATGGTCACACTTGTCGAAGGCTTTTGCAAAGTCTGTATATATTACATCTGCATTCTTTTTGTTTTCTAGTGCTTTTAGGACCTTGTCGTAGTGATCCAACAGTTGAGACAGGAGCGACCTGTTCTAAACCCATGTTGCCCTGGGTTGTGTAACTGATGGGTTTCTAGATGGGTGGTGATCTTGCTTCTTAGGACCCTTTCAAAGATTTTTATGATATGGGATGTTAGTGCTATTGGTCTGTAGTTCTTTGCTGTTGCTTTACTGCCCCCTTTGTGGAGTGGGGCTATGTCTGTTGTTTTTAGTAACTGTGGGACGACCCCCGTGTCCATGCTCCCTCTTCATAGGATGGAAAAGGCTCGTGATAGGGGCTTCTTGCAGTTCTTGATGAACACGGAGTTCCATGAGTCTGGCCCTGGGACAGAGTGCATGGGCATGTCATTTATCGCCTGTTCGAAGTCATTTGGCGTCAGGATAACATCGGATAGGCTTGTGTTAATCAAATTTTGTGGCTCTCTCATAAAAAATTCATTTTGATCTTCGACTCTCAGTCTGGTTAGCGGCTTGCTAAAAACTGAGTCATATTGGGACTTGAGTATTCACTCATTTCCTTGCTGTCATCTGTGTAGGACCCATCTTGTTTAAGTAAGGACCCAATGCTGGACGTTGTTCTCGACTGATTTGGCATAGGAGAAGAAATACTTTGGGTTTCTTTCGATTTCATTTATGGCTTTTAGTTCTTCCCGCGATTCCTGACTCCTATAAGATTCCTTTAGCTTAAGTTCGATGCTTGCTATTTCTCTGACCAGTGTCTCTCTACGCATTACAGATATATTGACCTCTTTTAGCCGCTCTGTTATTCTTTTCCGTCGCCTGTAAAGGGAGCGCCTCTCTCTTTCTATTTTACATCTACTCCTCCTTTTTCTTAGAGGAATAAGCCTTGTGCATACAACGAGTGCCACCAAGTTAATCTGTGTGTGTATCATCTGTGTACCATTGTGTGTGTATCATCTGTGTACCAGTGTGTGTGTGTCATCTGTGTACCAGTGTGTGTGTCATCTGTGTATCAGTGTGTGGTGTCTGTGCTTGTACCAGTGTGTGGCGTCTGTGGTTGTACCAGTGTGTGGTGTCTATGGTTGTACCAGTGTGTGGTGTCTGTGGTTGTACCAGTGTGTGATGTCTATGGTTGTACCAGTGTGTGGCGTCTGTAATTGTACCAGTGTATGGTATCTGTGGTTGCACCAGTGTGTGATGTCTATGGTTGTACGAGTGTGTGGCGTCTGTGGTTGTACCAGCGTGTGGCGTCTGTGGTTGTACCAGTGTGTGGTGTCTATGGTTGTATCAGTGTGTGATGTCTATGGTTGTACCAGTGTGTGTCTATGGTTGTACCAGTTTGTGGTGTCTGTGGTTGTACCAGTGTGTGATGTCTGTGGTTGTACCAGTGTGTGGTGTCTGTGGTTGTACCAGTGTGTGATGTCTGTGGTTGTAGCAGTGTGTGATATCTATGGTTGTACCAGTGTGTGTCTATGGTTGTACCAGTGTGTGGTGTCTATGTTTGTACCAGTGTGTGATGTCTGTGGTTGTAGCAGTGTGTGGTGTCTGTAGTTGTACTAGTGTGTATGGTGTCTGTGATTGTACCAGTGGTCGGTGTCTGGTTGTAGCAGTGTGTAGTGTCTGTATTTGTACCAGTGTGTGGTATCTGTGGTGTACCATTGTTCGTTGTCTGGTTGTACCAGTGTGTGGTGTCTGTTGTTGTACCTGTGTGCGGTATCTGGTTGTACCAATGTGTGGTGTCTGTGGTTGTACCAGTGCGTGGTGAATTAGACACATATGCAACACTTGGGTATTTTTAATAAGGAAACGTTTCACCACACAGTGAATTCATCAGTCCATACAAAGGAGAATGGTGAAGAATAGGAGGAGTTTGAGGTAATCAGTCCCTCAGTCTTGAGTCGATGTGGTCAGTCCATTAATCTTGAAAAGAATACAGCATATCTGCGGAGAAGTAGCTTATATACTGTAGGCAGGAGAGGTGCAGCAGTAGTAGGTGGTGTCACATTTGTCCAATGTGGAAGTAGGTCGTGCCCAAGAGTTAGGCAAGTGAAGAATTCCCTGTATTAGGATCCCAAGATGTTGCTATGTCAGACTGAAATGTAGACGAATGGTTCAGAGAACCGACAAGTTTATTAAATAGACACATGCAACACTTGGGTATCTTTAATGAGGAAATGTTTCGACACACAGTGGATCCACACAGTGGATCTTAATACAAGGAATTCTTCACTTGCCTAACCCTTGGGCACGACCTACTTCCACAGTGGACAAATGTGACACCACCTACTACTGCTGCACATCTCCTGTCTACAGTATATAAGCTACTTCTCCGCAGATATGCTGTATTCTTTTCAAAATTAATGGACTGACCACATCGACTCAAGACTGAGGGACTGATTACCTCAAACTCCTCCTGTTCTTCACCATTCTCCTTTGTATGGACTGATTAAGCCACTGTGTGGCGAAACGTTTCCTCATTAAAGATACCCAAATGTTGCATATGTTATTTTTTTATGTGTACAAATGGTAGACTTGAATTGTAGATATTTTTAAGCATTCATCATTTTACAAAAGTGTGTGGCCTGCGAAGCTTGCCAAGCCAAGCTTGCTTAGACAAGTAAACTGCCCCGCCAGCCAAAATAATTGTCCACCCCTGATTATTATAGATTATAGTTTGCAAAATCTCTTTGGAAATCCATAGAGAAATCTGCAAATTTTGGGTACTTCCATGCCTGTTATTATAATCAATCATCATCCTTATAATCATCATTAAAAAGATACTAAATTAATACGTTATATCAGTGAAACAAGTGTCATTATTTCCAGTTTATGTACGTGATTTCCCTCTGGTTCAGCTATCACTTCCTTACTGTTCCAGTACAAGTCTGGTTTCTTAGGTTCCAATATGTTTGATCTTATAGGTACCTGTGTAATCATTCCTCTATGTTTGATTCATGTCTGATCTTTTAGGTTTCAGTATGTGCCTCACCAGGTTTCAATATATTTATTAATAATGTAATAGATGTTGTGGGAAATATGAATTTTCCCAAATTCAGCATGTGTAAATTTGAATATAATAATTGTGTATTAAAATGATGCTGGTTTGGCCCTTCGAGAAATTTTGTGTGAAGGAGGGTGTGCAGCAGCCGTGGAGTGATACAGGGTGGAGAAGCCATTTGTAATTTGGGTGCACTGGTTGTTGTGGAAAATTCAGGTAATAATCCGGCATCATCGAGGCCAAATTAGAGTGTTTCGATCTGAATTTGTAGCAGGAACCTACATTAATGTCCCCAGTTGAAGAACTGGGACAGGAAATTTGCGAGATCTCCAGAATTATGTGTGGATGACGGAAGACGACTGTCATCATTCACACAGGGAAGTGTGCCGTTAGTCTTTCCATTTAGATTTCTCTTTGGCCAGTGTAGGATTCTATTAGGCAGGCAGTGTGGTGTGATCCATCTACAGTAATTAAATGGTAAGTGGTAATACGAATTTCTTTTCTAATACCATTATAATTTATGTACAATAATTATATTCTGTGTACCCAGCAAGACAAATCATATACAGTTCACATTATTTTATAATTTACCAATATTGGTATTAATGTTTAATATTGTAATTATTAATTTAATGTCAGGTCTAGCTTTTTGTGAGAGTAGTGATGGAGTGGGCATCGAGGGAGTGACAGTTCTCTGACCTACTGTGACTAAGGCCAGTTTAACTCGCATAAATTACTTGTACTTAATAATTCAGGTAATACCCTGTAAACCTCATGCAGGTAATTTCTCACATAATAATTCATAGATGTAATTTTAACTATAACTTTTAAAGGGGTGAACCGGTAAGCCAGTGGAAGACTTCGGTCAGATGACCAAAAGCTCCAGCTGCGGGTCATCATATGAATAAGACCAGCATCAGGAAACACTTGTCCTGTTCCTGACAAACCTTACCTAACCTAACGTAAGGACACTAATGATCTTTTAGGATTTAATATGTCCGTTCTTAAAGCCTCATTCATTGTGTCCGTCCCTTGGATTATTTAACTGTCGGTTCCTCCTACGTGCTTAATAATATACGTTGTATTTGTCACTCTATGCCATTATATATTTGAATGAGAAAAAAAATCAGTGTTTTAGTAACAGTTCCCTTCCAGATATTTTATCCAAAACTATATATAGCATTGCCATAAAATTCAAATCAAGTACCTTAACATGGCCTACTGGAAAAAAAAAAAACTCTCTACTTAACTAGCTTAATCTCCGTTCTTAATAAAGACTCTAGGGGCAGTGGAACCACCTTGAGCAGATAAAAGAACTTGCTTAACCAACAACGCACTTGTGGCCGGACCCAGTGACGCGAGCCGACTTCCTGCTGAGATCAAGACGCAAGCAAACACTTAAGATATTGTTTATTGAGAGATCATTCCTCTTACAGTAGAAGTGATTCAAGTGGTAGGACAGAAATGTTTCTTCATTACAACCGTCCAAAGTGCTTTCTTGCATATTTTATCCTCAACTTGAGAGTACATGTATTACGCACCTGGTTATCCCGTGGCTTCCTGTGACGTCACGGATGACGTCAGAGACTCGACTGCGGGTACACAACACTTGCATTCCTTGGTAATTATTTTCAGGAAAAACCTTGTATAGACAACTATGGAGTTTGAGTATGCGTGTGTCGCCTAACAGGTCTAAGCTCGTGCAATTCCTTCCTCCTTATTAACATAATGTTTATTCATCAGATTCATAAATGGTTGTTCCTTAATAATTGTTTTAACATTTTTGAATGTGGCCAAAAGTTAGTTACATATGAAAGCTACGTTGTGGTGACTAAGGGATTTCAAGGGAGGGAGAAAAAATACAACGCTTTCGTAATTAACAAGATGTGAAGTATGAACATTAAGCATAATACGGCATGAATACAAACATTTACATTCTGTGCTCACCAAGAGCGAATATTTTCAAAGTAATATTATAAACTACTGTTGGTCTTAGTATGTGTGTATTAGAGCGACTATATACACATTGTCTGAAATCGTATTGAGAGGGGAAAATAAACCTCAAAAAAAAAAAAAGACTATAGATAATGTCCGTTAATGGTAACCTAAAGTTCTTTGAATGTATATTATACATGTACCCCAGTTTTGACACATATTGTCTGTATTGTTCATACTCACCAAACACTGACTTGCATTTGGCCAGTTAATGTTGAATCTGAAAAATATCAGGAATTTCAATGTGAAAAAGTGTAAAATCCTGGGACAAGATACAAACTTGTTTTCAGATACTGCTAACCAGAACTCTCAGCGAAGCAGTGAAAACATCTTTGTAATAAGATTAATATACTGCTTAGACTGAAGAAGTTTATTTAGTCCCAATGTTGTCTATAACATTTAGATTAAGCGGCAGTTTCTGATTCTAAGATTAAAAAATGGACATAAATATGTTGAAAAATATGCAGTCAATAAAGCATAAGCGTTAATCCTCTGGCCTGGTGGCTAAAGCTCCTGCTTCACACACGGAGGGCCCGGGTTCGATTCCCGGCGGGTGGAAACATTTCGACACGTTTCCTTACACCTGTTGTCCTGTTCACCTAGCAGCAAATAGGTACCTGGGTGTTAGTTGACTGGTGTGGGTCGCATCCTGGGGGACAAGATTAAGGACCCCAATGGAAATAAGTTAGACAGTCCTCGATGACGCACTGACTTTCTTGGGTTATCCTGGGTAGCTAACCCTCCGGGGTTAAAAATCCGAACGAAATCTTATCTTATCTTATCTTCTGTATGAGGATAGAACACTAAGCCTACACTCCTGACATGTAGAAAGAGGGCGGATAAGAGAGAAGAGTACGCATGTGAATTACACCTAGAAACGGGGACATAAATCAGAAGCTATAATATTTAACTCAGATTTCTAAACTATAGATTCAGTTTAGATAAAATAAGATTTAGAAAGAATACAGAGAATTAATATTTTTGTATTAGAGTTGCAGGTGAGTACAGATGTGGAGAAGTATTTTACTTGGAAAATTTCTGCTGACGCAGGTCTCAAAATGTCTTACTCACTGCAAGGTTGTCTTTACACCCAGACTTTCCGCCAGTTTACTGATTTATCCCCTAAAAAGTAACGTGAGTAGACTTTTTTCTGATTACAGTCCACTAATTTCCAGGTATCTGTTTACTGCTCAGTAACAGATGCAGCAGGTGTTAGGAGAATTGCTCGTATGTCTTGCCTCGCCCAGGGCTTCACCTGGGCACTTAGTAATTGTGCTACCACTGAGACACAGCTTAGTTGCCCTACTGACTACCAGTCGGTCATTAAGACTGCAAGCCACTTGTATATTAACTCAAATATTCCACATATAATAGATTATGGTCCACTTTCACAATAAGTCTCAAACCTGCGTGAGGTCGTTTAATGCAAAGCCCACACAATCGACACCAAATTCTCAAGGGTAGTAAAAGACAAAAATATATAGCTGAATTTTCTTTTATATCCGCATACAAAAGTTCTTAAACTAGTCACAAAAATGGCGATGAAACTACAATGATAATTTGAGCAATTGATCACACGTACAAGAGTGTTCCTGATAGCGTTGCATTCATGAACCCTGAATCTACTCAACAGGTATATATGGATGACTAGTGAAGATGACCTATACACAAATGATTGATTATGTTATCTACAATGCTATGTCAATTGTCTGGATTAAAATTGTACAAAAAAAAACGTGGTTTAACATAGCTTTGAGTATGATAAAAATATAATTTAACTGATACTTAGGTAACCAGTAATATAAACAGCATAATGTTACAATAATCGGGTAACTAATACTATGTAAAATGCATATTAGAGTTAGCAAAAACTAAAATTTATTGTAGCCCTTCCAACCTCACACACTGCTAACGCAACTTTTACAAATAAAATTACCATTATCAAAGCTCCATTATAAGTTTGACAAGTTAATTACCTGATTCTGCTAAGGGACTTAACAATTGACGAAGAATATAATACCTCAAGTTTTGTGATTATGTTATGCTCACTCCTCTCCAATAAAAAAAAAATTCATATTTTTATGTAATCAGACTGAGGAGGGCTTTTCTGGTGGGAATCTTGACAAACAATAGGCCAAGTGAGGGAGCGTGAAGGAGCCACATGGGCAGCGTGCTGCCAGTTACTGTATCAGGGCAGGTCATGGTGGGTTATATAAATTTAAGTACCTTCACAGAATACTGCCAATTTGCCCCATAAGCCTCCACGCTCAGGTGATGAACCGCTGCCATTACCCAGTTTCTGGCTTAATAAACTGTGCTGTGGTAGTTTCAAAGTAACTGTCATACATGGAAAACATGGTGATATTAAATGCATATTAGCTGCTTAAAAATAAAGAGGACGGTTCACATACAAGAGGGCATAAAACATTAGGAAGATTTTCTTCGTATAACACTCGCATAATTCTTCAAAAAACAATAAGAGAAAAAGAGGGCCTAGTTAACGCATTGTATTCTCAAAACGCTGAATATAAATTCAATTTATAGACAGTTGTATATTTTTAACTTTTACTTCACTGAGAAAAATAACTTGTGCTTGTTGGGAACACATGCTATTGAGGTTAAGTACAGTAGTAGTATTTGGAATAGTAATCGATATTAGCCTCATGACTCTACGTCAAAAGTATCGAAATTTTTGGGCTAGTATTTTCATTTTATCACATAAGAATAAAATTGTGTTAAGTACTAGAGGTGTCCCCAAGCCATGGACCAGGTGAAGGCACTTTATGAGACAAATGCTCTCTTGGACCCAGCAAGGACTGCCAGATTTCCTCGAGCACACTATACACTCAACACTTCTTATAGTGCCCTGAGATGATTCTCTGTACACCTCTTAATTCATAGCAAAAGTTGGAGATGAAACATTTGGTGGTCTGAAATACACATACTTCACCTCCAGGCTTTGCTACTGCTTGAGAATTTGTTGTACTTGGTTTATCATATTCCCATTAAGCTCATTTTCGCTCACCTAGAGATCCGACTTCTGGTGGATAATTTCCTCTTGCTCTTGTGGCTCTCTTGGAAGATGGAAATATATCATCCCGGTTATAAAAAAGGATAATACGTACTACCTTAATGCCTTGAAGCATTTAGGAAATCACAAACGTATCATTAAACCTTCATGGTATATAAAAATAAAAGAGGCTTGTATAGAAATGATCAAGGAAGACAGTGGCGCTCCATGGTGTAGCCAGACTGGATGTGTAGTGTGTTAGAGTCTGAGGTGTGGTCCTGGTGGAGGGTCAGTTTGATTACTGTCTTCACCTCCTGACGAGGGTCAGCCACAACCTGCGCTAACCTGCAATTAAAACAATTTTCATCACAAACGAATTGTAACCACTTTATAATAGCTACAATAAATTAGCTTTTAAATCAATAAGATCTTAAATATATGTAAAATACTTTTCATACTTGTTACTTTAGTATAATCGACATTTATGCATAATGTAAGCTGGAAAATGAAAATGTATCTTCTCAGTAAAAAAGTGCTGCGTACGAAAGTTTATGAATGCATATATGGATAAAATAAAACAAGGTAAGATGATCACTCTATATTTCTGTGTCACACTGAAGCCCTCTTCCTCAAACTGAAGAGGTCCTCATTAGTAGACCAAAATACACAGTAATCTTCCTAATTTTTTCTTGTGGATTTTGTTCTTAGTGCCTTTGACCAATGTTTATTACGCTTTCGTGTACGAAAAACATGAGCATTACTTATTTCCAAGTAAAATTCTTACCGTTTTGAGGAGTATCCATCATGAAGGTAAAGTTCGACCAGAGCACTGCGGAGTCCCAGAGGACGGTCACAACTCAGCCTCAACACGTCATGGGCAGCCCTGCACACACACACACACACAACTTTATATAAATTTCTACCCAATTATTGTGCATTATTATTATTATTTTATATTACATTATTATATTTGTTATTATTATTATTATTATATTAATAGTAAAGTGGATAACCAGCAGGGGTCATACAGTGCCTAAGGAATGGGAGATAATAAGGTTCTTCCGAGAATTGGGAGATTACCTCCAGTTCCTCAGATCATAAGCCCTTTAATATACCGCCCTTGAAGGAATGTGCACCAAGATATATTTTGTGTATCCAAAATCTTAAAAAAAAATAAGTTGCTTTACTATACTGAGTTTGTAATTATGAACTGATTATAAAGACTTCTTGTTTACTGAGAGCATTCTAATTTGCGCTTGGTATTTCAGTCCTGCCAGTCATAGAAAAAAAATATTTATGTAATTTTATTTAACTTCACGAAGATAGTAAGGTAAACAATGCGAACTTTATCCCTATCATGTGTTGCACGCATGCCACGTTATGGCACTATACAGTTTTATCTTATAAAAGCAACCTCTTCCATTTAAAAATATATATATTTGTACACTCTAAAATACAAACTACTGAAACATTATGAATAACAACCAACAGTGAAGTGTATAACCCAGCCCCGCTGCTACAACTTAAAATACTTATTATCAAGGTTTGGTATTACAGCTCCCATAATACATAAGGGGAATTACCAATAGACCCCTCGCTGTTTTCACGAGAAACTGGACAAATACCTAAAGTCAGTGCCCGATCAGCCGGGCTGTGGCTCGTAGGCTGGATTGCATTCGGCCAGCAATAACAGTCTGGTTGATTAGTCCCTGATCCACTGGGTCCTCGACCAGAGTCGAGGACCTGGCCGCGGGGGCGTTGACCCCCGGAACAACCTCAAGGTAGTATCCATTTATACGTTCAGGGTTTTAGTAAATTTATTTTTTTCAGTGACCTTTTTTTATATTATATTAAAAAATATTTTTTTTGAACATTTTAATATTTTCCAAAAATATTTTTTGAAAGTTATACTTAAAAATAAGTATAATGCTGCAATATTTTTGCAACATTAACAAATATAATTGTGAGTATTATATTAAACAAGTGTATATATATATATATATATATATATATATATATATATATATATATATATATATATATATATTTATATATATATTTATATATGTATATATATATTTATATATTTACACATAAAATTTTGTGAATATTAATATATCCACACAAAATTTTGTGTATAGCATAAAAAAAGGCCCTTAAAAACTTAATTTACAAAACAGAAGGTTAATATAGTATACCGTAAATACATACTGACGTACTAATAATGCCAAGTGTTACTCGTAAGAGGTTTTAATTTGGGCAGCATTGTGAGGTCAAGTCTTCACTGTTGGTTATTATTTCGGGCTAAAATTTCCAACTACTACTCGGTAGAACTCAGGCATTAGTTTACATTTTACAATACTGTACACCTATGTACACCACGAAATAAGTATTTCTTGAGCAAATTGTTATTTTGGGAGATATTAGCAAAAATGACATTTAATTTGGTTGGATGGCACGTGAGACAACGCATAATATTGTGTTAGGTGTCTGACTGAACGTAAGCAAAGATGGCGGAGTAAGGTTAACGTTACTTTAGGCTGGGCTAGGTGAGTTTCATTAGGTTACGTTTCTGTTTTACCATTACACAACAAAATATTTCAGCTATAAATCTGACTTAACACTGTACAAGTCAAGCCATACTTAATGGCAAAAATCCGTTGAGGAGAAGTCGTCTAACATAACCTTATTTTGACTAAATCAAAAGAGGTACACCTAGTAAATAAGTGTATTTTAGTTTACTGTGTTTACTTAATAAGTACTGTATATGTGGATTATTATATTGTTGCAGTACTGTATTGTAGTATTGTATTTTAGAAGAATAATAGTCACAATACCCTGGCTGGACCAACTCACGACTAACACATAAGCTGGAAATGTAAATTATACGAAGTTTCGGTCCATCCTTGACCATTATCAACTCTCGAGTCACAGGTTGAACAGAACTTTCTTGCGCTTCTATTTCCAATTGGTAGGTTAGTTGTGGTTTTCATTTTTGTAAACTAACCTGAGTAGTGTGGTGCGGGAGATGAGGAAAGCTTCATAGTTGAGGTACCGTTCTACTCCCCTATGTAAGACACTCTTCAACTTCTCCATCACAAGCAGTGCCTCCCCGCTCTCCACTTCCTCTGTAATACACCAAATATATAAATCAACTTATTTACCCAGACTATTTGCAAAATATTCAAATTTTAATTAGTAAACATTTCTGTAAGTTATAGCCGTAGGTACATCGTATTAAATTCCGTATTTTATATATTAGTCACCATAGAGCGAAAAACTAATGCGAAGGACCTGGGAGTGATAATGTCAGAGAATCTCACTTTCAAAGACCACAACAATGTTTCTACCACATTTGCTATGAAAATGATAGAATGGATAATGAGAACCTTCAAAACTAGGGATGCCAAACCAATGATGATTCTCTTCAAATCGCTTGTTCTTTCTAGGCTGGTATATTGCTGTACACTAACAGCCCCTTCAAGGCAAGCGAAACTGCAGATCTGGAGAATATACAGATAACTTTCACTGCATGTATAAGTACAATAAAGCACCTAAATTATCGGGAACGGTTGAAGTCCCTTGACTAGTACGCTTTGGAACGCAGGAGAGAAAGACACATGATAATATACACTTGGAAAATCTTAGAGGAACTGGTCCCAAATCTGTACATGGAAATCACTCCCTATGAAAGCAAAAGACTCGGCAGGCGGTGCAACATCCCCTCAATGAAAAGCAGGGCCATCATGAGTACGCTAAGAGACAACACAATAAGAGTCACGGCCCAAGACTGTTCAACTGCCTCCCAGCATACATAAGGGGGTTTACCAATAGACCCCTGGCTGTCTTCAAGAGGGTGCTGGTCAGGCACCTAAAGTCAGTACTTGACCAGTCGGGCTGTGGTTTGTACGTCGGTTTACGTGCAGCCAGCAGTAACAGTCTGGTTGATCAGGCCCCGATCCACCACGAGGCCTGGTTATGGACCGGGCCGCGGGGACGGTGACCTCCAGAACACCCTCAATGTATACTCAAAGTAAGTAAAGTGCAAGAATGACATCACTTTATATACTTACAAAGATACAAGATAACATTATAATGTGGATGTGCCCTATGACCAGTGAAATAAAGTAGTTAGTTACTTTGTTAAGTTTAAGGCCAATCGACTGCACGAAGATAATTAAAAATGAAGTTTACTCAAACACTCATTAAGAATAAAAAATATATCACCTTCAAGAATAAGTTAATGATAATCGTTAAATACTATGATTAGTCTTTTCTTATTAACCACTTGTTGGAAAAGTAATTTTGTCTTAAATAATCACATCCTTACGTAAAGAAACATCCATCTCTTTTATTAAATTATCATTATGTCCTCCCAGCTTCAATATATTTGAAAAGCTGTATAACAATCTTTCCTTAACATATGTTTTATGTAATGAGTATCATGCATAATAAGTATTGCAGAGGGCGAGGTGCGCCTCTGACAACCTATTTCGCCCTGGCCTTAATATGCTGAAACATTAAACAAAAAAAAAAAACTTTTTGAAGTTTAGATAAACGTTTCGCACATCTTCAACATGATACTTGTTCGCAGCAGATACATTCTCTTCTCTTTTCCCAATGTAGGCTGTAATGAATTTTTAATATATAATGGTTTTGTGTGAACATCAACTGCTAGCAGGTTTTAGAACAAGTCATAGGTGCAAAATTCACAGGGAAAAAAATATATAAATCCTGAGGTAGGCCAAAAATATATAAATCCTGAGGTAAGCCTAACCTCAACCATTTAACGTACCTAAACACAACCTAAATCTGCTCAACAACACAACCTAAATCTGCCCAACAACACAACTTAAATCTGCGCAAAACAACCTGAATCTGCGCAACAACACAACCTAACCTAACCCAATACTGTGATAAACCATACCACGGGTGGGGTTTGAACCCGCGGTTAGTCTTGAAACTCCAGACCGTTGCGTTAGCCACTGGGCCACCTAGCTTCAATAAGATTCATCCAACTAGGTTTATTTGTACACCATAGGAAGGTTAGCATAGGCACCACTGTAGCCACAAACCCCACCCGTGGTATGGTTTGTTTGCAATGGTGTCATTATGATTTCGTGAGTCATGTTGACGGCTTTGAAGGGAACTGAGCTAGAGTTCGTCACGGCCACGCTAGCAAGAGATTCGTCTGTAAAAACTTGCATTTGTGGTCACAGTGGTGCCTATGCTAACCTTCCTATGGTGTAGAAATATACCTAGTTGGATAAAACTTATTGAAGCTAGCTGGCCCAGTGGCTAACGCGACGGTCTGGAGTTTTTAGACTCTGACCGCGGGTTCAAACCCCACCCGTGGTATGGTTTGTTTGCAATCGTGTCATTACGATTGCGTGAGCCAATACTGTGATGTTTGTATCGGTTTTAACATTTATAATAACATTTATTTATTCCATTTGAAAAATATGGCATTTTCCTAGATAAAATTTGTATTTTTTTTAAATTTCCTCTTTTATTTATCTGTCATCTTAGCACAGACATGTTCTTATGAAAGTTTTATTCCTCTCTCAGAAACCGTATCTCTCTCATAGCTTCGTTTAGTTCTGCTGTTATCTAGTGACAAGGCTCAAGGCTCAGATAAAGATATCGTTATTTATAGTTTCAGCATCCACTCTTCACGCGTTCACAAGACAAAAATCAGGTAGCAATTGGGATAAAACCATATTAAACAAGACTACAGAAGAACCAATTGGCGTGCATACTATGTAGCAACATAGTATGCACGTCAAAGGAAGCACTTCAGGTGAGCAGAGGAAATAAGGCACCTTGGTGTGGGCAACTTGCCCACAACATGGCGCAGTGTGATAATAGTGGCGCCAACACTCATCCATAAGTCACCTTCGCCTACGTACATACAAACTGGTGTCTGAAGTGAGGGGAATGATCCACGAATAAAGAATGCGAGTTAGGCCTTATGTAACTGGAGGAGCGAAGTACAAGAGGGACATGGTCGCGACAAAGTATTATGGGGCATAAACTATGTAAATAATGAAATTGGTCTTACCAGGCATGCAGTAATGAAAAAGTGGAATGAGATAACCAATCATACAGTGAAGGTGGACGCCATGCAATGATTAAAAACTCGATATGACAGGACTGTTTTATTTCAGTTGGTCGAAAGTTAAGAGGGACCAAAAGCTAGTGCTGACATTTCTCCCATCCCGGCAAATATAACAAGAACGGAGGACCGCTGCGGTAGATCTACCGGCTTATAATAGGCAGGTCCTTCTTAAAACCACCCTCTCACTCTTTTATGTTTGAAGTTAATGCGAGTTGGATCACAACGAACTGTTTTCTGTCAAAATCACATTTAGGGTTCTAGCCCTCTTCCCACAGCTGTTTTGTCTGGGAAACCACTTACGCTTACATATCGGACACGCGAGACTCACTCACAGATGCCACATAAATTACTAGCACCGCTCTTGTGAGAGCTATCAGGTCTTGCTGCCAGTTCACCATATCTTAATAGATTGTCCCCTCTATTAACGGGTATGCAGAATTCATTTCCGACATCACTGCCCCCAACACACAGTGACCTCACTTGAAAGTCCCACTTTTGATGACTGACTTTTTTAACGGCAACTAGCCAACTGCACCAACTTTATTTTGCTCTTGAACTAACCCCCACCACTAACCCTTACCTTCACTCACCCCTACCCTTTACTCCTAACCTTAGCACATTTCTCCCAGCAGTGCTGTATGACCCTTGTGGGTTTAGAACTTAAATTTATTATTATTATTATTATTATTATTTTTAACACAGGCCGTCCTTCACATTTATGCCGGTCTTCCGCACATCTAGAATAAGCTTTTCATGTCCTGTAAGTTCTACCCAAAGAGATTCCGCGTCTGCTCCTTAAACTTGCAGGTTTGTTTTTATTCGCCACTTAAACTTTTCTTTGATACAGAGTGCCACATCGCCCCCGATTCATGTTCTTTGTCACTGTTTAACAATTTAAACCTTTGAATGTTGTATTTGGCAGGCATATTCCAACACCAGTTGCCTTAAACATCAACTCACTACTCACTCCTCTCAGGCAAAATGCTATATATGATCGGGATCCCTTCCTTTGACCTAATTAGATCAATAGCCGTCTTGTCCTTGGCCAACAACTTTTCTCCCGTGTTTCCCAAAAAACTCGTTGCCTCCTGCACTGAAGTAGATAATGTGGTTATTCTCATTATCTGACATGATGTTATCCAACCTGTTAACTGATGAAACACCTTCTGTCTCACCTTCCTATTCCTGATACACAATGCCCTGTCTATGTGTCTCATTTAGCAGTCTCTGACACTAATTATGTCCTTTTTAACTTGTTGAGACATTCGTTCTTCCTGTCTCTTTGTCAATAACTGTACACTCATCCTGGAGAGCGGCGAAGTGATTTCCGCTCTTCAACCCCGCTTAAACCTTTCTGAATTTCAACTTTTCCCACTTTCGAAATTACTTTTCATTAGTTTCCCTTACTTATCCAAATTAATTTTTAACTCCTTATTCTCCTTCTTGAAAAATGGACCCTCCTTCCTTACAACTTCTAACTCTGCTTCCAAAATTATACAGTCCTCAGAGCTTATTGAGTAAGCTATGTTATCAAATACTCCATTTAATGAGATTCACTAAGAAAGTCACATAGCTCTGGACAGGAAGGTAAGTAGTAGATTCGCCGGTATAATCTCCCGGCCCGGACCTTCTCCCTGCGTTCTCTGGACAAGTCCACACAGCCTCCCCAGATCAATGACTTAAGCCTTTATGTTGCTTTAGCAGATAAAATGCAATGCTACCCTACTGAGGTCTAGGAGCTGATACAATCTTCAATACGTAATCACACACACAGAGCCCTCAACCCCCAGCAAACTTGTGGAGACAACATAAACCTGATTATAATCTAGATATTAATGGCTTATTTATATCCTATCGACTACCCTAGGATCATTAAGGTTGCACGTTACCCTTTTCGCTACCACACAAGAATAATTTAATCCCTATAAAAGGCATTAAAGTAACCTCTCAGTATATATACGTTAAGAGGGAAATACATCCTTCAGGGTATACATATCTTGTGAGCTAATATTAGTCTCCTAAACTGTTTTGCAGAAATTGTGGGCTACACCACTGCCGCACGAAAGTAGAGAAATCATTGGTAGTTTCTCAAGTATCTATGAGACACGTGATACAAACGACGCTGGCAGAATCTCACCTCTCTGCTGCTACATGGGCATTCACTCTTATTTATATCCTGGGGCAATGGGTGTACGGAAACTTGCTTCAACACACAATACACAAATAACTCGCCCAACTCAGGGATCGAATCCAGGACGTTTTGGTTCTAAGCCAGACACTAACTACTGTGCTACTATTACTATAGTAGTAGGCTCTTACTACCAAGCCTACCGGATGTACTCTTATCTCAGGTTGCACTACCCTTCAAAGACTGGCACTATCATTTCTCCCATAACTTAGGTACACCCTTCTGTCAATAACTTAAATTTAACATATCTACAATATCTAACATAACTCAAGTTGGATTTACTTCATAAGTTAATGGAGGTGGGTCCTAGGGCAGATGCATTTTGTTTTATTAAGCATGAACTAGACTTAAACCCAAAACTTTTACAATACAGTGTCCTCTGGTAACAAATCACAACCAAAACAAAAAAAAAATCATTAAAGATATACAGCACCTTCATTTATATACAAAAACATGACTACGAAGAAAAAATACAGTCTAGGCCTTATTTATAAAGACTTAATAAAATAAAGAATCAAACAATGAGTTGTGCGTCTCACTGGATCTCTACCTTTGTTCCAGAGTGTTGACAGTCTTTTTAATGTGTACCAGAAGTCAGCGATTTCTTTTTCTCCTAAATATTTACCAAAGTCATTGACTCTTAACTGCTAAATAACACGAGTACTCCAACTAAATACACTAATTTTTTGCGCTAAACCAATCCAACTGAAATACCATCCATCACATAAAAGTTGCACATGTAGTATTACTAGCTACACAAACACTCTTAAACTAATTCCTTTTTATTCCAAACTTTTCACAACTAGCGTAGAAGTCGGAAATCACACTGAATGACGTTTCGGTCTACCCTTGACCATTATATCGCTGCTTGACAATGGTCCAGTTTTTATTTTTAATGTATAGATTAATTGCGAAATGTTCCAGCAACGGGACCGTAAGTCTTATCCTAAACTTTCACCTATATTCAATGAGCCAGGTAACTCGCCTCACCTTTGGCCGAGTTTAACATTCAAGAGGATGAAAAAAAAATCGTATCGTCATATGAGAACTATTTAGACGGGTAGTTATCAGTCATTGCGGAATATGCTTTTCAGCTGACTACATTGTACTCGTATTTAAGGTGCACCCGCATTTTGGGGCCTCTGAGACCCAATGTACGTTACCTGAACTTTCACAGATTAGTAGGAATGTTGCGGATCTATGGGCCATTGGACAATATCCGTGCACTTATGGAAACAGCTAAAGAGCGAGTGCTAAAAAATGTTTTTCTTCTGTTCTATCACCCTACCTTAGTGGGATATCTATTAAAATAACTTTAATAGATAACTGCCAGAACAAAAAAGTGACGACCAGGTATGTTATTACTGGTCAACGGTACACAGGAGTATCAATATTACCAAGTTTATTTTTACTTCTCGGTTGTCTGTGAATATTTATACAAGGATGAAGGTAAGGTATCTAACAATTCCTGTTCCTACACATACTCAGCCAGCATGTCAATACTTCTTTTTTATATAACAGGGATACCAAGAATGGGCAAGGGATGAACTAGGGTAGGATAGAGAAGTGAAAAAAAAGCTGGGTAAACAAGGTGCGAGAGGTAATAAAAGATTAAGTGGCCTGACTACTTTAGGGGTTTTGTCACAGTCGCGATATCGGATTAGGTATAATATAAACCTTAGCCTTCCTGAATGTATTTAATACTGAATTATGTCTATGATACTACTATATTTATAGTACATATACTGTAAGATACATTTGTTTTAAGGATAAAATATGATAATTTACTGTGCTTGGTGGCTATTTCTGATACTGTGGATGATTATTTAACGCGATCTCATTCCGCCTGCAGACTAAGAATGTTTTGACCAGTGTACCTTTCAGTGTATATACCAGGTACCTCTCAGTATATATACCAAGTGGTGTACTATAATAAAGCAGGACAGGTAAGGTTAACACACCTTGTAATACTTCCCAGACCTTCAACTATGCACCTCGCTGTTAACAGTATATAAATGATATACACTTTTACTTGTGACCCCTTCCAGGGTGGCCGGGCAATAGAGACCACCGTCTCTTCCCCAACATACACACTAGCAGTAGTAGAACAAGGTACTATATATGGACATATACGCTGGACAGCAGCGCCGTGTTTTTCAACATATACGCGATTTTACCAAAAGACAAGGTTCATTCCCTTAACTTTATCTCCAAATTTCACAGCTGTTTCGCTTTCAGCTAATTATAAAGTCATGCTAGGCTCAGAAGACATTGCTAATATTCGTCTACGCACCCATGTGATCACAGGACAGAATTCAGGTATCTGCACTTGACAGTGACACCCAACATGTCATCTTACGTGTACTAAAGGACAAAAAATGGAGCCTCCGCCATTTCCTAAGTTTGAGGAAATACGTACTTAACTTATAAGAATAAAAGAAAGAAGGAACACTGCAACAGGCCTACTGGCTCATGCGAGGCTAGTCCAAGTCTCCTATCGGCTTAAGCCAATGACCCAACCTAGTCAGGTCGGAAGCAGCACGGCATCAGACCTAGTAGCACAAGCTAGCCAGGTCCAACTCACACCCACTCATGTATTTATCTAACCTATTTTTAAAACTACACAACGTTTTAGCTTCTATGACGGTACTCGGGAGTTTGTTCCACTCATCCACAACTCTATTACCAAACCAGTACTTTCCTATATACTTCCTAAATCTGAATTTTTCCAACTTAAAGCCATTGCTGCGAGTTCTGTCTTGGCTAGATATTTTTAGCACGCTATTGATATCCCCTTTATTTATTCCTGTTTTCCATTTATACCCTCAATCGTATACCCCCCCCCCACCACCCCAATACTATGCATTTCTAGAGAGTGCAGATTCAGGGCCCTCAGTCTATCCTCATGGGGAAAATTTCTGAAACATGGGATCAACTTTGTCAACCTTTTACGTTTTCCAGTGCATTGATATCCATTCTGTAATACGGTGACCAAAACTGTGCAGCATAATCTAAATGAGGTCTAACCAAGGATATATAGAGTTGAAGAACAATCTGAGGACTCTTGTTATTTATGCTTCTTGATATGAAGCCAAGGATTCTGTTAGCTTTATTGCGAACACTAATGCACTGTTGTCTTGGTTTTAGATTACTGCTAACAAGAACTCCCAAATCCTTTTCGCAATCAGTAGTATTAACATCTACATTACTTAGTTTATATGTGGCATGGTTATTTTCCTGTCCAACATTTAGAACTTTGCATTTGTCTATATTAAACTGCATCTGCCACTTCTCCGACCACTGCATCAGTCTATTCAAATCTTCCTAGAGTGCTCTAATGTCCTCGTCAGAATGAATTCGACGGCTTATTTTGGTGTCGTCGGCAAACTTGTCAAGTCAAAGTATGACTTTTTTTTTTAACGTGATTTTATTACCTAGACTGGGATTGGTATCCAGCCGATGCAAACATAAGAAGAAAATTTAAATTCTTCTTAGGTTTGCATCGGCTTGATGAAACTACCTATTTGATGAAATTCTAACATCATAGTAAAGGACCAATAGTTACAGTGTTAATGATAATTTTTTAATTAAATTTCCATATTACACTATGTAAATAATTAGTGATAAGTTGAAACTGTATTACATGACTGAAATATCTTGACGATATAGGCAGTGAGGTGTGACCAAGGCCCACTGTAACCACTCTGATACTTTTTTCCGCTTCTGCTGTCAGGATGAGTTGTAGGTGCCCAAAAACAGCCTCTCTGACTCCATAATGCAAGTGTTTTGTTACTTATTTAATTTAAGCACATATCAGATTTAATGTACCAGTGCTTCGGAATTCTTGTATAAACATAAATTTGTACCTATTATTATTAGTAATAGTAATGTATATTATTCTTTTTCAAGTAAACAGTTTTATTGGGACTCAGGAGAGGTGGAGATGTAATACAGCATCACTGACACTACTCTCATTGTGTTGAACGTCACCTGCAAACTCTATAGAAAAAACTTAAAAGTTTATACTTTGGGTAGCTTTAAAAGGCTATAACAATTTAAGGGGTAGGGAGGCCTTGGTGGTGGTGAGGGGTTATTGATCCAGGTTTGATCCACTTAGATCAAACCCCTCCCCTCAAGGAAGGTTCCTTGATGTTGGTGAGGGGCTCTTGATTTAGGGAATTGGATCTGTGCTCCAGTTCCCCGAATTAAGCCTGACTGCCTTCCACATCCCCCCCCCAGGCGCTGTATAATCCTCCGGGTTTAGCGCTTCCCCTTGATTATAATAATAATTAGATCAAACCTGGTTACCTTCATTTTTACTAGGCATTATATGGCCTCTACGGGTTTAGTATTTCTCCATGAATATAATAAGGATCGATTATCAATTTACTCTGCAGATGTGATACCCATTTTCAAAGCAGGTGACATGTCCTTAGCTTCGAACTATAGACCAATAAGCCTAACCTCCAAAGCGGGAAAATTTATGGAATCAATAATTGACGAGGCAGTTCGTAGCCACCTTGAAATACATAAATTAATCAACGAATCTCAGCATGGTTTTACAAAGGGGCGTTCCTGCCTTACGAATTTGTTAACTTTTTTCACTAAGGTATTTGAGGAGGTAGACCATGGTAATGAATATGATATTGTGTATATGGACTTCAGTAAGGCTTTTGGCAGGGTCCACATCAGAGACTACTGAGGAAAATTAAGGCACATGGAATGGGAGGAGAAATTTTTTTCCTGGATAGAGGCAAGGTTGACAATTAGGTAGCAGAGAGTTTGCATAAATGGGAAGAAATCAGAGTGGGGAAGTGTCACGAGCGGTGTTCCACAGGGGTCAGTGTTGGGCCCCCTGTTGTTCACAATCTACATAAACGACATTGGTGAGGGCATAAAGAGCAACATAAGCAAGTTTGCCGATTACACCAAAATAAGCCGTCGAATTCATTCTGACGAGGACATTAGAGCACTCCAGGAAGATTTGAATAGACTGATGCAGAGGTCGGAGAAGTGACAGATGCAGTTTAATATAGACAAATGCAAAGTTCTAAATGTTGGAGAGGAAAATAACCATGCCACATAAAAACCAAATAATGTAGATCTTAATATTACGTATTGCGAAAAAGATTTAGGAGTTCTGGTTAGCAGTAATCTGAAACCAAGGCAAAGTGCATAAGTATTCGCAATAAAGCTAACAGAATCCTTGGCTTCATATCAAGAAGCATAAATAATAGGAGTCCTCAGGTTGTTCTTCAACTCTATATATCCTTGGTTAGGCCTCATTTAGATTATGCTGCACAGTTTTGGTCACCGTATTACAGAATGGATATAAATGCTCTGGAATATGTACACAGAAGGATGACAAAGTTGATCCCATGTATCAGAAATCTTCCCTATGAGAATAGACTAAGGTCCCTGAATCTGCACTCTCTAGAAAGGCGTAGAATTACGGGGGATATGATCGAGGTGTATAAATGGAAGACAGGAATAAATAAAGGGGATGTAAATAACGTGTTGAAAATATCTAGCCTAGACAGGACTCGTAGCAATGGTTTTAAGTTGGAAAAATTCAGATTCAGGAAGGATATAGGAAAGTACTGGTTTGGTAATAGAGTTGTGGATGAGTGGAACAAACTCCCGAGTACAGTTATAGAGGCTAAAACGTTGTGTAGTTTTAAAACTAGGTTAGATAAATACATAAGTGGGTGTGGGTGGGTGTGAGTTGGACTTGATTAGCTTGAGCTACTAAGTCTGATGCCGTGCTGCTTCCTTAAGTGAATGTTACCTGACCTGACTAGGTTGGGGCATTCGCTTAAGCCGATAGGAGACTTGGACCTGCCTCGCATGGGCCAGTAGGCCTTCTGCATTGTTCCTTCTTTCTTATGTCTTTATGTTTCTATTTGGATATTTGTTCCTCTTATTTGCAACTCTTATTTATTTTATATCCTATCTAAATTTAAATTTATTCAATTAGAATCCATTGCTGCGAGTTTTTTCTTAGCAAGATATTTACAATTTTCTTTTATATGTTCTTTATTCCAGTCTCCCATTTTAATATTTAAAAATATGTACTCACGTAATTTTTCGTCTATGCAATGTAGTGTTCAGTGTTCTTGATTTATCTTTGAATGTTTTCCATACTATACAATTTAACGTTCGTATTGTATTTTCATATGTACAATTTCCATACAATATATGGTTCGTTGGTGTTATGTATATTATCCATACCATAGACGCATTCCACATCAAAGGATAGGATTTTTTTTAAGTAATGGACTGGAGTCAGTCACCTGGGTGAGTGTCAGCCGCTGTTTCCCTCTCTTAGTAGGAAAGTATCCCCGTCATGCCTGCTGAACCTCTACTACAGTTTTAGGAATGCCAGGTGTGGTAATTTTACTTGTCAGTAAACAAAAAAAGTTGTTATATGTTGTTATATGTTGTTATATGTTATTCATATTTTAATGTAGGATATCAGTTATAGACAATAACTTTCAAAAGAGCGTGAGAGGCTGGGGGGCGAGAGGTTGGGAACATTCCATGACGTTAAAAACATAACCGGAAAACCTGGGTGAGTGTCAGCCGCTGTTTCCCTCTCTTAGTAGGAAAGTATCCACGTCATGCCTGCTGAACCTCTACTACAGTTTTAGGAATACAAGGTGTGGTAATTTTACTTGTCAGTAAACAAAAAAAGTTTCCTGGCGTGAGTTTCAGTCATACGATGACTTGCTAGCTGCATTGTTTGGTCATGTAAGAAGAAGGAAGGAGGATCCCTAGTATGGTCCACCAGGCCTGCTGCAGGGATCTTCCTTCTTCTTACATGGCCAAACAATGCAGCTAGCAAGTCATCGTATGACTGAAACTCACGCCAGGAAACTTTTTTTGTTTACTGACAAGTAAAATTACCACACCTGGCATTCCTAAAACTGTAGTAGAGGTTCAGCAGGCATGACGGGGATACTTTCCTACTAAGAGAGGGAAACAGCGGCTGACACTCACCCAGGTTTTCCGGTTATGTTTTTAACGTCATGGAATGTTCCCAACCTCTCGCCCCCCAGCCTCTCACGCTCTTTTGAAAGTTATTGTCTATAACTGATATCCTACATTAAAATATGAATAACATATAACAACAGTGTATTCCTGTGTCACGACGTTGTTAACAAATAATGTAATATCTTTGTTAATTAACGTGATAAAACATATTTATGTTACCGGCGACTCATGCGCATGTTTGTCTACTGAGAATTATAGTGCCAAAAATATGCCCTGTGAGATCATCAACATCTTAAACCGATTAAAGTAATCGCAGCTAATATTCTCAATCCTTCATACTCTATATATTGCCCACTATAATTAACAAGTGTAAACCTTAAAATAGCAATTATAAACATTTGGCAGCGATGTTTCTGAACGGAAATTTCCACGTTTGTCGTCAAAATATTACCGACTTCCAGGTCAATAAAATCGTTGTGTGAACCGTATGGTGTTAGTGATCTATTAACCAGTGTTTGATTCCTATATATTAATATAAAAAACAATCTAAGTGATGGTGGTCTATATTGCAGCCTTTATTTTATAAGAGGAAGTTAACCGAGAAAGATTCTGGCGATGCTTGGCAATAATACCACCCTAGCCTCTTCAATAATTTATTTTATATGAAATAAAATGATACAAAATTTTGGGACATATAATATTTAAGTATAATAATCATATTGTAATTGTGTTACCTTATATATCCTTTTTCAGCTTGCCGATAATATTTATGTAAATAATGCAAGTAATGTGGCAACACTAAATGCTCCCCTCCCTCCCCCCCCCACGTGTGTTGACGTTCCTACCTGACCCCTTCATGGAGGGTCCCCCAACCTGACCCCTTCATGGAGGGTCCCCCAACCTGACCCCTTCATGGAGGGTCCCCCAACCTGACCCCTTCATGGAGGGTCCCCCAACCTGACCCCTTCATGGAGGGTCCCCCAACCTGACCCCTGCATGGAGGGTCCCCCAACCTGACCCCTTCATGGAGGGTCCCCCAACCTGACCCCTTCATGGAGGGTCCCCCAACCTGACCCCATCATGGAGGGTCCCCCAACCTGACCTCTTCATGGAGGGTCCCCCAACCTGACCCCTTCATGGAGGGTCCCCCAACCTGACCCCTTCATGGAGGGTCCCCCAACCTGACCCCTTCATGGAGGGTCCCCCAACCTGACCCCTTCATGGAGGGTCCCCCAACCTGACCCCATCATGGAGGGTCCCCCAACCTGACCCCTTCATGGAGGATCCCCCAACCTGACCCCTTCATGGAGGGTCCCCCAACCTGACCCCTTCATGGAGGGTCCCCCAACCTGACCCCTTCATGGAGGGTCCCCCAACCTGACCCCTTCATGGAGGGTCCCCCAACCTGACCCCTTCATGGAGGGTCCCCCAACCTGACCCCTGCATGGAGGGTCCCCCAACCTGACCCCTTCATGGAGGGTCCTCCATCCTGACCCCTTCATGGAGGGTCCCCCAACCTGACCCCTTCATGGAGGGTCCCCCAACCTGACCCCTGCATGGAGGGTCCCCCAACCTGACCCCTTCATGGAGGGTTCTCCATCCTGACCCCTTCATGGAGGGTCCCCCAACCTGACCCCATCATGGAGGGTCCCCCAACCTGACCCCTTCATGGAGGGTCCCCCAACCTGACCCCATCATGGAGGGTCCCCCAACCTGACCCTATCATGGAGGGTCCCCCAACCGGACCCCTTCATGAAGGGTCCCCCAACCTGACCCCTTCATGGAGGGTCCCCCAACCTGACCCCTTCATGGAGGGTCCCCCAACCTGACCCCTTCATGGAGGGTCCCCCAACCTGACCCCTTCATGGAGGGTCCCCCAACCTGACCCCTTCATGGAGGGTCCCCCAACCTGACCCCTTCATGGAGGGTCCCCCAACCTGACCCCTTCATGGAGGGTCCCCCAACCTGACCCCTTCATGGAGGGTCCCTCAACCTGACCCTTTCATGGGGGTCCCTTTACCTGACCCCTTCATGGAGGGTCCCCCAATCTGACCCCTTCATGGAGGGTCCCCCAACCTGACCCCTTCATGGAGGGTCCCCCAACCTGACCCCTTCATGGAGGGTCCCCCAACCTGACCCCTTCATGGAGGGTCCCCCAACCTGACCCCATCATGGAGGGTCCCCCAACCTGACCCCATCATGGAGGGTCCCCCAACCTGACCCCTTCATGGAGGGTCCCCCAACCTGACCCCTTCATGGAGGGTCCCCCAACCTGACCCCTTCATGGAGGGTCCCCCAACCTGACCCCTTCATGGAGAGTCCCCCAACCTGACCCCTTCATGGAGGGTCCCCCAACCTGACCCCTTCATGGAGGGTCCCCCAACCTGACCCCTTCATGGAGGGTCCCCCAACCTGACCCCTTCATGGAGGGTCCCCCAACCTGACCCCTTCATGGAGGGTCCCCCAACCTGACCCCTTCATGGAGGGTCCCTCAACCTGACCCTTTCATGGGGGTCTCTTTACCTGACTCCTTCATGGAGGGTCCCCCAACCTGACCCCTTCATCGAGGGTCCCTCAACCTGACCCTTTCATGGGGGTCCCTTTACCTGACCCCTTCATGGAGGGTCCCCCAACCTGACCCTTTCATGGGGGTCCCTCTTCCTGACCCCTTCATGGGGGTCCCTCTTCCAGACCCCTTCACGGGGGTCCCTCTTCCTGACCCCTTCATGGGGCCCCTCTACCTGACCCTTTCATGGGGACCCTCTTCCAGACCCCTTCATGGGGTCCCTCTTCCTGACCCCTTCATGGGGTCCCTCTTCCTGACCCCTTCATGGTGGTCCCTCTTCCTGACCCTGTCATGGGGGTCCCTCTTCCTGACCCCTTCATGGTGGTCCCCCTTCCTGACCCTGTCATGGGGGTCCCTCTTCCCGACCCCTTTATGGTGGCCCCTTTTCCTGACCCTGTCATGGGGGTCCCTCTTCCTGACCCCTTCATGGTGGTCCCTATTCCTGACCCTGTGATGGGGGCCCCTCTACCTGACCCTGTCATGGGGGGCCCTCTTCCTAGCCCTGTCATGGGAGTCCCTCTACCTGACCCTGTCATGGGGGTCCCTCTTCCTGGCCCTGTCATGGGAGTCCCTCTACCTGACCCTGTCATGGGGGTCCCTCTTCCTGGTCCTGTCATGGGGGTCCCTCTTCCTGGTCCTGTCATGGGGGTCCCTCTTGTTAGGTATTTTATACCATTTTAATGTTCAAAGGGGTCCCTCTTCCTGACCCTGTCTTGGGGGTCCCTCTTCCTGACCCTGTCTTGGGGGTCCCTCTTCCTGACCCTGTCATGGGGGTCCCTCTTCCTGACCCTGTCATGGGGGTCCCTCTTCCTGACCCTGTCATGGGGGTCCCTCTTCCTGACCCTGTCATGGGGGTCCCTCTTCCTGACCCTGTCATGGGGGTCCCTCTTCCTGACCCCTTCATAGAGGATCCTTCTACTTGACCTTCACTAGGTTCTCTCTACCTCACTTCATGGAGTTCCTTCATGCCTGTGAAGGGATTTTGAGGCAAGCAATAATGGTCTGGAAGACACAGATGTTGGATAAATACATGAGTGGGTGTGAGTTGCACCTGCCTCGCATGGGCCAGTAGTCTTGCTGCAGTGCTCCTTCTCTCTTATGTTCGTAATAATAATAATAATAATAATAATAATAATAATAATAATAATAATAATTATAATAATATATTTACTACCAGTACATGTACAAGGTATACAGTCCTAGTTGATATCAATGACACTACTATAGAGAAAGCTGCTTGTTATGCTGAGCATTTCGGGAAAGTTAGATCAGTTTTGTCCCAGGATGCGACCCACACCACTAGACTAACACCTAGGTACCCACTTTACACTGATGGGTTAACAGGGGCAGCAGGTGTCTTATGGAAACACGTCCCTAATGTTTTCCAGCCGTACCGGAGGAGATTCGAACCCCGAACCTCAGTGTGTGAGCTGAGTGTGTTAGTGATCCAGCTACTACATCATGTATATTTAACTCATTGTAACTCAACAGTCACTGTGATTTATTTCCAGTGGATTCCCTAATGGAAATTGAAGACACCCTCCGTTTCCTTGGATTAAATCTAATTATCTACCATTCCTCAAGCGTTGTATAACTCCTGGTGTCCCGATATAGAGCCAAACACAGGACAGTAGTCACTGAGTTAACACGGAAAAATAAGACAGCCCTACAGTATGGTTGGGTTGGGTTACGTAATGTTACGCTAGACAGCTTTAATCATGGGGTTCTTTTATCCGGGGGCTTTTGTCCTACACGCATGACCCATGCGGGTTTAGCGCTCACCCCTGAATGTACCTGGCTCATCAACTCTTATAATTATATATATATATATATATATATATATATATATATATATATATATATATATATATATATATATATATATATATATATATATATATATATATATATATATATATATATATATATATATATTATATGATTTATTAAGGTTGAGTAAATGTGTTTTTAAACGCTTATTTTTTCGGGAAGGGCTGTATTATACACATGATTATATTATATGCATACAGCGGTGATATATAATTAAAACTTGACTTGGTAAACCCAACAGAGCCATATACTGTAGCACGGTTTATTTTAATTGAGGTCCGTTTTGTATCTTAATTAGTCTCATGTGTAATACTAGGTTCTGCTCTAATATAAAGTTTATTTCTAGTTCTCAAATTTAAATGCCATGATAGTGACTCAGTGTTGCTAATTGATGCAGGATGGATGTTGAAAGCGAGGCTGTGTGGATGCCATCCCTACGATAACATATAAATAATATACAATAACAGGTGTAATTACATATATTTGTAAAGAAAATTAGTTTTTGTGTGCGGGAGTGGAATAAGCTCCCAGAGCAACATTGTTACAACTCAAGAAAATCTTATAATTGCCCTCGCATAGTATTGCAACATCTGCCTCGTAACCGTGTCAGGACTTAAATATGAATATTGTGTAACAGTTCAGCAGTCATCAGCACCATCACGTGATCAGTCATGTATCTAGTTATATGTTGTTTCTCGCAGTTGTACTATCCATCTAACTCACACCTGATGTTTGATATAAACTAATGTATGCAAATTGTTTTATTTCCCATCTTGGGAGAGTTAACTAGACACAACATAGACCATTACAGCAGTATGGCAGGAGCAAAGAATATTTATCTGGTGTGTATTTAATAAAAGGGCTACTTCCTACTTGTTACGTATATAGGACCAAATGGTTTTACGGTGTGCTTATTAGTATTCTCTACTGGTGTATAATTATTCTCACCCTGGCTTCCTAGCTGCCTCATATACTGTTTAAAACATATTCTTCAGTTCTACACAAAACAGAAAGATTAAGGCTATTTCAGGTTATATAATCACAGTTAAATATTCCCACTTGTGTATTTATTTATTTTTTAAAAACTACCCACAGTATTTAATTTACCGAGGTTACTTGGCGATTTGTTTGTCCAGCCTATTTTTGAAGCTTCCTAAAACCACATGTATCATGGCCAGCTTAGCATGGACCGTTTGTTCATACCCAACTATACTTGCTACTTTTATGATCACAACATTAAGTTATCCAATTTTTTTTTTGTTAATTTAGTTGACGTTGGTTTTTGTTAGTTTAATCGTTATGGAAAATCATCTGACGAATGAAAGTACTTGGTCACATGATGACCTACCTGCTCAATGACTCCTCAATAGTTTGGTAAACATTTCACTTTGACAATGTTTGATTAGTTGTAGCCACAATATCCCAAGATCATTCTAGGCAAACTAATTATCTATGGTAGAGCTCTTAACCTCCCCACTATGGGTCCTAGTGGGGGTCCAAATCAACTTGAAGTTGTCTGATGTCTGTCAGTCACACCCATCCTACACATCAACAACCTGTTTTCTACACAGCCCCTTCATAGGGAAATGCTTTGATGCTCATGAAGGGCTCTTTATCCAAGGAACTGAGCTGCCCTCTATTTCCTCTGAACCTAATTACCTCCTAATTCTCAGGCGCTGTGTGAACCTTACGAGCCTAGTGTTTCCACATGAATAAGTTATCTGTCACTTCTCTACGCTTCTCCCAGTCGGACCTGGAGTTTACCTGGAGAGGATTTCGGGGGTCAACGCCCCCCGCGGCACGGTCTGAGACCAGGCCTCATGGTGGATCAGGGTCTGATCAACCAGGCTGTTACTGCTGGTCGCACGCAAGCTGACGTAGGAACCACAGCCAGGTTGGTCAGGTACACAACAAACCTCGTCTCATAAATGTCAACCGTCCACGTTAACTGAAGAGAGAACCTATAGGTGGTTATGAGGATCACCGCCCCCTCGGCCCGGTCTCAGACCAAGTCACGCCCTGCTTATTTACACATCATAAGTCAGCCACACTACCCAGCCTTTTACGACGAACACGAGCGTGTGTAAGACTGGGCGTATGAAGGCTGCTCTCTAGTGTACTACAATTTGTTGTTCTATGAGGTGATAATTATGGCAGAGGTGAGACAGAAGTGGAGTGGGTGCTGATTATAGAAAAAACAAACTACAAATCAAACAAAAGGCTAAGGCGTGCTATTGTATTTGGGTAAGACTAGAGCGTGAGACGTTAATATCAGTTGGCCAGATGCCCTACACTCGCAATACTCAAGGTTGGCTGGCGGAAGGTTGCGCTATATGCCAGTGGCTAGTAGCTGCCTCCAGCGGCTTGTAGCTGCCTACAGTGACTAGTAGGTGCCTCCAGTGGCTAGTAAGTGCTCCCTGTGGCTAGTAGGTGCTTCCAGTGGCTGACAGGTACCTCCAGTGGCTGATAGGTGCCTCCTGTGATTAGTAGCTGCCTACAGTGGCTAGTAACTGCATACAGTAGCTAGCAGTTGCCTCCTAGCGATAAACTTCCTCTACAGAGAGAGAGAGAGAGAGAGAGAGAGAGAGAGAGAGACAGAAAGGAACTGAGTAACAGCCCTCTCAAACACAAATTAGTAAGTACACATACACACAAGGTAATTAATGCCTTCAGTTCATATCTGAAGGACCTTGGACTGATACCAGCACAAGTAGAAACGTTGGGCATGTTTTCTTACACCTCTTCTTTTCACCTAGAAGTACTAGTAGGTATTAGCCAACTGCTGCGAGTCGCATCCTGGGAAGAGGTTCAAATGATCTAAATGGAAATAAGCTAGACAATGACTTAATTGAATTATCCTGGGTTATTAACCCTTCACACATTTTTTTAGTATGCAGCAGTAGTATGGAACCTCATCTAGTAAAACACAAAGTGAAAATTGAGAAAGTTCAAAGTAGTGTGCCAAGAATGGTGCCTGACTCGTGGGAATGAGTAGCCAAGACACTAAGAGCTAGTACTTGCGTCACTGGAAGAACGAATAAAGAGTGGATATTACTACGACAGATATAACATGGCTATATACTGTGGATAAAATTATCTTCATGCATCTAAAGGGAAGGGGGGAGGTGAAAGGAACTTTCCTACCTCATTAAGAATGTTCTTACTCTTATTAAGGACATGATGCGGATCTACAGGTCTCACCCAGGGGTCAAATTGACAAATCTTCAGGACAGTATTTTGCAGTTTAAACAATTTATAAGTTATTGCACATGATAGCTTAATATAAATATTAATTATAACATAATACTTAGTGTCTAAAGTTAAGTGACATACTGTATTTATAATGCCGTTAGTTGTTACTTATGAGTTCCAGTGTAAAATGTTGGCACTCCTTGAAATGCTTCTTGGTCAGCAAATTCAAGACCCGAGGATGGCTAGTAGTGCTAGTAGTTCATCAAAGTTTCTTGTGTGTGCAGTTGCCTCCTAATGCTTGGGAATTATTCTCAGGTACTCAGTTAAGTTAATTTACTATGATACAACATACACAGAACCATATAAATGTTTCAAGGTTTGAAACAAAATAGGAACAACATCTGTGATAGCTGAACTTTTATAAAACTGCGAGTAAAAGTGATCTGATAAGCAGATGACCCCACGGGTGCAGCGTTGTATTGTGTAAACCAACACAAAATTACAAACAATGAACACATGATCTGAGTATAAATTCATGTACAATGGATATTGTGTTTTAAAACAACAGAATTAGCTTATAAGTACATACAGCTCCTACAATACAAAGAGCAGTGATAAGTTCTGATTCCTTGTACCCGACAATTAAGAAAGCTGCATCATCCCGTTTAGGTCGAGTTAGATTTACGGTGATCAGACTATCAACTACTGAAACCAGTATCGGTGAGATTAGCGGAAAACACTAGGTAAGCTCAGACTGCACAGTCAAATGTGAGATAACTGAAATAATGTGTATGGCAGTTAGTGGAAAAAAATATCCGAACAATTCGTCCATCAGCCAGTCTAGCTAGGGGTGGGGATCGTATGTTACACGCTATCAACGGAGGAGCATAGGGTACACTGTGTGCTCCATAGATCGTCATATAATAATAATGATAATAATAATAATAATAATAATAATAATAATAATAATAATAATAATAATAATAATAATAAAAATAATAATTTCTTTATTTAATACAAGTACATGTACATGGTATGCGGAAAAAGCTGACATCAATGACATAATATATAGAAAGCCGTTAACATGACTCACGAAATCGTAATAACACTTGTTATGCAGAGCATTTCGGGCAAATTAGGTCAGGTTTGTGCCAGGATGCGACCCACTAGTCGACTAACACCTAGGTACCCAAAATGGTATACAATACCGACAGGTTGGTAGGTAAGACACATATGCAACATTTACGAAACTTTATTCCGAAACGTTTCGCCTACACAGTAGGTTTCTTCAGTCGAGTACAGAAAGTAGGCAGGAGCAGTAGAGATGTGAAGACGATGTAATCAGTCCATCACCCTTGAAGTCGTAGATTTGAGGTTGTCAGTCCCTCAGCCTTGAGAAGTTCTGTTCCAAAGTCTGGAACTAACTGAAGATCAAGCGACAGTGTTGAGACTTAAATACTGTCGGAAGGAGAGGTGCAGAGTAGTAGTAGTGAGAATGTAGCCACTGAGAGGTCACGTTCCTCTCAGATCAAACAAGTCTCACTTGAAAAAGTTGTCGAAGGTGTTTTCTCTTCTGTACCAAGATGCCATTGTGTTGCAGTGTCTGACAGAGTGATTATCAAAATGGTATACACTGTCGCTTGATCTTCAGTTAGTTCCAGACTTTGGAACAGAACTTCTCCAGGCTGAGGGACTGACAACCTCAAATCTACGACTTCAAGGGTGATGGACTGATTACATCGTCTTCACATCTCTACTGCTCCTGCCTACTTTCTGTACTCGACTGAAGAAGCCTACTGTGTAGGCGAAACGTTTCGGAATAAAGTTGGCTTAATGTTGCCTATGTGTCTTACCTACCAACCTAGGTACCCATTTTACTGATGGGTGAACATAGACAACCGTTGTAAGGAAACACGTCCAATGTGTATATATATATATATATAAATGACTAATATTAACTATAAATTACCGATCAAGTAAATTTGTTGAAATTTAGGTATTACCAAGAGCTATGTCCCCAACCCAAGCAAACTCAAATAGGCTATTACAAGCATGCATAGTTCATGTGCAGACAGGTCCAGAGAACCTACGATGTCATTGTCAGAGAGGATTATAAACTGTTACAACCGTTATTGACATATTTTCTTACCACTACCGTTCCAACCATCTCACCTAAGCACTCACTTCCCATTCAATCCTTTATCCCCATTGTTCACAACGCTCTTGGGCCGTGCGGACAGGCTGCGCAGTAGCTCCTGAATCATCTGACTTTCTGCGCAGTTTTCATATTCGTCTCTCAACTCTTGAGTAGAGAGGACGTACTTGGAACTGCGCTCTGACCCCTGGTGGCAGGTGACAGTTTTTTTTTCATCATGGCGGAGAGTGGCCGCAGACGCGTGAACACTGTCTGTTTGGAATTAGTGAGGGGCGTGCTTACTGCCCAGAATACCAACATGTTGCTGACGGTGATATTGCGGGATACATACGGTATCGCTAATGAAGATCTTTATGGAGTCTCACTGAATGGTGTGGCACACATTTTCGTCAAGTTCCGGCTGAGCAGTACATATGACAACATGGTGGCCAAGTATCAGGATGTGGTTAAGACGGTTACCCCTGGCGTTAGTGTCCGTCTTCATGACGTATCAAGATTCTACACCTGGGTCAAGGTGCGTAATGTACCTTTCGAGGCGGATGAAAGTGATTTACGGCAGGTGTTTGGACGATATGGGACGATCCACATGGCGACATTGGGATGTTGGCGAGATGGACCACTAGTTGGCTTCCCTGAAGGGACGTTTCCCCTGAAAATGTCCCTAAGGCATCCTATTCCATCTTATGTGGGAATGGAGGACTTCCGGACTCAGGTGTACATAACATACTCAGGTCAGAGGCGTACGTGCCGTGTGTGTGGGGCGTACGACCATATAGCGCTGACTTGTCCAACGAGACGTGGGAAACCTGAAGCTGAGGCGGGATCTGATGGTACTACGGACCAACTGGGACCAACTGACGTATGCTACGGCAACACAACGTAAGCCTTTGTCACTGGAGGCGTGGAGTGTGGAGGTGGAGAGGGAGGAGGCGTCGTCGCCTGAGTGTGTGACACTCACTGGACTTGACGAGGACGTAGGCTTGGTGTCGGCAAAGAGTGGTGAGGAGTCTGCAATTGCATACCATGTTTTGGAAGCTACAATTCAGGAGGCCCTGGACGGCTTACTGGATGTTTCGGTCAATGCTGACTTGGATGATGTGAGTGTAGAGGCTGAGGTGGGTGGCCTCAATGAGAAGGTTGTGAGTGATGAGGGGCAGGTCCAGAGTGTGGCAGTGGAGGTCCACAGGGAAGATGCCCAGGAGGAGGCGAAGCGTGAGAAGAGCCACTCTAGCATGAGGACAGCTGTCATTTCTGATAGTGAGGATGTTTTGACGCCTGGCAAAGGACGGGGAAGAAAACCTGGCATGATACAATGCCTAGAGAGAAAGGTGGTTTAAAGAATGTAGAGCGTGAGCAAGGTGAAGGTGATGGGAAGTGTGGGGGGCAGGGTGGGGTTTCTCGCCAGGGTTCTAAGTGTGTTAGGGTGTCTAAGGGAAAGCCCTCATTATGGCCTTCAGGTGTCTTACTTTAAATGTTAATGGGTTGAAAGCAGTGGGCAAATGTAAAGTTCTGGAGGGTTATTTGAGGAGATATGTGCCAGACCTTGTGTTCTTGCAGGAGCATAATTATAAATATTTAGGTGAATTGTCAATTACCGGATATGACAGATATGACTTGTACATGGGTTGCTCTACACGACTGAAAGGTGGTGTGGCGCTATTAAGGAAGCCAGCCCGTTTCTTTTGCATAGGTGTGAGGTAGGGGAGGAGGGGAGGGTGGTTAGGGTCGAGGGTATGTGGGGAGGGGTTCGGGTGGGTTTCATTGGGGTGTATGGGCTGGCGGAAGGGGATATGGGTGTTAAAAATAGATTCTTTAGGGATGTCCTTGTCTACCATTTCAGATCGCTGCCAGGTATTACAATTATAGGGGGTGACTGGAACTGTGTTGTCCGACGTAAGGATGTAGAGCCTAGGGGGAGGTTTTTTTTCGGGGTTTTTAGGGGATCTGTTGAGAGGTGTGAATGTAGTGGATGTTGGAGGGGAGGTGAGTGGAGTGACGCATATGTTTATTAAGCGTGATTATGCGGCGAGGCTTGATCGTATTTATGTATCTCGGGGGGTGAGGGTGAGCATTGTGTGTGCGTTGAATGTAAGCTTCTCTGATCATTGTGGGGTTCTGGTGGATTTAAATTGGGAGGGTTTGCCGAAGCGTGTCAGAGGTTTCTGGAAGATGAATGTTGGGTTATTGAAAACAGGGGAGGGGAGGGAAACTTTTGCGCGCACTTGGAAAAGGTGGTGGGCTGATGGAGGGGGGGGGTTTGATGTCATTGGGTGGTGGGACTCGGTCAGTAAGGGAAAGGTGAGGGATTTTTATCAGAAGAGGGGAAAGGAAGAGAGGCAGTTTCAATATGGGATTTTAAATTACCTTGAGGGTCAACTACAAGAATGCTATATGGGAGGGGGGGTGCATACCCGATGGGTGAGATTGAGGGTTTGAAACAACGAATTAGGGATATTCAAAATCGCAATTTTGATGCTGCAAGGGTTGCAGGGGGCCTTGATGAGGTCTTATGGGGGGACCGTCCATCGGCGTATGTCTTGCGGGAGCAGGGGACACGTCGTAGGGCAACAGAGGTGATGAGTTTGCGGGTACAGGAGCAATTGGCAGGATATCGTCAGGGGCAGGTGCTTTCGTCTACAGAGGGTATGGGTTGTTATGTGGATGCGTGGTACGAGAAGAATGGTAAAAGTGTGGGGGTTAAATGTGAAGCGTTAGGCGCATGGGTAAACTGTAATCTAGTGCATAAGGATCGATTGAGTTTGGGTGGGCCTATTAGTGAGGAGGAGATTAGGGTGGCAGTGGAGGGGATGAGCATGGGTAAATCGCCTGGTATTGATGGCATCCCTTGTGATTTTTATAGGGAAAACTGGGAGTGTTTGCCTGAGTTTTTAGTGGAGTTATTTAATGCCATGAAAACCAGGGGTAGGTTGGGGGAACAGCAGAGAATGGGTGTAGTGGTCATGGTCCCTAAAAGAAAAGTCTTGTGAATGTGTGCATGACTACCGTTCAATCACCTTAATGTGTGGCGATTACAAGATCTTTGCTAAAGTGTTGGGAAATAGGTTGAAAGATGTTCTTGCTAGCGTTTTGGACGAGGGTCAATATGGAGTGCCTGGGCATTCGATGTGTGTGGAGCAGGGGATTATATGTAGGCTTATAGATGAAAGTGGGGGAAATATCAAGGGTGGGGTTTTAGCATTAGATTGGCATGCAGCATATGACTGTGTGGAGCGTGAGGCGTTGTGGAAGTTTATGCAATGGCAGGGGTTTGGGAGGAAATCGTCAGTTGGACTAAGGTGTTGTATGGGAAGGCAACGGTTAGGGTACAAGTGAATGGTAGATTAGGTCAACCTGTTAGGATGGAAAGGGGCTTAAGGCAGGGATGCCCTGTGTCGCAGCTTCTCTTTGCATTACTCCAGGACCCGTTCTATAGGGCTGTGCGTTGGGGCGTACGGGAAGGGATGGTGTGGGATGGGGTGTCTGTGGAACCGGGGATCGTTGGATATGTTGATGACACCACAGTGCTATTTAGAAGGTCTGAAGATTTACCTAGGGTTAGTGAGTTGGTGGAGAGTTTTGGCATGGCAACAGGGATGACGCTTAATAGAGACAAGTCGATGTTAGTGAGGGTGGGGGATGGTGTGGGTGGGGTATATGAACAGGGTGAAGGTTGGTCCCTGGTAAGTAGACTTAAGGTATGTGGGGTTGTTCACATGGAAAATATCCTGGAGGCACAGAAGGTGAATTCGAAAGAAGCTGTAGATAGGGTTTTGGGTAGATTAGCGGGTTGGCGTACAGGAGGTTTGACGCTGCACCAGCGTGCTATTGTGGTGAATGTGAAACTGTATAGTAAGCTATGGCATGTGGCAGGTATATATCCCTTGGAAACGTGATGAGCAGCATCTGTTGAAGCGTGTATATCACTATATTTGGGGTTCGGGTTGTGATTGGTTGTCGAGAGATGTTGTGTGTTTACCGGTACGCCAGGGAGGGCTGGGGTTAATGGTGCTGCATCTAAGGTTGCTGGGTATGTACGTTAAACATAGTTATTTGAGGGAGGGCAGAATCACAGGTACAGGTTTGGCATGGGTGAGAAGGGACTTGGTAAGTTGGGCGAGGGGTAGGGATGTTCAGGTGTGTGAGGGAATGTTGAGGTTGTTGTGTTATGCAAGGGAACCCTGCGGGGTTAAGATAGGAACACTGGCTCGGGAGGGTGGTGGGGAGGTAGTTGCTAGGGTTGTGGGTTTGTATCCTATGTATGCATGGAGTGATATATGGGGGCGCCTTCAAGGGTTGCGATTGAAGGCTGTGGTGCGGGAGGTAATGTTTAAATTTCTCCATAATATATTGCCGTCGGGGGAGGTATTAGGTAATAGTCGTGTGCAGGAGGGACGGGAATGTTGTGAGTGTGGGGTATTGACACTGTTTTCCATGCAGTATATTTTTGTGAAAGGTTGGAACCAGTGAGAGAGTGGTTTAGCAGGGTTTTACGTATGGTGGGTGGGGGTGGTATTTCTGTTCTACGGGCATTAAGCTTGGATGTGGGGGGGGGGGTGCCGGTACAAAATGCGATGGGTTATCTGGTAGCCGACTTCGTGTATACGTCGTGGGTTTTACGGAGAGCGCCGGTGGGGGAGCGAATTAAGGCCCTGGCAGCGATATTTTATGGGACACAAAGGAGGAATAAGGATATCACTGGGAATAAATGGTATTCCAAATTTTCAGATGGATATCGTAGCTATAGAGTGGAGGACTTATGGGCATTACAAATTCAGGGGACGTGACGAGGAGGAACGTCTTGAGGAAGGCGCGGGCGTGATTGGTGCATTTGGAGGACAAGAGGTGTAATGCGAGTTGTGTGGGTCAAGTGAGTGGCTTGGTGTCAGGGAATTTTTAATGGCATGTGTTATGCGAAGTGAGGGATTGAGAAACTGGCATGAGTAAAATGGAGCCTTAATTTAGCAAGGTATGAAGTCTGGTACTTTATGTGACTGTGAGCGTCTTGTGTGCATGATGACTGTGAAGGTTCTTATTATGCTAATGTATCTTTTTTAACAAATGTACTTTCTGTGTCTTGCAGGGGTGTGGCTATGTGTCTTGCAGGGTGTGGCTATGTGTCTTGCAGGGTGTGGCTATGTGTCTTGCAGGGGTGTGGCTATGTGTCTTGCAGGGGTGTGGCTATGTGTCTTGCAGGGTGTGGCTATGTGTCTTGCAGGGTGTGGCTATGTGTCTTGCAGGGGTGTGGCTATGTGTCTTGCAGGGGTGTGGCTATGTATGAAGCGTGTTTCAGAATGTTTCTATTTTCAACCATGTTAATTAATGTTATTTTATAGTTTTGGTTATGATGGTGACGGCAGATACAGCTGTTGGGAGGGGGGCAGGGGGGGGGGAGTTGTAGTGTGTGTTGTATTCTTATAGTAACTATTTACACAGGGATGTTGCATACGGGTTGTTATAATGTTTCATTTCTAGTTTTCCATGAACATGTGTTTTATGTCAGCATGTTAAACTATATGCTTCCTTGTGTTGCGATTTACGTTGTATGTTTTGTTTTCATTTATATATTGTTATTATGGGCTCGAACCACTGTAATGTAACATTGTATATTGATGTTTTGTATTATTATTAATGTTTTAAGTATTATAAAATATGTTGGTAAACATGTATGTTATAGGTCTAGCTAAAAAGAGGCTTGAGCTTGCTACCATCTGCAGCTCATAAGGCTGCCATCCCCACGAGCCCCTTCGAGGCGGGGTAGATGGCAGACCAGAGGCCTAGCTTCTCCCTACGAGCCCCGTGAGGGCGGGGAATGTGGCTAGGCCTGGGGACACTTGGTCCCAAAGATGAGGAGGTACTTGTACCTCCTCCCATGGGAGACTTAAGTCTCGAGACACTCCCCAGATAGGGAGCCAAGGCCGGGTCACCACTACTTGGAAAAGACCCGGGCCGGGAGAATACCGGTGAATAAAAAAAAAAAAAAAAAAAAAAAGGTCTAGCTATGTGATTATATAATATCTATTGTGGTGGAGGAGATAGTGGTATATGATTTATTATAGCATGTCTTTTAGTGCATTTTTGTACTAGGATGACATATGTGGCCACAAAGCTCTTATCTGGTTTTTATTTATGCATGATGAACATCCTCGGTGACTCCAAGTGTATATAGCGACTGTCGGAATGTTGAGCAATTCATATGGTGTACTGGGCTTATGAATTCTCATTTGAATACCTGTTTGTTAAGGGATGGTGGTTTTCTATATATTTATTTTTTATGTTGTAATATTACGTTTTAAATAAAATATAAAAAAAATCCTTTATCCCCACCACTCCCGTCAAGCCTTACCAAGAGCACTCATACTTCCATCCATACATACAAGTAATACAAAACAGTCCCAAACCAACACCCACCCACTGTCCTGTATCCCTACATCAGTCTGAACTTGAAACACCGTCACTCTATCTCAATGCCAAACAAACTCGCATACTCTCATCCAGTTCCCATAGACTGTTGAACAAGCCAGGATCAACAGCTCCCCCAAAATAGTAAACAACGTAAGTGTGAAGTACACGTAAAAGGCAGACTAGAAGGGGATAAACCAAACAGTATAGTCCATATGGAGATTAAACTTGCAAGAAAATGAGAAGCAGTGGGGTAACACATAACGCAAATCTAAGACTTAAAAAAGTCTTATGACACTATATGCAATATGTGCCAGATCAATCAGACAACACAGCATCAGCCAGGAGCCCGCGCGTGTTTATGTACAGAAGCTTAAACAAGCCTATTTGAAAAAATACGATGTATGAGGAGTATACACTAGGGAAGAGCATAAAAATTAATCTAATGATCTTAGATGAGCTAAAAGGGGGAGGGGGAAGGCAAACATGGTTATGATATACATGATACCTAAATGAAATGAGGGGCGGACAGGGACAGACCGATATTTGAGTGAGGACAAGGGACATAGAACCTACAGAGGTACAGTTAAGCTTCAGGGACGCTTGAAAATGCTCTTCAGTCTCAGGATGGTATAAAGAATAATGCTGGTCGAAAGTCGGCGAGAAGGCGTAGTCAGTAGTTGAAGTTCAACCCCAGTAAAAATAAACTGGACATTGCAAATAAGCAAGTCTCCCTCCGTCTCTCCCTCACACACAGCAAAAACTTACACGTTGCCATTACCTGAGGTGAATAAAGCGTTATGAAATATAAAAACGAACGTGTGAGGTGCAAATATTCAAGGCGGGAGACAAACTAGTCACCAGTTATTATTATTATAATAAAAAAAAAAGAGCTAAGCCACAAGGGCTATACAGCTAGTCACCAGTTACTTCTGGTGTGGACGAGCAGTTCACATTCCCAGTTGACTTACCAGAGGATCAATGTGGCGTCTCCCTGCCACCCTTGCTGCGACACCTGGCATGCACCTACCACTCAGCCACACCACAGTCCTAACTCGGGTTTTGGTTAGTTTCGATTTGTACCCTTGGGATGCAGATGCGTTCATGTGACCTCGCTTCAGCACTTGGGATGCAGATGCGTTCATGTGACCTCGCTTCAGCACTTGGGATGCAGATGCGTTCATGTGACCTCGCTTCAGCACTTGGGATGCAGATGCGTTCATGTGACCTCGCTTCAGCACTTGGGATGCAGATGCGTTCATGTGACCTCGCTTCAGCACTTGGGATGCAGATGCGTTCATGTGACCTCGCTTCAGCACTTGGGATGCAGATGCGTTCATGTGACCTCGCTTCAGCACTTGGGATGCAGATGCGTTCATGTGACCTCGCTTCAGCACTTGGGATGCAGATGCGTTCATGTGACCTCGCTTCAGCACTTGGGATGCAGATGCGTTCATGTGACCTCGCTTCAGCACTTGGGATGCAGATGCGTTCATGTGACCTCGCTTCAGCACTTGGGATGCAGATGTGTTCATGTGACCTCGCTTCAGCACTTGGGATGCAGATGTGTTCATGTGACCTCGCTTCAGCACTTGGGATGCAGATGCGTTCATGTGACCTCGCTTCAGCACTTGGGATGCAGATGCGTTCATGTGACCTCGCTTCAGCACTTGGGATGCAGATGTGTTCATGTGACCTCGCTTCAGCACTTGGGATGCAGATGCGTTCATGTGACCTCGCTTCAGCACTTGGGATGCAGATGAGTTCATGTGACCTCGCTTCTGCTCTTGGGATGCAGATGCGTTCATGTGACCTCGCTTCAGCACTTGGGATGCAGATGCGTTCATGTGACCTCGCTTCAGCACTTGGGATGCAGATGCGTTCATGTGACCTCGCTTCAGCACTTGGGATGCAGATGCGTTCATGTGACCTCGCTTCAGCACTTGGGATGCAGATGCGTTCATGTGACCTCGCTTCAGCACTTGGGATGCAGATGCGTTCATGTGACCTCGCTTCAGCACTCATCATCTGAATAAAACGTTCGTTTTCTAACACGTTTACCTGCATCTATTTCTGAACAATCTACGCAGTCAACAAAATTAAATATTAACTATTTATCCCAAAATTACGGACAGTTATTGTCCAACAACTAAACTACATTAACAGACGATGGGTTTCGACAGTTTTCCTACTCCCGCAGCCCGCCCCTGAGCCAGGCTTGTCTGGTCAACCAGGCTGTTGCTGCTGTCAGCCCGCTGGCCCACATGTCCATCACAGCCTGGCCGATCCGATACCTGGCGGAGGTACTTGTCAAGTTTCCTCTTGAAAACGTCTACACTTGTTCCAGTAGTTTTTCTGATATATTCTGGTAAGGTGTTAAATAATCTGGGCCCACAGATAGTGGTGCTGGTGCTCCCTCGCTTTTACCCAATTTATTTAAAAAAATTCTCCCATCTCTCACTCCAGTATGTTATGGCAGTGTGCAGATTTGTGACCAGGCCCTCGAATACCCTCAACGCATACATTATCTGTCTGTTTCTCTTTCATCTTCAGCGATTGTATATCTAGATTATTATTATAATCAAAAAGAAGCGCTAAGCCACAAGGGCTATACAGCGCTGCAGGGCAGGAAGGAAGCGAGGGCATCAGGTGGCAAAAGGGAGATGGATGAGTAATAGGTTATGGATAACAGCGGGGCAGTGGATGGTGAAAGGGTAAAGGGCAGCAAGAGACTGAACTAGAAAGGGCTGAGGGGAGTGCGTAAGGTATCATCATCAGAGTTTGTGGAGTAAATCAGTCGTTGTCAAGAAGTCAATGAGAGAGTCAGGATTAAAGGAGGGTCCATCAGCAAGAAGGGAAGGTAAAGAGAGAGTAGTAGAACAAAGACGACGTTGGAGGTAAATTCTGCGTGCTCGTTGATAGAGAGGGCACTCTAACAGAATGTGGCTAATTGATACTGGAACTTGACACTGCTCACAGAGAGGAACAAGGTGCCTCCCCATGAGATACCCATGAGTAAGACGAGTGTGACCAATGCGAAGGCGGGAGAGAGTGGTCTCCCAACCTCGGCACTGATGACAAGAAGACGGCCAGTAACCTATGCTCGGTTTAATAGAATGAAGTTTGTTACCGAGCAGAGTTGACCAACGTTGTTGCCAACGGGTGCGAAGGTGGGTAGCTATTGCAGCAAAATAGTCCAGAAATGGAACACCTCGATAGGAAATTGGTAGGTCATGTACTGCTGACCATGCAGCAGTGTCTGCCTGTTCATTGCCCTATACGTCGACATGACCAGGGACCCAACAAAAAACAATATCTTTATGTTTGGTAGAGATACGGCGTAGCCAAAGTTGGATACGGAGAACTAGGGGATGAGATGTATCAAATTTTCGTATAGCCTGTAGAGCACTAAGGGAGTCTGAGACTACTACAAATGATGACACAGGCATAGATGCGATACGAATAAGTGCTGCAAGAATGGCATACAGTTCAGCAGTAAAAATGCTAGCTGAAGATAGTAAATGTCTCCGCACAACCTGTCCAGAAACACTGCTGCGAATCCGACGCCGTCTGAAGACTTAGAGCCATCTGTGTACACAGCGGTGGCATGAGAATGGGAGTGGAAGTGATAAAGAAAAAGAGAGCGGGAAGCCACCGTAGGCAGTTGAGCTTTCGAGCAAGGGAGTGAGAAAGAACAGACCCGAACAGCTGGAACTTCCCAGGGGGGTAGGGAAAAGTGAGATGCTACATGAACATATAAAGGTGGTAACTGAAGGGAAGACAAGAGTGAATGTAGGCGAAGAGAAAAGGGACGGAGCAAACAGGGGCGGTGAACGAATAAAGAATGTCTACTAATATCGGTGACCATTCTATAAATGGAAGGATTGTGTAGATCGTGAGAGCGTACATAGTAGCGAAGGCAATGGGCATCACGGCGATCAGACAAGGATGGAACATTCGCTTCTGTATAGAGGCTCTCAACAGGGGAAGAGCGAAAAGCACCAAGGCACAAACGTAATCCTTGGTGATGGATAGAGTTAAGGCTAGAGAGAGTAGCAGGAGAGGCCGCGGAATAAATCTGGTCACCATAATCGAGTTTCGATAAAACGAGGGCTGAATGTAGGCGAAGCAGAGTTCGACGATCAGCTCCCCAGGAAAGATGAGCAAGGGTTTTAAGAAGGTTTAGCCGGCTGTGGCAAGTTCCTTCAGAGAGGTTATGTGAGGTTTCCAGGATAACCGACGGTCAAAGAGAAGGCCTAGAAACCTGACTGTATCACGTTCGGGGATACGGGAGCCATAGAGATACAAAGGATGATCGGAGATAACAGAGCGTCTAGTGAAAGTAATTTGGTGAGTTTTGGTACTTGAAAATTTAAACCCATGCGTGGTGGCCCAAGTGGAAACACGGTCGACCGCATGCTGGAGAGAAACTGCAATAAGATGACAGTCAGTGCCTGCACAAGCAATAGCGAAGTCATCAACATAGAGTGATGACCAAATATTGGGTGGAAGAACAGAGGCCAAATCATTTATAGCAAGGAGAAAAAGTGTTGTGCTTAGAACACATCCCTGAGGGACACCTTCAGCTTGGACGAAGTCCGGGGAAAGAACATTATTGACTCGAACACGGAAATGTCTGTCAGTTAAAAAGTTCTTAAGGAAGGATGGTAGATTGCCTCGGAGGCCTAAGGAATGGGCCTGGGCCAAAATATTATACCTCCAAGTTGTGTCATATGCCTTCTCAAGGTCAAAAAATATGGCAATAACTGAGTGATTATTCGCAAAGGCATTACGAACATACGTATCCAAGCGTAGTAAGGGGTCTATGGTAGAACGACCCTTACGAAAGCCATATTGACTAGCGGAGAGACTGTTGTGTGTCTCTAAATACCACATTAAACGTCGATTTACGAGACGTTCCATCACTTTGCAAACTGCACTAGTAAGAGCGATGGGGCGATAGTGGGAGGCATCATGTCCTGTAGTACCCGGTTTGCGGAAAGGGAGAACAATGGCAGATTTCTACAGCTGGGGAAGAACTCCTTGTGCCCAAATAAGATTGAAGAGGTGTAAGAGGACTACAAGGGCTGACCGATGTAAATGTTGTATATTTAGAACGTTAAATTGTTTCCAGCAATTTAAATGCTTTGCTGGCTCTATGCGGGTCGTAAATTATCTCTGTATCTGGTCCAGCTTTGACATCTTTCCTGCCCTGAACAAAGTCGTCAACACTTAACAATACTCTAATGAGAGAACACAAGCCATTTGAATAGTGTCACTAGTGGCACTATTTTCCTTGTTTTGAAAGCTCTCATTATCCACAACGTCAATTTCCTGGCTTTCAAGTCAGTTGCCTTGTTGTGTTCCTAGATGAAAGGTCAGCTGACATTGTTAAACCAAGGTCCATCACATATTCATTTTCACGCTTATTTTGGCATCATCCGCAGATGATACGATGTTTTTTCTTTTCTATATCTGCTATGAGAATAAGAAACAAGACGCCTGGACCGTGCCTTGGAATACTGAACTTTTTACTTTGCTAATGCTGGATTTTTCTGTGTTTACTTCTATTAGTATTACTACTCTATGTGTTCTGTGTGTCAGAAAGTTGAATATCCACTTGCCTACTGTCCCCAGTATACATATTGTCCTCATTCTGTGTGCAAACACACCATGATCACAATTGTCAAATGCTATTACGAAATTCGTGTATACTACAACTGCGTTTTGGTTTCTTGGTGTAACAGTTATGACAAGCATTCTCTTCCCGTTCTAATTCCATGGTGGCTTGGGTTGTGCAGCTCTGTAAGCTTGTAATTTGGAGTCTCATTATCCTTTCGATAACTTATGATGTGCGATGCTAGTTTGTAATTTTTGGCTAGTGTTATGCTGACTCCTTTATGCAAATGAGCCACGTCTGCACTCTACGGTCTATAAGCTATTTTTCCAAAGGATACAGTAGTGCTGATGTTGGTGGTATTTTGCATACATCATAATGAGGAATTCCACGAATCTGGTCAGGTGCTAATCGAGTGGGCTTGTTTGCATTGTTTAATTCGATGGAAACAATTCCATTCGTTATAATAACGTAAAGACAAATTGTATCACGTAGGGGATAAACACACCCATTTGATCTATGATACGCCGTACCCAGCCACACCAACCTGACGTGTTACAAAACAAAAAATTTGACTGGTACATTGTTCCAAAACCAGTCTTGGTCCGGGACAAATGTTTACATGATTTTTATTATGATACATGTAGGACATCTAAGCTTATCAGGGTAAATAAACTTAATCTGCCCCACCTTAGTCATATCTAACATCAAACGTAGCCCGATATATTTTATCGTCCAAGCGAAAACTTCGTAACTTAACCGATTAACAAAACTTAAGTTTCTTAGGATTAATTTAGTTAATTCAAGTGAGGCTTCATCTACTGATGAATATCATTGATAGGTGAATGTCTGTGAATATCATTTTGTATCCACCAACCTGGGAACTATAGACCTATATCCTTAAAAACAGTTCGGCTTCAGGACTCAGAGGTACCCATCATGCAATAAATATTTTCGATGCTGTAACGAGCCTGAAACATCTGGGCAATCTTGCCCTAATTGCCACCAGGGATGTTCATAAAGCTTTTGATAGCTTATGGCATGATGGTCTTGTATATAAACTTGTTGACCTACCTGACCATAACTGGTCCTTTCTCAGATTTATATATAACTTCTTATCTCAAAGAAAAATCATTCCTACCTTTCACGGCAGGTCGACAGAGCCTTTTATACCGACAGCTGGTGTCCCACAAGGCTCATGTCTTAGCCCAATACTATTCAACATTTATGTAAACGATCTTCCTCAACCGGAGTTCAATGATACAATTATAACGCAATTCGCAGATGATGTTATCCATATCGTCTCATCAACCCCCGTAACAGGGAAATATGAGTATGAGAGGGTCATAGAAAAAATGAATGTTGAACTTCGCCGAACATCTAATTGGGAAAAGAAATTACGACCAACCCTGACAAAGTCCTTATCAGCACGACAGGATGTTTTGCATCAACCATCGAAGACAAGGGGAGTATCTCCATCAGAGGTACACCTGTATCAATTAGAAATCCTAACAAGATCTTGGAATATGAAATAGACAGGCTGCTCCACTCAACATCTCACGTCAGTAAAAAGATCAACATAGCCAAAGCCGGTCTTAGCAGTCTCTATAGATTTAATCAAGCCCCCTTCACACGTCAAAAAACATCTATATAAAATGATAAGATCTATACTCGAATACCCATGTGTCCCAATGTCGTTTACAACAAAGACCAACATGCTACGATTGCAACGGGTCCAGAATGGAGCTCTCTGCTTCATTACGGGCACCAGGAGGAGAGACGGAATCAGGATGGCAGATTTACATATCCAACAGGATATTGCTGCCCTAAACGTACGCCTTGATGTGCTGACGAAGAGGCAACTCTATGCAATGCAAGAACTCTATATACCGGATAGAGAACATCCTCCCGAAGTTGAAAATACTACCAACTATATCATTAACACTCCTCCCCACAGGACCTAAAGAATGACTCTTCCACAGAGGCTGCGTCGCGTCATCCATAAAGACGATTACCAACGACTAATGATCTTGAGCAACCTCCCTGCAGATGAAGATGATTGGGTAACACCAGAACCCTTCTATGTCTACTAAGAATATCATCGCCCCTAATTATGAAGATATCTTATATAATTTTTCTGCTTTCACATCCTTCTCCCATATTTCTATCCTTACCCATTCTTCTTCCTAACTCTTCTTACCAAAGCTCTGGTCCTAAGTTCAAATTCAAGTATCATTTTGTCTTTCACACAATTTTCCGTAAATCGCATATTATGGTCAATGGATATTTTTGTATTAAAAAATAATAGGTTTCATTACATAAACATTTTAGGTTCCATTAAACCAGACCATGAATATGCCTGCAGCCCATCTGGTGTTGCTGCTTCTATGAGTGTGTTAATTCATCAGGTCTAAAACCCATATACTTTATTAGGGTCATTATACTTGTGATTCATCAATATACTAACATCAAGAATAAATTAATCCCTAAAATAAAGATTAACTAAACTCTTTATTTATACATTGAAAGTTGCCCACCTCTCGCTGTACACCAGTACTTATAAAAACTGTTTTATATATATATATATATATATATATATATATATATATATATATATATATATATATATATATATATATATATATATATATATATATATATATATATATATATATACATATATATATATATACATATATATATACATATATATATATATATATATATATATATATATATATATATATATATATATATACATATATATATATATATATATATATATATATATATATATATATATATATATATATATATATATATATGGTGTATCCAATATTTATAAGTACAAATTTTATATTGAATAAAAACTTAAGATACCAGTAAAGTAATTTTCAAATATCATGAACTGAGACTAAAAACTAGTAACACTAAGACTCGTAATAATGTCCATAATATTAATATAGTATCGAACTTTATAAGTTTTCCCCAAGACACTTGATGATAATCACTCCATCTTGGCTACAATCAACTTACACATTATACTACGTCATCAAAGTCTGACAATTTTTTTTTTCTACTCTGGCGCCGCTGTTGCTGACGTCAGTCTCTAGTCGAGAGTAATTTTCTTGATCATAATAAAAACCGGTCTGGTAAGCTGGGCAGGCAGGGGGCCACTGTTGTCCTGTAGTATCAAAGTTCTGTGAGCACTCTTGAAGATTCTCAATGCTTGTGGGCGAGAACTTGTCCCACAGAATGGTGACGGCAGAAGAGGTATGCTCTGTTAATTTGCTACATTTATTAAGGTCTATCGACCGCACATGGGCCATGAAGGCCAGTGTACTTCTTAATTAACCAACAGTTATTCTTTGATACTAATAATTATTGTTTATTATTCTTTAATATTAACAGTTATTCTTTAAAACGCCAACACACCTCTATGTATATACCTTGTGGAATACAAAAAAAAAAACGAATAACATCAAACCCATAAAACAAAATTAAGTCTTATAATGGTCGTTTATCAGTAATACACGCAGATAACATATCGAGCATGTACTCACCTAAATGTGGTTCAGGTGTCGATTCATAGCTCCTGGCCCCGACTCTTCTCACTGATCGTGTATATGTGTGTGTATGTGTGCGCGTGTTATCTGCGTCCTGTCGTGCAGTATTTCATTCAATAAAAAAAAAGCGAAAAGCGAACAGAAAACGGGGACCCACCCAGCGCGTTTCAAAATGCCTACTGATCAATGTTTAAGGCACGTGAACAGTTACCCATTTTACTGTCATAGCAACAATGAATTACTGACTATTACTTAGAGGATGGGTTGTATCAGTCCATCCTCTTAATTAATACCTCTGGGCTTTCCTTCACTTTGCAAAACAATGTATTATATCCATGTTACATTTCATTCATTGACGTTGTGGTATGTTAGAATTAGTTTATTTTTATTGATAGACGACACTCTAACTTATCCTAAATAATGTAAATAGAAAAATTTACTTCAAACCGTATGTGAAATTAACAGAATATGCGGGGACAGGCTGTGAAATATCAGCCCATCCTCTTAATAAGTCAGTATTTCACTTTTACTAGTTTCTTTCCTAGTTCATTATTATTCTGAAGTTCCCACTTACATATATCTCTGTTGGATCATTCAGGTACTTACTATTCGTTTGTTCTCTAGCCTTAGTGCAAAATTATTCAGGCAATGTCTTCATCCAGCCTGTCAGTACCTATAAGTATCATCTATGTTTTGACTAAGTCTCCTCAAGCCTTCAAACGAAGGCTTGACAGGACACTACACTTCGTCTGAAGTGTAGTGATATTTAGTTCTTTCACTGAGTAATAGTATGTTCAATCACCTTGTTGTTTATGGGGATCAAGCTCCAGCTCAGGGACCCACCTTCTGACCATGATTGCTGTGGGTTCTTCTGGTTCCGTTGCATGTAACTGCCTGCTTGAGTTCGTGGAGTTGAAGGTCCAGTTCAGTAGGGAAAATTACTTGTATCATCTCGACCTGGGTCGTCTTGATCCGAACTGTCTCAGTGAGACAGTCTCAGTTTATTTCCCTCCGCCCCTTCCCGAAATAACCGAATTTCTTTTTTGTAGAAAAATTAGTAGAGGGGTAATAAAAACAAAATCATATTAAACTCAAATCTAAGTTAATAAGGCCTTTTTTAGGTATTTAAAGGATGACTACTGGATGAGAGATGTATGTCAAGACAGATAAACACGAGTGAGAGCGTCCTTCTTAACCCATGGCAGACGTGGGCAAGGTTCCCGAAGCTGGCTCTCACTCGTTACGGCGCCTTCCTCCTTTACCCAGATTTCTCTCCACCACTGCCACCAGGAAAGGAGACAACAAAAACGACATGCTTAACTATCCCATCATTACGCGAAAACACAAACGCTTCTAACTGTTCATGCTCGTCTGGTTAGTTATCTTTCACATATCTAGAGGTCGAACCCCGACTGGCACCTTACTAGTTTTAAAATGTGATTTGGGCAAGAGCTGTGGTCTACAAAATCTAACCTCTATGAATAATAGTTGGCCAGGAGGATTTTTACCCTTGTAATCTAATGGCTACATCGGACGTCTCCCTAAAATAAACACCGATCTCAATGACCCAGACATAAGAACTTAAGAACATAAGAAAGAACACTGCAGCAGGCCTACTGGCCCATGCGAGGCAGGTCCAAGTCTCCTACCGGCTTAAGCCAATGCCCCAACCTAGTCAGGTCAGGTCACATTCACTTAAGGAAGGAACACGGCAACTGACCTAGTAGCACAAGCTAATCAGGTCCAACTCACACCCACCCACACCTACTCATGTATTTATCTAACCTATTTTTAAAACTACGTTTTAGCCTCTATAACAGTACTCGGGAGTTTGTTCCACTCATCCACAACTCTATTACCAAACCAGTGCATTCCTATATCCTTCCTGAATCTGAGTTTTTCGAACTTAAAACCATTGCTACGAGTCCTGTCTAGGCTAGATATTTTCAGTACGTTATTTACATCCCCTTTATTTATTCCTGTCTTCCATTTATACACCTCAATCATATCCACCCTAATTCTACACCTTTCTAGAGTGCAGATTCAGGGCCCTCAGTCTATACTCATAGGGAAGATTTCTGATACATAGGATCAACTTCTCGGCCGGCCCAAAACATCCTCCTTTGTACGTTTTCCAGGGCATTTATATCCATTCTGTAATACGGTGACCAAAACTGTGCAGCATAATCTAAATGAGGCCTAACCAAGGGTATATAGAGTTGAAGAACAACCTGAGGACTCCTATTATTTATGTTTCTTGATATGAAGCCAAGGATTCTGTTAGCTTTATTGCGAATACTTATGCACTTTGCCTTGGTTTCAGATTACTGCTAACCAGAACTCCTAAATCTTTTTCGCAATCCGTAATATTAAGATCTACATTATTTAGTTTATATGTGGCATGGTTATTTTCCTGTCCACCATTTATAACTTTGCATTTGTCTATATTAAACTGCATCTGCCACTTCTCCGACCACTGCATCAGTCTATTCAAATCTTCCTGGAGTGCTCAAATGTCCTCGTCAGAATGAATTCGACGGCCTATTTTGGTGTAATTGGCAAACTTGCTTATGTCGCTCTTTATGCCCTCATCAATGTCGTTTATGTAGATTGTGAACAGTAGGCCCAACACTGACCCCTGTGGAACACCGCT
>NC_091331.1:18473046-18531459 GCF_038502225.1 Cherax quadricarinatus | reverse complement strand
TACATGAGAGAGGACAGGCGCAGAGTTATGTAAACAAACCAGGCGAACGTAAGTTTTGTAAACAAACGAAGTGTACACGTCTGGTTTGTGTACAAGTTACATTGTGTACAGGTTGTCTCTACATTGATACAGTAGAATTAATAAAGAAGAACACTCCCATTCTCATGTAACATCATTTTGAGAAGAAATGAAGCTCTGAGTGAAGGCAATGGAAATAAGTCACACTGACTTTTTTGGGTTATCCTAGGTTCTCTACACGTATGTTATGTATGATAATCTATGTAACTGTATTTGTGTATACCTGAATAAACTTACTTACATACATACGAAAGGAATAATTTTCTACAGTTACCCCCAGTAACAAATTTTCTCTTATGTTAGATTAGAGAAAATGTTATTCTTGCCGTCACTTGTACAAGTTATGTGGCTCCCACATCTTATATTTATGTTTATTTATTCTATTGTGGGGTGTATTTATCATCTTTTTATGTTATGTATCGTGTTTATTATATAATTTTGAAAAAAAACATCATGGATGGATTAATGAAAATGTGTATATTAACGTAATATACGACATTTAATGAGACTCGGTGAGTATTGTTATTATTATTATCATTTCTAATATGGCGTCACTTGTGCAAGTCGTCTGCTACCACATCTCACATTTATGTTTATTTATTCTACTGTGGGGTGTACAGTGGACCCCCGGTTAACGATATTTTTTCACTCCAGAAGTATGTTCAGGTGCCAGTACTGACCGAATTTGTTCCCATAAGAAATATTGTGAAGTAGATTAGTCCATTTCAGACCCCCAAACATACACGTACAAACGCACTTACATAAATACACTTACATAATTGGTCGCATTCGGAGGTAATCGTTATGCGGGGGTCCACTGTATTTATCTTATTTATATGTTATGCATCGTGTTTATTATATAATTTTGAAAAAAACATCATGGATGGATTAATGAAAATGTGTATATTACCGTAATATACGACATTTAATGAGACTCGGTGAGTATTGTTATTATTATTATTATCATTTCTAATATGGCGTCACTTGTGCAAGTCGTCTGCTACCACATCTCACATTTATGTTTATTTATTCTACTGTGGGGTGTATTTATCTTATTTATATGTTATGCATCGTGTTTATTATATAATTTTGAAAAAAATATCATGGATGGATTAATGAAAATGTGTATATTAACGTAATATACGACATTTAAATGACTCGATGATTATTATTATCATTACTAATATGACGTCTGGAGACATAAGACACTTACCAATTTTAATGTGTACCTGCATGCCAGCACAGTATGCAAGTTTATTTAGGTACAGGTATACATAAGTATAATTATCAGAGTATATATAAAATATGAAATAACTTTTAAAAACATTTGAAATCTTGGAGTTTCCAGACAAAATGGAGAGATTTAGTGCTTACTGAGCTCATGGAGAATGTAAACAAACAGGGTGGGGCACGGTGACCGTATTAGAAAGTCAGGTGGGGGGAGCCGTATAGCGAGTTTTGGTCATAATTTGAAATGTCCGTATTAGCGGAACGTCGTAAAGTGAAACGCCGTAAAGCGGGGCCTTCCTGTATATATATATATATATATATATATATATATATATATATATATATATATATATATATATATATATATATATTTTTTTTTTTTTTTTCAACAAGTTGGTCGTCTCCCACCGAGGCAGGGTGACCCAAAAAAGAAAGAAAATCCCCAAAAAGAAAATACTTTCATCATCATTCAACACTTTCACCACACTCACACATTATCACTGCTTTTGCAGAGGTGCTCAGAATACAACAGTTTAGAAGCATATACGTATAAAGATACACAACATATCCCTCCAAACTGCCAATATCCCAAAACCCCTCCTTTAAAGTGCAGGCATTGTACTTCCCATTTCCAGGACTCAAGTCCGACTATAAGAAAATAACCGGTTTCCCTGAATCCCTTCACTAAATATTACCCTGCTCACACTCCAACAGATCGTCAGGTCCCAAGTATCATTCGTCTCCATTCACTCCTATCTAACACGCTCATGCACGCTTGCTGGAAGTCCAAGCCCCTCGCCCACAAAACCTCCTTTACCCCCTCTCTCCAACCCTTTCGAGGACGACCCCTACCTCGCCTTCCTTCCCCCATAGATTTATATGCTTTCCATGTCATTCTACTTTGATCCATTCTCTCTAAATGACCAAACCACCTCAACAACCCTTCTTCTGCCCTCTGACTAATACTTTTATTAACTCCACACCTTTTCCTAATTTCCACACTCTGAATTTTCTGCATAATATTTACACCACACATTGCCCTTAGACAGGACAGCTCCACTGCCTCCAACCGTCTCCTTGCTGCTGCATTTACCACGCAAGCTTCACACCCATATAATAATAATAACAATAATAATAATAATAATAACAATAATAATAATAATAGGTATTAATAATTATAATATGTACATACTAAGAATAATAATAATAATAATAATACAATATAATAGTAATAATAATATGCTATCATTTTTAGACATTTCTCGTAATTTTTTTTTTTTCATATTTTTGTGCCAAATGCTTCAAAATACAAATTGGTAACCCTGTGGGTGGATGTAGGTACTTCAAGACCACAGCTATCTCAGTGTGAACCAAGGGTTAATAGGAAGAGGTGTGCCACTCTGAGCGACCACAGCAGACCCTTGGGATGCATAATTTTGTCTTATATTGTACAAATTTCTTATACAATGCCTCACCCAAAGAGACAGTATTCACGTACAATCAGCAAGAAGCTCAGGAAGTGATTAGAAACTATGAAAAAAGCTAGAGAAACAAAGAAGGCACTAGCATAGAGTGAGGCAACTGGCCACCACCACCACTGTGGCCACTGCCACCACCACCACCACTGTGGCCACAGTGATCGTGTCTTCACCTATATATACATCTGTCTTGACCACCCCTGTGGCTACGTATGTGACAACCTCACCACTAATCATAGATAAACACAAGCTAGGTATGGGGTTATGGACTGGGAAGATACAAGAGTGGGTGAGTAATTGGCGGATGCTTTCTGTCGCTGCCGGCGTCGCCATCACTTGCCATATTATAGCCTATTTTATTCATTCTAGAGTATATATCATGTTTCTATGTTATTAATATTGTTTATTATGTCATATTAGATGAATTGTGATAGATAACTAAGCCTTAGAGTTGATATTAGCATTATTTTGTCATGCCTCCTGAGAGGCTGGAACGGATTAATTGCATTTCAATTAATTTAAATGAAGAAAATTGACTCAGTATACGAACAAATCAGGATAGGAACAAGGTCATGGAACGGATTAAATTCGTAAGCCGAGGCTCCACTCTGCTTCAGAATACGTAACTAGTTACATTGCTCATACATTACTAAGTGCTAAGGTATGTCAAATGCTTACGTGATATGTTACCATTATCCACTCTGCCCTGGCTGTGCTATTGTGATCCACAGGAAAAGCAACTACACCTCAAACAGCTGTCCTTCTACTCGGATGAATCAGTAACCTCTTGCATAATAAATTACTTCTGAATCTCCCTCACCTCCTTCATTACTATTATTAACCATGGCATTCAAGAGAATTAATACAACAGTGATACTGGAATTCTGAAGAAAGCAAAGCAAGAATTTGTGACCATGCCCAAGAAAATAATGACATACAAGCTCTGACTGGACATGGCCTTAGAATGTGAAGTAAATGCTTTGAACATAGTTAAAGTAAGTGTGAAAGCCCAAGAAATGTATATGCACTAAGGAAATCTTAGGATATTACAATTGTATGAAGATGTGATACTCCTCAAAACATGGAAAGAAGTCACACTTGATTGTAATGGGTTATCCTGGGCTAAATCTACACAGTGTGTTTTTTGGCTGAATTTTACATTATCATGAAATTATAATAAATGTGAAATAAACATGGCATCATCTTGCTAGTTCCACATCCTCTTTGCTGCTAAGGGATGTTGGTGGTGGAACAACAGTTCTTGGCTGAATTGTTTACATGTGCTAGTGAGGCAGCACTACCTATGAAAGGTCCACTGCATGGAACCACCACCTCATGCTTTTTCCAGGCATGATGTGGTGGTAGGAGACCTAAAATGGCAGCAGTCAGCATATGTAAAGGCAAAAAAAAATTAAACATACAAGTACTTCATGCACAGACAGGTCTCCTGCATACCAGCACATCATACACAACTTACAGATTAAGGATTATGGTCATAAACATTAAAAGACCAGAGAGAAGCAGAATAATGAAAGAAAACAATGGTAAGGTGAATACTAAAGCAGAATGGATGGTTTACATTACAATGGAGAACAAGCTTATTAACCAAGAAATGACAAGTTTGAACAGCTGAAAGAATATCGAGAATAATGATTGTCTATTTGTATTTTTTATTCCATGTTTCCTCAGGAAACTTCCCATGTAGAACCATTATCTAATGCCTAAACTGCCCTCAACTGGTGATAGTTATATCACCACCACCACCATCATCATGAAGTGTTATACCAATATGGGTCAGTGTTTGTAAGAGGTCCAGTAATCAGGAAAGGAGTGGGGGTAGCTCCAATTGATTGTATCAAAAGCCCTCGACCAGCATCAAGCACCCTCAAATAAAGTTTCAGTGCTAAAACTTTAAGGAACATCCAAAACATCCATCAGAGAATTCCACATATCTAACTGGCTATCTTATAAGGGATATTGCCATCATTTGCTTTCATTAAAAAATAAAATTGTCTGGCATGTAAAAAAAAAAAAAAAAATGTACAAGGACTACAGAAATTCAAAGAATGCAAAAAAATATTCACTACATGGGGGTATGATGGCAAACCTGGAGCTGATCAGCAGGTGACCTGCAGTGAATGTTGCCAAAAACAGAACCATCAGCGGGAAAAAGGGGCACTCACTTTAATTCCCCAACAAGCGATTCCTTTAGTAGACCAAACAATATGCTTTCATCTCAAAACAGACAATGCAAGTGCATGATATACATAATAAGCCTGATTTACCTGGTTTCCATGAACATTGGCCATATATGCTCTCTTAAAGTCAGATTCATTTATATTCTCCAATCTCCGAGCAAAAGTTTCACTGAGAGGCCTCTTTTCTTTGTCCCCATCTGTAAGATACAGAAGTTTACACTCTCACAGTATTAATAATGATAAGGGTTTCAGAAATTGCATGCGTCACACTTATTTGACCAGGGCAATATTTACCGAATAACTGGATAAATAACAAAGCTACCATATTTCACATTAAACAACGTTGGAAAGCTTCCACACATTTCAATTATGTTTGCTACCTTTAAAAGCAACCTAATTTCAAAGTAATAATTGTATCAAAAGTTTTCATACACCTTTTAAAAACATACAAAAAACTCATAAATAATTTAATAAACATTTTAATTTACATAAATACTGTATCCAGAAATGATCTTGGTAAAGAAAGTACAGCAATAAAAATATATAGAGCAATCAGAAAAACAAGAGTTAAGAACATATATATGGAATGTTTACAGTTTCCAGCACAGAATCAAAATGAATCCAAACAATTTACACATTTATTTTTCCTTTTATTCACTTCCTTTACACTGAGGTATCTGTGGAGACAAAGAACTTTATCCACAGAGGCAAAAAGGGGAATGTACCAGAGTACAGTAAGTGCCAACATCACTGTATGGCTGTAAAGAATGAGTTTTGAATGTTGAAGCAATGAGGAGGCTAGAGACAGCATAGATGTCATGTTTGAGAGCAATGTGTAGTGTGAATATTATGCAGAGAATTAGGAGTCTGGAAATTAGGTGGTGTGAAGTTACAAGTATTATTCAGAGGGCTGAGGAAGGGATTTTGAGATGGTTTGGGCAGTTAGAGAAGATGGGGAAAAATAGGATGACTAGAAGGGCATATTAACTTGGGGTCATCCCAGGAAAGGTTGGAGGGAAGGGGTAAAGGAGGTTTTCTGAATGCTAGAGACATGGATATCCAATAGGTTTGTGTGAGCACGTTAATACAGAAGTGCAGGCGAGTGGCTTTCATAATTTGACATGTTGAAGGGCTTCAGGGAAACTGATTATGCAGACCTGAGGCCTGGAGGTGGAAAGTAGAGTACACCTACCATCCGACTTACGACCGAGTTCGGTTCCGAGAAACCGGTCGTAAGTCGAACTTTACTACTGAATATCAACAAAACATTTTTGTAATGACTATTTTATTGTTTTATTTTGGTATTTCATGTTTTACTTTACTTTTTATGTTGTTAGTACTGTATTTTATACTGTAAGGTTTAGGATAAACACTGTGTACAGCACAAATAGTTGTTTATTTCCCAGAAATTTGGCATAAAAAACACGGTCGTAAGTCGAGTGGTCGTAAGTCGAGCAGGTCGTAAGTCGGATGGTAGGTGTACTTGCACTCTACTTCGGTTTGGAGGGTCATCTGAACTATGATGTCAGTACTCTTATGGGCAAGACAGTGATTGAATGAGTAACAGTAAAAGCATTTTTTTCTTTGTCAGGTCACCTTGTCTTGGTGGGAAACAACCAATGTAAAAAAAAAATATACAGCCTCTCCTCACTTAGCAATGTACTCATTTACCGATGACTCAGACCTACGATGGGCTCTCTGGCCAGAATGCATACCTAAATAATGTATAATAAGAGCTGATTTCCTTTATTCTGTTAATTACAATATACAGTACACTACTGTATAAACATTTAAATATACAGTGGACCCCCGCATAACGATCACCTCCGAATGCGACCAATTATGTAAGTGTATTTATGTAAGTGCGTTTGCACGTGTATGTTTGGGGGTCTGAAATGGACTAATCTACTTCACAATATTCCTTATGGGAACAAGTTCGGTCAGTAATGGCACCTGAACATACTTCTGGAGTGAAAAAATATCGTTAACTGGGGGTCCACTGTATACTAAAAATGTTTTACTCGCTGTCTTGATGCGTGCAAGTGGATAAGATACTTTATTTCAGCAAGATACAATGTTTGTACAGAGGTGAATGACATTTAGGTGTACATGCAGAAAGCTCCTTAATATGCAGAGAATTTTGGGGAAACTGAAGACTAACTTAACATTAATAAGGCAATGACAAATTGAGTGGTTTTATATATAGTCCTTAAGGTGGCTGTAAATATAAGTTTAGGAGTTACAATGAATACAAGAGAATGGAATATTCTATTAGTACATGCTATGTGGCTTTTACCAAGTTTAATTGTTTAAAGAATTACAAGTTTTATTATAATTATAGGTAATGAGGATTCTAGAATATAACAATGTGGTCACAATCAATGTTTTAATGGTTGTGAGAATTACAGATATTAAGAATGAGATTACAGTAGGACCCCCATATCCACGGGAAATGTGTTCCAAGACCTGCCATGGATACCCAAAGACAGTAGGAAACCATATACAGCCTCTCCTCACTTAATGATGGAGTTCCAATCCTAAGACCACGTCAGTAAACAAATTTGTCGCTAATCAAGGCATCACTCCTTACTGACACTTCAAAAAAGTGTCACCACCCAAAATTAAAACATTCAGTTTTATGTTTGCTTGGAAATTCCTTTCTATCTGTTTATTATTAACGGTAATACAACACAAAATACGTCCGAGATATTCCAGGATATGCGTGCATAGCCGATTACTTTGGGAAGAAAAATTTTTTTGAGAAAATCGCACTTTTTTCATTCTTTGCATAAGATAAGAGTGATCTTCCATAGTTATCCTTCAGGCACATAGTGCGTAATGTTTTCTGTAATGGTCGCAGTTAATTTTTTTTTTCTCTCTCCCTGCCCTCTACCCTTCAATACCTCTCTATATAATGTTGGTTTTTATTAATTTGGGTGTCTTAATCATGCCTCTATATTATTTATGTTATAACTAATATTATTCTGGAATAAATATGATAGATAAATAACCTTTATTGACAGTAATAGTATAATTATGCAATATTTTATAGTGCCGTGAGTCGTCTCCACACGGCACAGTGAGCCATGAATTACACAGAGACCTTCATGTGCCTTCAAATTTTCAAAGATACTGCATGCCTTGGCTTGAATAATTAAAAGGCTTATTGGCATTCTTTTTGTATCTGATCGTCAAATCAGAGCACCAATAATTTCTCCATTTCATGAATGAGGCCCTTCTGCTGCCTAGTTATTATGGCTTGAAATCCTGTTAAGGCTTCCACTGCCTCTTTCACTCTATCTTCATCCTTCAAGATAGTGGAAATGGTAGAATAAGCCAGCTTCAAGTCACTGGCTGTCATTGTCTTACCAGCTTCATACTCATTTATAATCATTTTCACCACAAGATCGAGAGCCTTCCTTTGTTTCTTGGCCCTTCCTTGAGGTGAAGTCAAGATCTTACTTTTTGCCAACATCTTGTACTATGGGAGGCAAAATAGAGTGCAAATTTGTACAAACGTGTAGTCTTGGAGACAGCAAAAGCTAGTTTATTCAGTGGCTGTAAGAAGGAGACTGAGATGCTCAACGCTGTGACGCCGTGCAGCCCATTTCCATGACCCAAGTTCACATATGGCATAAAATGCAGACTCGTGGGAGAACCTGAGTGATTAAACTCAGGGAACAAGGTATGTCGATGGTAATAATAATAAAAACAACAATAATAATAATAATAATAATAATAATAATAATAATCTTTCTTTCAACAAACCAGACATATCCCACCAAGGCAGGGTGGCCCAAAAAGAAAAACGAAAGTTTCTCTTTTTAAATTTAATAATTTATACAGGAGAAGGGGTTACTAGCCCCTTGCTCCCGGCATTTTAGTCGCCTCTTACGACACGCGTGGCTTACGGAGGAAGAATTCTGTTCCACTTCCCCATGGAGAAATAATAATATTAATAAATAATAATCACTCTGGAGCAGTTCAAATGTCATACATATTCTGTACAGGTTTTGTTAACTGACAATTAAACCACTCCAGATTGACTGTTAAGTATTATTATTATTCTTTCTTCTTTCAACACACCGGCCGTATCCCACCAAGGCAGGGTGGCCCAAAAAGTAAAACGAAAGTTTCTCTTAAATTTAGCAATTTATATGGGAGAAGGGGTTACTAGCCTCTTGTTCCCGGCATTTTAGTCGCATTATTATTATTATTATTATTATTATTATTATTATTATTATTATTATTATTACCATCGACATACCTTGTTAACTGAGTTTAATCATTTATTAAGTTGCCACCTGTACATAGCTTGAGTGGTGACCTGTACTTAGCTCTGTGAAGACTTGTTTGTGTGCTCTCTGAAAATCTGAACCAGGATGCCCTCTCTTGAGCAACTCTACCAGCAGTTAAAAGAGGAGCTTAGGGTTGCTAAGCAGCAATTAACAAAGGAGATCAAGAGGATTCGTAGTAATCCTGTTGTGAGTCCTCAAGTTAAGAGGGGAACCTGGTCAGTGGCTGCACATCATAGAACCAAGCTGAGGATCAAGAAGACTGTTGGAAAGGCAGAAACAACGAAGAACCAGAAGACTACAATGGAAACCTCCAACCTATTTTCGGTGTTACCACATTGAACTTCATCTGCCATTTTTCAGACCAGGAATAATGGATTTAAGTTGGATAAATTTAGACTTAGAAAGGACATAGGTAAGTACTGGTTTTCTAACAGAGTTGTGGATGCGTGGAACAATCTTCCCAGTAGGGTGGTCGAGGCTAGGACTTTGGGCAGCTTTAAAAAGAGATTGGACAACTATATGAGTGGGAGGGGCTGGGTTTGATTGGTGTCATTGGGTATGGGAGTAAATTCTTGGGTAGCTTTGGTTAGAGGTCATTTTGATAAGGACCTGCCAGTAGGCATTCTGCAGTGTTCCTCCGTTCTTATGTTCTTATAGGTTGTATTAGATTTCCCTACAATATATTGGGGCAGCAAACATTCACGGTTTTTCAACATTCGCGAGGCTCCTGATCCCCTAACCCTCACGAATGTTGAGGGAGACCTGTAATGGAGATGTCCCATCTAAGGGCAATATGTGGTGTAAATATTATGCAGAAAATTCGGAGCCAAATTAGGAGGTGTGGAGTTAATAAAATTTTTAGTCAGAGGGCTGAAGAGGGGTTGTTGAGGTGGTTTGGTCATTTAGAGAGAATGAATCAAAGTAGAATGACATGGAGAGCGTATAAATCTGTAAAGCAAGGAAGGCGGGGTAGGGGTAGTCCTCAGTTCCATAGAACTGAACTTCTCCAGGCTGAGGGACTGACAACCTCAAATTCTACGACTTCAAGGGTGATGGACTGATTACATCGTCTTCACATCTCTACTGTTCCTGCCTACTTTCTGTATTCGACTGAAGAAGCCTACTGTGTAGGCGAAACGTTTCGGAATAAAGTTGCCTAACTGTTGTACATGTGTCTTACCTAACAACCTGTCGGTATTGTATACAATTTTGATGTTCTCGAAAAGGTTGGAGGGAAGGGGTGAAGGAGGTTTTGTGGGCGAGGGGCTTGGACTTCCAGCAAGCGTGTGTGGGCGTGTTAGATAGGAGTGAATGGAGATGAATGGTTTTTGGGACCTGACGAGCTGTTGGAGCGTGAGCAGGGTAATATTTAGTGAAGGGATTCAGGGAAACTGGTTATTTTTATATAGCCGGACATGAGTACTGGAAATGGGAAGTACAATGCCTGCACTTTAACCCTTAAACTGTCCAAACATAGATCTATGCTCACTGGTGTAGTGCTCCAAATGTAGATCTACAGTCAATTTTACGTGCTTTATGAAAAAGAAAAGTAGATCTACGTTCAGAACATTACGCGAGCCAACGTAGATCTGCGTTTGGACAGTTAAAGGGTTAAAGGAGGGGTCTTGGATATTGGTAGTTTGGAGGAATATGTTATAATCTTTATATGTAAATGCTTCTAAATTGCTGTATCTGGGCACCTCAGCAAAAACAGTGATCATGTGTGAGTGAGGTGAAAGTGTTGACTGATGATGAAAGTATTTTTCTTTTTGAGGATTATCTTTCTTTTTGGGTCACCCTGCCTCGGTGGGAGACGGCAGACTTGTTGAAAATAATAATAATAATAATAATAATAATAATAATAATAATAATAATAACAACAACAACAATTAATAATAACAACAACAACAATTAATAATAACAACAATCACTCTGGAGTGCTTTAACCCTTTCAGGGTTTCCGACGTACTAGTACGGCTTACGCACCAGGGTTATTGACGTACTAGTACGCCTAAATTCTAGCGCATTCAAATCTAGCAAGAGAAAGCTGGTAGGCCTACATATGAAAGAATGGGTCTATGTGGTCAGTGTGCACAGTATAAAAAAAATCCTGCAGCACACAGTGCGTAATGAGAACAAAAAAACTTTGACCATGTTTTTGGTTTAAAACCGACTTTGCACTGTATTTTCGTATGGTATTTATGGTTGTATTCTAGTTTTCCTAGTCTCATTTTATAGAATGGAAGACATATTACAGAAATTGAGATGATTTTGATTGGTTTCACAATGAAAAGTACCTTGAAATTGAGCTCAAAGTAGCAGAAATGTTCCATTTTTGCCAAAGTTCAAAAGCAAACCAATCATGCCACATGTCCAATACACATCAACTGGTGAGTCTAATATTCTTTTACAAGTGTGCTGATATTATTTATACCATTTCTACACTAATGCAGTAGTCTGCATAACAGTAAATCTTCTATTTTTTGCGAGAATAAAAATTCAAAGTGGAAAGCAAAAGAAATATAAGAGGGGCCTGGGGATGTGATTAATGTACAGAGGAAATGTTATTTTAGTGCCAGGAATGTCTCTCTTGTTTATTCTGGACCCTATTTGGAAATTGGCATCTTTTGAAATTTGTGTGAAATTGGCAAAATTGCTAATTTCTGACCACATTACTGGATAGTTGAAATCAGTAAATGGGAGGTTTCTTGTACTCATTCGATAGAAAAAATGGAGTTCTAGAAAAATAGTTATGATTTTTGTCGACTAGTATACTGGAATTGGCCGAAAATAGGGCTCAAAGTGGGCGAAGTCGCCAATGAGTAAACATCGCCGAGACTAGCTTCGCGAGAGCATAATTCCGTAAGTTTTCCATCAAATTTCACACTTTTGGTGTCATTATGATCGGGAAAAGATTCTCCATCTTTTCATAACAAAAAATAATTTTTTTTTTTCTGAAAAATTTTTAACCCTGAAAAAAGTTTAGGAGAGGGCCTCTTGACCCTGAAAGGGTTAAAAGCAGGTGGGGATATAGTTTTGGGGTGGTTGGTGCAATTATTTAATAAATGTATGGATGAGAGTAAGGTACCCAGGGATTGGCAGAGAGCATGCATAGTTCCTTTGTATAAAGGCAAAGGGAATAAAAGAGTGCAAAAATTATAGGGGAATAAGTCTGTTGAGTATACGTACCTGGTAAAGTGTATGGTAGAGTTATTGAAAGAATTAAGAGTAAGAAGGAGAATAGGATAGCAGATGAACAAGGAGGCTTTAGGAAAGGTAAGGGGTGTGTAGACCAAATGTTTACAGTGAAACATATAGGTGAACAGTATTTAGATAATGGTAAAGAAGTTTTTGTGGCATTTATGGATTTGGAATAGGCATATGACAGGGTGGATAGGGAGGCAATGTGGCAGATGTTGCAGGTGTATGGTATAGGAGGTAGACTGAATATTAAAATGGTATAAAATACCGACAGGTTGTTAGGTAAGACACACATGCAACATTTAGGTATCTTTATTTTGAAACGTTTCGCCTACACAGTAGGCTTCTTCAGTCGAGTACAGAAAAGTTGATAGAAGCAGAAGAGATGTGAAGACGATGTAATCAGTCCATTACCCTTGAAGTTTTGAGGTGGTCAGTCCCTCAGTACTCAACTGAAGAAGCCTACTGTGTAGGCGAAATGTTTCGAGATAAAGATACCTAACTGTTGCATATGTGTCTTACCTAACAACCTGTCGGTATTTTATACCATTTTAATATTCACTCTGTCAGACACTGCAACACAAGGGTATCTTGGTACAGAACAGAAAACAACTTGGACAACTTCTACTAGTGAGAATGGCTGGATCTGAGAGGGACACGACCTTCCAACGACTACATTCTTACCTCTACTAGTGGTCTACATCTCACCTCCTGGTGATATATAAGGCTCCATCCTGTCACTTCAACTCCATATTGTTTCAGACTATGGAACAATACTCTTCTCTAGACTGAGGGACTGACCACCTCAAAACTTCACGGGTGATGGACTGATTACATCGTCTTCACGTCTCTTCTGCTCCTATCAACTTTTCTGTACTCGACTGAAGAAGCCTACTGTGTAGGCGAAACGTTTCAAAATAAAGATACTTAACTGTTGCATATGTGTCTTACTAACAACATAGGAGGTAGGTTACTGAAAGCAGTGGAGAGTTTTTATGAGGATAGTGAGTCTCAGGTTAGTGTGTGTAGGAGAGAGGGAGATTATTTCCCAGTAAAAGTAGGCCTTAGTCAAGGATGTGTGATAGTCACCTGTCTCATTGTTTTCTGTGTTGGGAAATGTATATTTCATGTAAAAAAATTATTTTGTTTAATACTTTTGGGTGTCTGGAACGGATTAATTGGATTTCCATTATTTCTTATGGGGAAATTTAATTTGGATAACAACAGAATCGGTTAAAGACAAGTTCTCTGAAATGGATTAATGTTGTTAACTGAGGGTCCAATGTATTTAGGTACAGGTACACAAGTATTATTATCAGAACACATATAAAATATGCAACAACTTTAAAACACTTGAAATTTTTGAAAGTTTCTAGACATAATAGAGATGTGTTCATGGAGAATGTAAAGAAACTGGTTGGTGCACGCCGTATTAGGAGGACAGGTTGCCGTATGGCGAGTTTTGGTCACAATTTGAAATCGCTGTATTAGCGGAACGCTGTAAAGTGGGGCTCTACTGTATTGCTGTTTGTCACTAAGGTAAGACTTTAAATACGCGAGTGCTTGGCCTTTGAAACTGTAATGATGAAGTTTATGAAGTAGGATGCTCTGGTCTACTATATCAAAAGCTTTCCTTAGGTCAATGAAGTCCTAATAGATATTCATTTCTTTCACTTGTTGTGTACAGTAGGTCTAGCATTTTTATAATTGCATTATTGTGCTCTTGTTTCTCCTAAAGCCAAACTGGGAGGGGTTGACAATGCTTTGTAATGTTAAGAGGAATATAATCTCTTGTGTATGAGTTTCTCAAAGATTCTGGATAGCAAAAGCAAGTCTGATATTAGCCTATAGCTGTTTACATCTGTTGGGTCTCACCTTTGTGTATCTGAATAACCCCTTGCTATCTCAAGTCATGTCGGGAAAGTGCTGGTTTCTAGTGATTTGCTACAGAATAATGTAATGGTGGGTGATAAATCATAAGCCGCTCATTTGAACAATAGTGGTGGGATGTGAGCTAGATTTCCCGATCTATTTTTTGGTGAATTAATAATCAGGGTGACTTCAGCAGGCTTGGCAGGAGCAAGATAGAGTGATGTTGGTAAGTTTCCATTTAAGTAATCATTGGCTCAGGTATTGGTGCTTGGAATTTGACTGGTGAGACTTGATCCTATCTGTTTCAATAGGCTAGAGTTGTGGTTCATTTGGTTTAGTTAGGACAGTATCTCCAGTTTCATTCAGCTTTTGGGTGCCCAGGATCTGAGTGTGTGTCTTCCACGTCTTTTTTTTATCTCCTCTCATTTCACTCAATCTATTAGAATAGTACAGCTGATTGGACTTGTTTTATTAGCTTGGTGAAGACTGACATATAGTGTTTACTAAGTTCTTTAGTTATTAAACCCCATCTATACCGTTTCTCACATCGATGTTTCTTATCAATGGATCTGAGAATGGTGTTAGTAAGCTATGGGCAATCTAGTCATTTATTAGTGATCTGTTTAGTTTTTATAGGACAACGTTTGTTGTACAGTCTATGTATTTTATTTAGAAAGATGTCTATCCATTCATCAATACCAATGGCACTGGAAAATTCTGTAGGCCAGTTAGCTTAGCACTGCAGTGAAGTTACTCATTGATGACTCATCATGAAGTCGAAAAGGGATTTTGCTATATTTCATTGATTGATTAGAAATGTTTGTTAGGAGGAAGGTGGAGTAGTGGTCAGTAATGTTGTTTGTGACTACCCCTGATTTGAGGGGAGCTAGTATATTTGTCCATATATGGTCAACTATAGTTGCACTCATCTCAGTTTGTCTTGTTGATTTAGTTATAGCTGGTATGAGCAGTGAATTGTTCATCCTATTAATGAAATCAGTGATCGGTAGGATTGCTGGTGTCTTTTTTCTGTCTCATAAACATGTAAGATTTCAGGTACATCTTGTTACTTCTACTTACACTTAGGTCACATATAGTGGAACCTCTACTTACGAGTTTAATCCGTTCCGTGACCTTGCTCACATCTCTATTTGTTTCTTCGTCGAGTCAATTTTCCTCATATAAATTAACTGAAATGGAATTAATCTGTTCCAGTGAAATTCCAGGCACGACAAAATACTTCAATATTTCCCTAATATCAATTCTATGGCTTATTTATCTACAACAATTCATCTAATATGACATACTAAACAATATTATTAACATAGAAACATGATATATACACTAGAATGAATATGCCATTACATATGAGTAGTGGTGGTGGCGGCGGCAAAGCGACCATTATTGATGTTGGGGTGTATAGGACCACCACAGTGGCCATTCCTACTCCTGACTACATACCTTCCCATGCTTTTATTATAACAGAAAATGGAGTGTTTGTAAGGCCAACTCCATTAGATCACTACAAACATATTACAGTGGGCCCTCGCCTAACGCTATTAATCCGTTCCTGAGAGCTCAACGTTAGGCGAATTAATTTTCCCCATAAGAAATAATGGAAATCAAATTAATCCGTTCCTGACACCATAAAGTATGAACAAAAAAAAATTTTTTAAGACATGAAATATTAATTTTAATACACACAAACTGAAGACATGCACAGTTACATGACACTTACCTTTATTGAAGATCTGGAGATGATTGATGGGATGGGAGGAGGGGAGAGTGTTGATGGTGTTAATGTTTAGAAGGGGAATCCCCTTCCATTAGGACTTGAGGTGGCAAGTCCTTTTCTGGGGTTACTTCCCTTCTTCTTTTAATGCCACTAGGACCAGCTTGAGAGTCACTGGACCTCTGTCACACAACATATCTGTCCATAGAGGCCTGTACCTCCCGTTCCTTTATGACATTCCTAAAGTGTTTCACAACATTGTCAGTGTAATAGTCACCAGCACGGCTTGCAACAGCTGTCTGAGGGTGATTTTCATCAAAAAATGTTTGCATTTTAAGCCACATTGCACACATTTCCTTAATCTTTGAAGTAGGCAACTTCTTCAATTTCTCTATCCCCTCCTCCGAAGAAGTTTCCTTAGGTGTGGCCTCTTCCTGTTGAAGATGATCTAGCAGCTCATCAGTGGTTAGTTCTTCATTGTCCTCCTCCACCAACTCTTCCACATCCTCCCCACTAACCTCCAACCCCAAGGACTTACCCAATGCCACAGTGGATTCCTCAACTGACATAAGATTCCCAGGGTTAGCCTCAAACCCTTCAAAATCCCTTTTGTCTACACATTCTGGCCACAGTTTCTTCCAAGCAGAGTTCAAGGTCCTCTTAGTCACTTCCTCCCAAGCCTTACCTATAATGTTTACACATCTGAGGATGCTAAAGTGATCTCTCCAAAACTCTCTTAGAGTCAATTGAGTTTCTGAGGTCACTACAAAGCACCTTTCAAACATAACTTTTGTGTACAGTTTCTTGAAGTTAGAAATGACCTGCTGGTCCATGGGCTGCAGGAGAGGAGTGGTATTAGGAGGCAAAAACTTGCCCTTAATGAAGCTCATTTCCGCAGAAAGTCGCTCTGCCACGTCTGAAGGATGACCAGGAGCATTGTCTAATACCAGGAGGCACTTAAGGTCTAATTTTTTTTCAATTAGGTAATTTTTCACTGTGGGGGCAAATGCATGGTGTAACCAGTCATAAAAAAAGTCCCTAGTGACCCATGCCTTACTGTTTGCCCTCCACAGCACACACAAATTAGCCTTGAGGACATTGTTTTTCCTGAACACTCTGGGAGTTTCAGAGTGATACACCAATAAAGGCTTCACTTTGCAATCACCACTAACATTGGCACACATGAGAAGAGTAAGCCTATCTTTCATAGGCTTATGTCCTGGGAGTGCCTTTTCCTTCTGAGTAATGTAGGTCCTGCTTGGCATTTTCTTCCAAAACAGGCCTGTTTCGTCACAATTTAACACTTGTTCAGGTTTCAGTCCTTCACTGTCTATGTACTCCTTGAATTCCAGCACATATTTTTCAGCTGCTTTGTGGTCCGAACTGGCAGCCTCACCATGCCTTATCACACTATGTATGCCACTATGATTCTTAAATCTCTCAAACCAACCTTTGCTGGCCTTAAATTCACTCACATCATCACTAGTTACAGGCATTTTTCTAATTAAATCCTCATGCAACTTCCTAGCCTTTTCACAATATGATCTCTTGTGATGCTATCTCCTGCTATCTTATTATTATTTTATTTTTGTTTTTTTATTATCACACTGGCCGATTCCCACCAAGGCAGGGTGGCCCGAAAAAGAAAAACTTTCACCATCATTCACTCCATCACTGTCTTGCCAGAAGGGTGCTTTACACTACAGTTTTTAAACTGCAACATTAACACCCCTCCTTCAGAGTGCAGGCACTGTACTTCCCATCTCCAGGACTCAAGTCCGGCCTGCCGGTTTCCCTGAACCCCTTCATAAATGTTACTTTGCTCACACTCCAACAGCACGTCAAGTATTAAAAACCATTCGTCTCCATTCACTCCTATCAAACATGTTCACGCACGCCTGCTGGAAGTCCAAGCCCCTCGCACACAAAACCTCCTTTACCCCCTCCCTCCAACCTTTCCTAGGCCGACCCCTACCCCGCCTTCCTTCCACTACAGACTGATACACTCTTGAAGTCATTCTGTTTCGCACCATTCTCTCTACATGTCCGAACCACCTCAACAACCCTTCCTCAGCCCTCTGGACAACAGTTTTGGTAATCCCGCACCTCCTCCTAACTTCCAAACTATGAATTCTCTGCATTATATTCACACCACACATTGCCCTCAGACATGACATCTCCACTGCCTCCAGCCTTCTCCTCACTGCAACATTCATCACCCATGCTTCACACCCATGTAAGAGTGTTGGTATAACTATACTCTCATACATTCCCCTCTTTGCCTCCAAGGACAAAGTTCTTTGTCTCCACAGACTCCTAAGTGCACCACTCACCCTTTTCCCCTCATCAATTCTATGATTCACCTCATCCTTCATAGACCCATCCGCTGACACGTCCACTCCCAAATATCTGAATACATTCACCTCCTCCATACTCTCTCCCTCCAATCTGATATCCAACCTTTCATCACCTAATCTTTTTGTTATCCTCATAACCTTACTCTTTCCTGTATTCACTTTTAATTTTCTTCTTTTGCACACCCTACCAAATTCATCCATCAATCTCTGCAACTTCTCTTCAGAATCTCCCAAGAGCACAGTGTCATCAGCAAAGAGCAACTGTGACAACTCCCACTTTATGTGTGATTCTTGATCTTTTAACTCCACGCCTCTTGTCAAGACCCTCGCATTTACTTCTCTTACAACCCCATCTATAAATATATTAAACAACCACGGTGACATCACACATCCTTGTTTAAGGCCTACTTTTACTGGGAAATAATTTCCCTCTTTCCTATGTACTCTAACTTGAGCCTCACTATCCTTGTAAAAACTCTTCACTGCTTTCAGTAACCTACCTCCTACAGCATACACCTGCAACATCTGCCACATTGCCCCCCTATCCACCCTGTCATACGCCTTTTCCAAATCCATAAATGCCACAAAGACCTCTTTAGCCTTATCTAAATACTGTTCACTTATATGTTTCACTGTAAACACCTGGTCCACACACCCCCTACCTTTCCTAAAGCCTCCTTGTTCATCTGCTATCCTATTCTCAGTCCTACTTTTAATCCTTTCAATAATAACTCTACCATACACTTTACCAGGTATACTCAACAGACTTATCCCCCTATAATTTTTGCACTCTCTTTTGTCCCCTTTGCCTTTATACAAAGGAACTATGCATGCTCTCTGCCAATCCCCAGGTACCTTACCCTCTTCCATACATTTATTAAATAACTGCACCAACCACTCCAAAACTCTATCCCCACCTGCTTTAACATTTCTATCTTTATCCCATCAATCCCGGCTGCCTTACCCCCTTTCATTTTACCTGCCGCCTCACGAACTTCCCCCACACTCACAACTGGCTCTTCCTCACTCCTACAAGATGCTATTCCTCCTTGCCCTATACAAGAAATCACAGCTTCCCTATCTTCATCAACATTTAACAATTCCTCAAAATATTCCCTCCATCTTCCCAATACCTCTAACTCTCCATTTAATAACTCTCCTCTCCTATTTTTAACTGACAAATCCATTTGTTCTCTAGGCTTCCTTAACTTGTTTATCTCACTCCAAAACTTTTTCTTATTTTCAACAAAATTTGTTGATAACATTTCACCCACTCTCTCATTTGCTCTCTTTTTACATTGCTTCACCACTCTCTTAACCTCTCTCTTTTTCTCCATATACGTACTCTTCCTTCTTCTTATTCTTTTTAGTAATCTTTACAGGAAAAGGGGTTACTAGCCCATTGTTCCCGGCATTTTAGTTGACTTTTACAACACACATGGCTTACGGAGGAAAGATTCTTATTACACTTCCCCATGGATATAAAAGGAAAATTAATAAGACCAAGAACTATTAAGATAAAATCAAAGAAAACTCAGATGAGTGTGTATGAATAAATGTGTATATGTATGTGTAGTGTGACCTAAGTGTAAGTAGAAGTAGCAAGACATGCCTGTAATCTTGCATATTTATGAGACAGACAAAAGACACCAGCAATCCTACCATCATGTAAAACAATCACAGGCTTTCGTTTTACACTCACTTGTCAGGACGGTAGTACCTCCCTGGGTGGTTGCAGGGTAATATTTAGTGAAGGGATTCAGGGAAACCGGTTATTTTCATATAGTCGGACTTGAGTCCTGGAAATGGGAAGTACAATGCCTGCACTTTAAAGGAGGGGTTTGGGATATTGGCAGTTTGGAGGGATATGTTGTGTATCTTTATATGTGTATGCTTCTAGACTGTTGTATTCTGAGCACCTCTGCAAAAACAGTGATAATGTGTGAGTGTGGTGAAAGTGTTGAATGATGATGAAAGTATTTTCTTTTTGGGGATTTTCTTTCTTTTTTGGGTCACCCTGCCTCGGTGGGAGACGGCCGACTTGTTGAAAAAAAAAAAAAAAAACGTACTCTTCCCTCCTTGCATCACTTCTATCTGTTTTACATTTATCCACACCAATAACAGTCTCTCAACATCTTCTATCACTTGCGATCTCTGTTTCAAAAACAAAGTTGCACCTTTGGCAAGAACAGCTTCCTTGATTGTCGTTTTCTTGACCACAATAGTAGCGATGGTTGATTGGGGTTTTGTGTACAACCTGGCCAGCTCGGAGACACGCACTCCACTTTCATACTTAGCAATGATCTCTTTCTTCATATCCCTAGTAATTCTCACTCTTTTTGCTGTAGGGTTGGCACTAGAAGCTTTCTTGGGGCCCATGGTGACTTATTTTGCAGGTGCAATCACTAAAAAGGCTGTGATAATATGAAATGTTCCGATTGTATGCTTGGAAGCGACCGCGGTGGCTGGCTTGTAAACACTGGCACCCACGGAACAAGTGAGGTGAGCTCAGGCCGCACGTGGATGCGTCTCGAACGAATCGTGTTGAGCGAGTTTTTTAGTGCTAGCCGATGCAAAATTTTTGCGTTAAAATGTATCGCTAGGCGGATTTAACGTTATGCGATGCGTTCGTTAGGCGAGGGTCCACTGTACAGTGGACCCCCGGTTAACGATATTTTTTCACTCCATAAGTATGTTCAGGTGCCAGTACTGACCGAATTTATTCCCATAAGGAATATTGTGAAGTAGATTAGTCCATTTCAGACCCCCAAACATACACGTACAAACGCACTTACATAAATACACTTACATAATTGGTCGCATTCGGAGGTAATCGTTATGCGGGGGTCCACTGTATTACAATTATTATTATAGTATTACGTATTATATTATTATTACAGTGGTACCTTGGGATACGAACAGCTCAAAACTCGAACAATGATGTAAGTGTATTTATGTAAGTGCTCGTTTAAGTGCATTTTTGGGGGTCTGAAATGGATTAATCAAATTTACATTATTCCTTATGGGAACAAATTCATTCGGTTTAGGCACTCGAACAGCCTTCTGGAACGAATTAAGTTCATATCCCGATGTACCACTGTATATGTATTATATTATATGTATTATCATTATTATTACATATTATTATTATTAATTAGTGTGTACGTATTCCTATAGTAATACTCTTGCTTACCAATTGGAATTTTTATTCACACAAAAAATAGAAGATTTACTGTTATGCAGACTACTGCATTAGTGTAAAAGTTGTATAAATAATGTCAACCCATTTGTGACTGAGTATGAGACTGGCCAGGTGGACACGTATTGGACGGTGATGTCATTTGTTTACTCTTGAACATCACCAGAGAATCGAACATTTCTGCTACTATGAGCTCAATTTCAAGGTACTTTTCATTGTGAAAGCAATCAAAATCATATCTATTTCTGTAATATATCTTCCATTCTATCAAACGAGACCAAAAAAATGTAAATAAAACTATAAAAACCATGTGAAAATATACTGCTAAGGGGCAGCTAATGGCTGAGAGTGAACTCTGTTATTTATGGTCCGATTTCTTTCAATTTTGGTGTACATTAACCCCTTGAGGGTCCGTGCCGTAGATCTACGGCTTTAAGTTGAGGGTCCAAACGGTAGATCTAAGTCATGAGCTCAGCTCACTCTGATAAGCTGTGAGCGGTAAATTTTGGCATTGATATGAGAGAATACATCTATGTGGTATGTGTACACCACATAAAACAAATCCTGCAGCACACAGTGCATAATGAGAGGAAAAAAACAGACCGTAATTTTCTATTAAAACAGCGAATTTGTAGTGTTTTTTCGTGTTTTTTATACTTGTATTTGCGATTTCTTGGTCTCATTTGATAGAATGGAAGACATATTACAGAAACAGAGATGATTTTGATTGGTTTTAATACTGGAAATGGCTTGAAACTGAGCTCAAAGTAGCGGAAATGTTAAATTTTTGCTGATGTTCAAGAGTAAACAAATGACCTCACACGTCTAAAACACGCATGCTGGTGGGTCTAATATACATTCACAAATGTGGTGTTATTATTTATACAATTATTACAATATTGCATAACAGTAAATCTTCTATTTTTTGGTTTGAATAAAAAATCATTTTGTGAATAAAAAATCAAAATGGAATTCATTAGCAAAGCCTGAAAACGTAACTAATGAGCAGAGGAAATGTTAGTTTAGTGCCAGGAATGCCTGCATTGTTTATTCTGGCCCCTATTTTGAAATTGGAGTATTTTGAACTTTGCATTAAATTGGCAAAATTACCAAATTCTGATCACTTTATTTTGTAGTTGAAACAGTTGACTTGGCGAATTCTTGTGTTCAGTCGATAGAATAGAAGTAATACTAGTGAAATAGCTAAGAATCTGGTCGACTGGAATAATGTAATTGGCCTAAAATGGGAGTCAAAGTTCGCAAAATCGCCAATGCGTAAATATCGCTGAGAGATCAAAATTCGTGAGAGCATAATTTCGTCTATTTTTCATCAAATTTCTTTCTTTTTGTTTTATTACCTTCAGAAAAAGATTCTCTACCATTTCATAAGAAAAAGTAACAAAATTATCTTTTGAAAATTCTTGGACACTGGAGCACCCTTTGAAATCTGGCCTCTGGACCCTGTAAGGGTTAAGAAGCATCTTTCCATCATACATTGCCCAAGTTTCACTAAGATAGTCCAACAAACAACTGAAATCCAATTCCCTAGATCAAGAGCAAGAGCCCCTCACCAGCATCAAGGAACCTCCATTGAGGCCCGCTTGCATCTGGAAGCAAAAAATCGACCAAGTGACTGCTCGTATCTTGAAAAACTCGCTCGTTGGGGGCACTCGTAAGTAGAGGTTCCATTGTACATACACACCCCTCTGGGTTGTCATCTATTTTCTTACTAGTTCTTGTTCTTATTTCCTCTTATCTCCATGGAGAAGTGGAAGAGAATTCTTCCTCCGTAAACCATGGTTGTAGTAAGAGCTGACTAAAATGCCGGGAGAAAGGGGCTAGTAAACCCCTTCTCCTGTATACATTACTAAAGTTAAAAAGAGAAACTTTTGTTTTTCTTTTTTGGTCACCCTGCTTTGATGGGATACGGCCAGTTTGTTGAAAGAAGATTAAACTAAAACTTTTTTAATATCAAAAATATGACAAGCCAAACACCACAAGAAGAAATGTTTAAAACTACAGAATAATGCAACATTATTGGGTCATATAAAGGACCTTAGAGTACTGTCTAGTACTGAAACACTTCTCCAGGCTTAGGTTAAGGCCTATGAAGACCATAACCTTAAGACTCCAAGATGCTGGGTAAATTTTTGAGACTTATTTTTGGGAAAAACAGTGTCTTCAATGCCATAAAATACTGTAATACTTTTACATATAATACTTTTATTTAATAAATGTATGGGGGGAAAGAAGGTACCTACAGACTGACAGAGAGCATGCATAGTTCCTTTGTTTCTATGAGGATAGTAGGCTCAGGTTAGGGTATGTAGGAGATAGGGAAATTATTTCTCAGTAAAAGTAAGCCTTAGATAGTGATGCGTAATGTCACCATGGATGTTTAACATAAATTTATAAATGGGGTTGCAAGAGAAGTAAATGCAGGGGTGTTGGGGAAAGGTTTGGGATTGGAAGATGAAGAATCTAACACAAAGTGGGAGGTGTCACAGTTGCTGTTTGCCAATGACATTGTGCTTTTTGGAGATTCTGAAGAGGACTTGCAAAGAGTGATGGATGACTTCGGGAGGGTATGCAAACAAAGGAAATTAAAAGTGAACCAAAAAATTTAGGCAATGAAAGACTGGATATTAGATTGGAGGGAGGAAGTATGGAGGAAGTGAATGTTTTCAGATATTTTGATGTGGACTTGTCAGCAGATGGGTCTATGAAAGATGAGGTGAACCACAGAATTGGCCAGGATAAACAGGCGAGTGGTGCACTGAGGCCCCTGTGGAAACAAAGAACATTATCCATGAAGGCAAGAAAAGGAATGTTTGAGAGTATAGTGGTACCAACACTCTTACATGGGTGTGAAACATGGTTATGAATGTTGCAGAGACAAAGAGGTTGGAGGCAGTGATGTCGTGTCTGGGGGCAATGTGTGTGGTGTGAATATTATGCAGAGAATTCATAGCTTGGAGATTAGGAGGTGCGGGATTGCTAAAAGTATTATCCAGAGGGCTGAGGACGAGTTGTTGAGGTGGTTTGGACATCCAGAGAGGATGAAACAAAATAGGATGACTTAGAGGGTGTACATATCAGTAATGGATGGAAAGTGGGGTAGGGGTTCATCCATGGAACGGTTGGAGGGAGGGGGTAAAGGCGGTTTTATGCATGAGGGGTTTGGACTTCCAGTAGGCATCTGTAAGCATGTTAGATAGGAGTAGAGGCAAATGGTTTATGGGACTTGACAAACTGTTAGAGTATACTCAACAGACTTATCCCCCTTATAATTCTTATAGTCTCTCTCATCCTCCTTTCCTTTATACAGCACCAAGGAACTATATGTGCTCTCTGACAATCCTTAGGTAAATAATGCACATATATCTTACCATCTTCAAATTCCTGTGCCATAATAGATGATATACGATTGTCCCACTCCTCTCCCAAATCATCCGTTGCCAGTAGGACCGAACTTGCACCTTCAAAACTTGAGACATTTCCTGAAGAGTTACTTCCCCCATCAAAAGAGTCCAGCATACGACCAACATCTCTAACTTGACTAGCATTCATAGAGATAACTGGTAAACAGCATTCATCCTTGTCTTTGCGTTCTCGACACTTCTGAGCATACCAAAGACCTGTAAAAAAGAAACAATTACTACATATACCTAAATATAACCCACCTCCACAAATAGGCCAACCTTTAATATTTTGCCAAAAACTCCTTAATTTTTCATATATCTCACAGATAAGTCTACCTTAAGGAGCAAGTTGTTCAACCCCTTCTGATAAATTACTAAATTTAAAAAGAGAAACTTTCGTTGTTCTTTTTTGGGCCACCCTGCCTCAGTGGGATGCAACCAGTTTATTGAAAGTAGTAGTAGTCTACCCTAGTGTTTGAGGGACTTTAAAAATGGGTCCAAAGGTACTAATTCAAAATATATTCTAGTGAAAACTTGGCAAAAAAAAAAAAAAAAAAAAAAAAAAAAAAAAAAAAAAAAAAAAAAAAAAAAAATAATGTGGCAATTGATGAACAAATAAAGGAGTATTGAACGACATCTCCAAAAATATTTCCCCCGCAAAAAAAAAAAAAAAAAAAAAACTTCTGAAGTGGAGAATCTTTTTCTGAAGGTAATTACACCAAAAATACAAAATTAGATGGAATATTTACAGGATTATGCTGGAGCAAAGTTAGCAGTCTTGGTGCAATTTACGCACCATCTGTTTTGCCCACCAAGTCCAATTTTAGGTCAATTCCATTGAACCAGTCGTCCAGATTCTTAGCTATTTTGCTAGTACATGTATATCTTCCAATCTATCAACTGAGCACAAGAAACCACCCATTCAACTATCCAATAAAGTATCAGAATTTGGTATCTTGGCCAATTTCACACCAAATTAAAAAATGCCAATTTAAGGAGTCCATAATAAATAATGGAGAGTAGGTTGGTAGACAGCAACCACCCAGGGAGGTACTACCGTCCTGCCAAGTGAGTGTAAAACGAAAGCCTGTAATTGTTTTACATGATGGTAGGATTGCTGGTGTCTTTTGTCTGTCTCATAAATATGCAAGATTACAGGTACGTCTTGCTACTTCTACTTACACTTAGGTCACACTACACATACATGTAAACGTTTATTTATACACACTCATCTGAGTTTTCTTTGATTTTATCTTAATAGTTCTTGGTCTTATTACTTTTCCTTTTATATCCATGGGGAAGTGGAATAAGAATCTTTCCTCCGTAAGCCATGCGTGTTGTAAAAGTCAACTAAAATGCCGGGAACAATGGGCTAGTAACCCCTTTTCCTGTAAAGATTACTAAAAAGAATAAGAAGAAGAAAATTGTCAAAGTGGGAAGTCTGAATGTGCATGGATGTTGTGCAAATGATAAGAAAGAGATGAATGTGGATGTTATGAATGAGAAGAAACTGGATGTCCTGGCTTTAAGTGAAACAAAGCTGAAGGGGGTGGGAGAGTTTCAATGGAGAGGAATAAATGGGATTAGGACAGGGGTTTCAAATAAAGAAGGAGTAGCAATAATGTTGAAGGATAAGCTATGGCAGGAAAAGAGGGACTACAAATGTATAAATTCAAGGATTATGTGGAGTAAAATAAAGATTGGATGTGAAAAGTGGGTTACAGTAAGCGTGTATGCACCTGGAGAAGAGAGAAGTGTAGAGGAGAGAGAGAGATTCTGGGAAATGTTGAGTGAATGCGTGGGGAGTTTTGAATCAAGTGTGAGAGTAATGGTGGTTGGGGATTTCAATGCTGAAGTGGGTAAAAATGTTATGGAGGGAGTAGTAGGTAATTTTGGGGTGCCAGGGGTAAATGTAAATGGGGAGCCTTTAATTGAGCTATGTGTAGAAAGAAATTTGGTAATAAGTAATACATATTTTATGAAAAAGAGGATAAATAAATATAGTACAAGGTATGATGTAACACGTAATGAAAGTAGTTTGTTAGATTATGTATTGGTGGATAAAAGGTTGATGGGTAGGCTCCAGGATGTACATGTTTATAGAGGGGCAACTGATATATCGGATCATTATTTAGTTGTAGCTACAGTTAAAGTAAGAGGTAGATGGGAAAAGAGGAAGGTGGCAACAACAAGTAAGAGGGAGGTGAAAGTGTATAAACTAAGGGAGGAGGAAGTTCGGGCGAGATATAAGCGAATATTGGCAGAAAGGTGGGCTAGTGCAAAGATGAGTAGTGGGGGGGGGGGGGGGTTGAAGAGGGTTGGAATAGTTTTAAAAATGCGGTATTAGAATGTGGGGCAGAAGTTTGTGGTTACAGGAGGGTGGGGGCAGGAGGAAAGAGGAGTGATTGGTGGAATGATGAAGTAAAGGGTGTGATAAAAGAGAAAAAGGTAGCTTATGAGAGGTTTTTACAAAGCAGAAGTGTTATAAGAAGAGCAGAGTATATGGAGAGTAAAAGAAAGGTGAAGAGAGTGGTGAGAGAGTGCAAAAGGAGAGCAGATGAAAGAGTGGGAGAGGCACTGTCAAGAAATTTTAATGAAAATAAGAAAAAATTTTGGAGTGAGTTAAACAAGTTAAGAAAGCCTAGGGAAAGTATGAATTTGTCAGTTAAAAACAGAGTAGGGGAGTTAGTAGATGGGGAGAGGGAGATATTAGGTAGATGGCGAGAATATTTTGAGGAACTTTTAAATGTTGAGGAAGAAAGGGAGGCGGTAATTTCATGCACTGGCCAGGGAGGTATACCATCTTTTAGGAGTGAAGAAGAGCAGAATGTAAGTGTGGTGGAGGTACGCGAGGCATTATGTAGAATGAGAGGGGGTAAAGCAGCTGGAACTGATGGGATCATGACAGAAATGTTAAAAGCAGGGGGGTATATAGTGTTGGAGTGGTTGGTACTTTTGTTTAATAAATGTATGAAAGAGGGGAAGGTACCTAGGGATTGGCGGAGAGCATGTATAGTCCCTTTATATAAAGGGAAAGGGGACAAAAGAGATTGTAAAAATTATAGAGGAATAAGTTTACTGAGTATACCAGGAAAAGTATACGGTAGGGTTATAATTGAAAGAATTAGAGGTAAGACAGAATGTAGAATTGCGGATGAGCAAGGAGGCTTCAGAGTGGGTAGGGGATGTGTAGATCAAGTGTTTGCATTGAAGCATATATGTGAACAGTATTTAGATAAAGGTAGGGAAGTTTTTATTGCATTTATGGATTTAGAAAAGGCATGTGATAGAGTGGATAGAGGAGCAATGTGGCAGATGTTGCAAGTATATGGAACAGGTGGTAAGTTACTAAATGCTGTAAAGAGCTTTTATGAGGATGGTGAGGCTCAGGTTAGGGTGTGTAGAAGAGAGGGAGAATACTTCCCGATAAAAGTAGGTCTTAGACAGGGATGTGTAATGTCACCATGGTTGTTTAATATATTTATAGATGGGGTTGTAAAAGAAGTAAATGCTAGGGTGTTCGGGAGAGGGGTGGGATTAAATTATGGGGAATCAAATTCAAAATGGGAATTGACACAGTTACTTTTTGCTGATGATACTGTGTTTATGGGAGATTCTAAAGAAAAATTGCAAAGGTTAGTGGATGAGTTTGAGAATGTGTGTAAAGTTAGAAAGTTGAAAGTGAACATAGAAAAGAGTAAGGTGATGAGGGTATCAAATGATTTAGATAAAGAAAAATTGGATATCAAATTGGGGAGGAGGAGTATGGAAGAAGTGAATGTTTTCAGATACTTGGGAGTTGACGTGTCGGCGGATGGATTTATGAAGGATGAGGTTAATCATAGAATTGATGAGGGAAAAAAGGCGAGTGGTGCATTGAGGTATATGTGGAGTCAAAAAACGTTATCTATGGAGGCAAAGAAGGGAATGTATGAAAGTATAGTAGTACCAACACTCTTATATGGATGTGAAGCTTGGGTGGTAAATGCAACAGCGAGGAGACAGTTGGAGGCAGTGGAGATGTCCTGTCTAAGGGCAATGTGTGGTGTAAATATTATGCAGAAAATTCGGAGTGTGGAAATTAGGAGGTGTGGAGTTAATAAAAGCATTAGTCAGAGGGCAGAAGAGGGGTTGTTGAGGTGGTTTGGTCATTTAGAGAGAATGGATCAAAGTAGAATGACATGGAAAGCATATAAATCTATAGGGGAAGGAAAGAGGGGTAGGGGTCGTCCTCGAAAGGGTTGGAAAGAGGGAGTAAAGGAGGTTTTGTGGGCGAGGGGCTTGGACTTCCAGCAAGCGTGCATGAGCGTGTTAGATAGGAGTGAATGGAGACGAATGATACTTGGGACCTGACGATCTGTTGGAGTGTGAGCAGGGTAATATTTAGTGAAGGGATTCAGGGAAACCGGTTATTTTCATATAGTCGGACTTGAGTCCTGGAAATGGGAAATACAATGCCTGCACTTTAAAGGAGGGGTTTGGGATATTGGCAGTTTGGAGGGATATGTTGTGTATCTTTATACGTATATGCTTCTAAACTGTTGTATTCTGAGCACCTCTGCAAAAGCAGTGATTATGTGTGAGTGTGGTGAAAGTGTTGAATGATGATGAAAGTATTTTCTTTTTGGGGATTTTCTTTCTTTTTTGGGTCACCCTGCCTCGGTGGGAGACGACCGACTTGTTGAGGAGAAAAAAAAAAAAAAAAAAATCCTGGCAATAAAACCCAAGTTCCTCTTCTCATTAGTCATGTCCCCAGCCCTCTTACATTACACTTGTCTTCCATTCCGAATTCTTATTTACACAAAAAATAGAAGATTTACTCTATTTCTCGGATAATAAAATATAACCAGTAAAGAATGATCATAGTTTACAGTACACCAATAATTGAATTAGACCTAATAACAACTCATAGAACAGACTGAGGGTTGTAGGGGGCTTTACCCATCCTCTGGAATATCAACAAAAATCAAATATTTCTGCTACTTCGAGCTCAGTTTCAAGCTACTTCCAGTCCTGAATCCAATCATGCCTATTTAGAAATATGTCATCCATTCTATCAATACCAAGAAATGAATACCCCCCCCAAAAAAAAAAAAAAAAGATACACCACAAAGTCACTACAGCCTCTCCTCACTTAGTGATGAACTCACTTACCAATGCCTCGGACTTACGACAGGCTCTCTGACCAGTATTCATTCCTAAATATTGTATATTTGAGCTGATTTCCTCTATTCTGTTTATTTCAATATACAGTACACCACTGTATAAACATTTAAAAATATACCAAAAGTGTTATAAATGGTGCAAAGGTGACATTAACCCTTTCGGGGTTTCCGACGTACTAGTACGGCTTACGCACCAGGGTTATTGATATACTAGTACGCCTAAATTCTAGCGCCTTCAAATCTAGCAAGAGAAAGCTGGTAGGTCTACATATGAAAGAATGGGTCTATGTGGTCAGTGTGCACAGTATAAAAAAAAAAAATCCTGCAGCACACAGTGCATGAGAAAAAAAAATGACCATGTTTTTGGTTTAAAACAGCGACTTTGCACTGTATTTTCATATGGTATTTATGGTTGTATTCTAGTTTTCCTGGTCTCATTTTATAGAATGGAAGACACACTACAGAAATTGAGATGATTTTGATTGGTTTCACAATGAAAAGTACCTTGAAATTGAGCTCAAAGTAACAGAAATGTTCGATTTTTGCCTAAGTTCAAAAGTAAACAAATCATGCCATGCGTCCAATACATGTCAACTGGTGAGTCTAATATTCTTTCACAAGTGCGCTGATATTATTTATACCATTTCTACACTAATGCAGTAGTCTGCATAACAGTAAATCTTCTATTTTTTGAGAATAAAAATTCAAAGTGGAAACCAAAAGAAATATAAGAGGGGCCTGGGGATGTGACTAATGAACAGAGGAAATGTTATTTTAGTGCCAGGAATGTCTGTCTTGTTTATTCTGGACCCTATTTGTAAATTGGCATCTTTTGAAATTTGTGTGAAATTGGCAAAATTGCTAATTTCTGACCACTTTATTGGATAGTTGAAATCAGTAAATGGGCAGTTTCTTGTACTCATTCGATAGACAAAATGGAGTTCTAGTGAAATAGGTATGATTCTTGTTGACTAATACACTGGAATTGGCCGAAAATAGGGCTCAAAGTGGGCGAAAACATCGTCGAGACCGCTAACTTCGCGAGAGCATAATTCTGTAAGTTTTCCATCAAATTTCATAGTTTTGGTGTCATTATGATCAGGAAAAGATTCTCTATCTTTTCATAAGAAAAAAAAAAATTTTTTCCTGAAAAATTTTCAACCCTGAGAACAAGTTTAGGAGAGGCCCTCTCTACCCTGAAAGGGTTAAAACAATAACAAAAATGGCTGACACAAACTCACTACCATTGCAGTATACTCCTCACTTAGCGACAAATTCGTTTAACGACGTGGTCTTAGGAATGGAACTTCGTCATTAAGTGAGGAGAGGCTGTATTTTAAATCTTACACATTCAGTTTTGTTTTTTCCCATCATGCAATGCGTGGAGCAGGATCTTTTTAAGATAAGATTTTGTTTGGATTTTTAACCCCAAAGGGTCTTATTTCCATTAGTCTTATTTCCATTGGGGTCCTCAATGTTGTCCCTCAGGATACGACCCATGCCAATCGACTAATATCCAGGTACCTACTTGCTAGATGAGCAGGACAACAGGTGTCAGGAAACGCATCAAAACCTTTCCACCCCGCCGGGAATCAAACCCAGGCCCTCTGTGTGTGAAGTGAGAGCTTTGCCAGCCAGGCCACGGGGCCCCATGGTGCACACTCACTGCACAGACTTATTCTCTCATATTTGGGTCAAAATTTACTTACAGCTTATCTGAGTGAGCTGAGCTCATCATGTAATATTACAAAATGGATCCCGAGCTCAGCCATGATACCTCAGCACAGACCTGACAAGTGTTAAAGGAGGAGCACAAGAACAATATACAAGCCATGAAAGACTTGGCATACAAGAAGCTGAAAATACTGGAGGGCCCCACTTTACGGCATTTTGCTAATGCAGTGGTTTTCAATTATACTCATTCTTCATTTATTCAGACTTCCTACAATAAATATATTAACAACTCTCTATAAGCTAAGGACAAAAATATTTTAAGGTAAGTAATGTGCATTGTATATGCATCTTATAGACCTAGCTCTATTGCTCACTTTATATATGATAGTGTAAATATGTTATCAGGCTTTTATGTGTACAGTGGACCCCCGCATAACGATTACCTCCGAATGCGACCAATTATGTAAGTGTATTTATATAAGTGCGTTTGTACGTGTATGTTTGGGGGTCTGAAATGGAATAATCTACTTCACAATATTTCTTATGGGAACAAATTCGGTCAGTACTGGCACCTGAACATACTTCTGGAGTGAAAAAATATCGTTAACCGGGGGTCCACTGTATTTGAAAATGAAAAAAGACTTTCACTTTCACCTAACCTGCTATGTAAGTAGGGCCTGCCTATAATGTATAAGGGAGGTTAAAAAACTTGCAATAATATATTATAATATATACAATATAATATATACAATATATACAATACAAACAATACATACAATAATATACACAAAACACCGATACGAAAAACAGTACAGAATGGGTCACATAACCAGAGACCAAACAAAACGTTACTCGTCAATCCTAACCAGCCTGATAAGAAGGGCAAAAAAATTGTATTATGAGAACAGATTATCCAACTTACGAGGCGATATAAAAAAGACCTGGAAAACCCTATCAGAAATTCTGGGAACAAAAAAGATATCACAAAATAGCGAAATAAAATTAGCGAAATCAGATGAACCCCAACTCCCACCAACAGAAACAGCAAACAGACTCAATGATTTCTTCTCCACTATAGGACAAAACCTTGCCAATAAAATCCCAAGCTCAGATACCCCACCAAATGACTACCTCACTGGCAACTACCCGAACACACTGTTCCTAGCTCCGACTAACCCATACGAAGTCTCCCTATTATCAACGCACTAAAAAACAAGGCAGGAGATTTAAATACCTTACCACCCTTTATATACAAAAAAGTGTCACAAGTGCTCTCACCAATCATTGCAACACTCTTTAACAAATCCATTGAATCCTCCACCTTCCCTACAGTTCTCAAAATAGCAAGGGTCACCCCAATCCATAAAGGAGGAGACCAAACAGAGTTGAATAACTATAGGCCAATATCCAATTTACACCCTCTCTCAAAAATCTTCGAAAAATTAATTCATACACAAATCTACTCCTACCTCATCTCCGAAAACATACTCAACCCCTGCCAATTTGGATTCAGGCCTAATAAAAATACTAATGATGCTATTATACACATGCTAGAACATATATACACTGTAATAGAGAAAAAAGAAGTCCCACTGGGGATCTTCATTGACTTACGTAAAGCTTTTGATACAGCTGACCATGACTTGCTCCACGTAAAATTGTCACACTATGGTATAAGAGGGCACTCCCTCAACTACCTCAAGTCATACCTCAGCAACAGAAGCCAATGTGTACGCAAATGGGGCAAGCTCTTCCGCACAACCAATTACAGTTGGTGTCCCACAGGGAAGTGTCCTTGGCCCTCTTCTCTTTCTCCTATACATAAATGACCTACCAAATGCTTTGCAATTACTCAAACCCACACTATTTGCAGATGACACTACATACGTCTTCTCTCACCCGAGCCCAGTCACGCTAGCCAATACTGTAAATACCGAATTACAGAAAATATCTACCTGGATGAGGACTAACAAACTTACACTAAACAATGACAAAACCTACTTCATTCAGTTTGGTAACAGAGCTACAGATGTCCCTCTTAACATAATGATAAACGGATCACCTATCACAAAGCTAACAGAGGGAAAATTCTTAGGAATCCACCTTGATAATAGACTCAAATTTCATACACATATACAACAAATTTCTAAGAAAATTTCCAAGACTGTAGGCACACTATCGAAGATACGGTACTATGCTCCACAGTCAGCCCTCCTGGCCCTATATCACTCTCTTATTTACCCCTATCTCACCTATGGAATTTGTGCATGGGGCTCAACAACAATTAACCATCTCAGACCACTAATTACCCAACAAAAGGCTGCAGTTAGAATAACAAATTCTCACTACAGGCAGCACACTCCACCAATATTCAAAACACTCAACCTACTCACCATACAAAACATCCATACTTATTATTGCACCTATTACATACATAGAACACTTAACTCTGATATTAACCCTCCCCTCAAACATCTCCTTGCCAACCTCAACAGAACACATGACCATAACACAAAGCACAGATCACTCTTTGATGTTCCTCGTGTCCATCTCACGCTATGCAAAAACTCAATGCACATAAAAGGCCCTAAAATCTGGAATTCATTACCTGTAAATATAAAAGAAACACTACCTGTTTATAAATTCAAGTCTTTTCTCAAAGATCACTTACTCACCCAAAACCAAATAAATACTGAATAACTGAACCTTATAAATTGTATATCTTAAATGTTTCTCACAATTATATCACATAAATGTTAAACCTAAAACCCAATCAAACTTATTATTTTTTAAATACACTACCTAACAGAATACTCCATTCGACTGAATGTACAGCAATGCATGCAACCATATGACCTGTCTTTGTAATACTCATTTGTGCTTTATTGTTATCTGTTTACAATGTTTTATCACTGATTTCATCATTGCTTAGTTAATCTTAAGTTTATTTTAAGCCAGCCCGTAATGCTATGCATATAAGTGGCTTTGGCATGCTGCTCTTACCTGTATTTTTTTGTACCTCTGTATGTATGCTCAAATTACTAAATAAATAAATAAAATAAATAAATATAGTAGACAGAAATACATTGAGACTCATTGTTAAAAAGATCATAAAACTATATTTTAACCATCTGAACATGTTTATAACTTTTATTAACCGTTTAATTGTCAGTCCCATTGTATCACAGCTCTGAAGCCAGTGTCAGTCCTGCAGTATGATGCCATGAGCTCAGCTCATTCAGATCAGCTGTGAGCAGATAATTTGGGCCTGCAGCATGCAATGCATGAGCAAAAACTGCGAATGTTTTTGGTTTAAAACAGAAAATTTGTGGTGTATTTTTGTACGTTTTTTATGGTTGTATTCTTGATTTCTTTGTTTCAGTCGATAGAATGGAAGCTAGATTACAGAAATAGAGATGATTCCGATTAGTTTCAGGACTGAAAGTAGCTTGGGGATTAGTGTGGACAGTTACAAAGCATGGCTTGCTTCTGCAGTGTTTTAAAAATTGAGGTTGGAGAGTTGAAGGAGGAGGTCTTGCTTCTCCAGGAGGGGATTAGGAGGCTGAAGGTCCACCTCAATGGGTCTGGGAGTGAGTGTGAGGTGGCTGGAGTTGTGGGGAATGAGGCTTCTAGCAGTGAGGTGCAGTCTGTCTCTCGCTGTGAGGAGGCTGTAGGTGGGGAGGTAGCAACAGCTACCAGCAGTGAGGTGCAGTCCAGCACCTGCTACAAGTGGCGAGTGGTAACCAGTAATGGGAGGAGAATCAGAATAAGGAAAGTTAAGAGTGAAGATCTGAAGGTAGGAAATCGCTTCTCTGTCCTTCAGGATGAATGTACTTCAGTGGCCAGTGAAGGTAAGGGTACTACTGCCCCTGCTAACAGAGGTAAGCGCATTCTTGTGGTTGGTGACTTTCAGGTAAGATATATTGACCGTGCTTTTTGTAACAGGAATAAGAAGATGAGAGATAGAGTGTGCTTCCCTGGAGCTGGTGTTGGGGACATAGTTAACAGGCTGGATAACATCATGTCAGGTAATGGGAACAAGCCCATTATCTGTCTCAGTGCTGGTGGAAATGATATTGGGAAGGGTAGGAGAGAAGAGCTGCTAGATAAGTACAGGTCAGCTATAGATTTCATTAAGTCTAAGGGAGGGGTCCCAATCATATGTAGCATCTTGCCTAGAAGGGGAGTAGGAAATGAATGGTTGTCTAGGGAAATTGGTGTAAATTGCTGGCTAGACAGATACTGCAAGGAACTTGCAATCCCATTCATTGACAACTGGAACAACTTTTATGGCAAACATGATATGTATGCAAGGGATGGGGTACATCTCTCTGGGGCTGGGGTGGTAGCACTTGCAAACTCAATTGAGTAGGCCATTGGTGAAATGCCTATGATTTTAAACTGATAGAAGATAGAGGTATGGGTGTGTGTGGGAAGCAAGCAGGTTGCAACACTAGGGTTGGAAACAGTAAATGTATAAAAGGCATTCAGCATGAAGTTATAAATAAAGACAATAGATCAGGTCAGCAAACAAAGGGGTACAGCAGAGGGAAGCAAGGGACTAGCTCCCTTATGGTTTACTATACTAATAGCAGGAGTGTAAGAAATAAGATAGATGAGCTAAGATTAATTGCAAGTGCAGGAAACATAGATATTATTGCTATAACAGAGACCTGGCTCAATCTGAAAGATAGAGAGATGCCCTCTGAATGTCACATACAAGGCTATAAATTATTCCACACTGACAGGGTCAACAGGAAGGGTGGTGGAGTAGCAATGTATGTCAGAGACAATTTAAATTGTTGTGCTAGACAAGATATAAAATTAGAAGCGTCGGCCACTGAATCTGTTTGGTTACAGCTTCTCGGGGGCCGAGAAAAACTAATTTTGGGTGTGATTTACAGGGCCCCAAATCTTGATAGGGACTGCAGTAAACTTCTATGGGATGAAATTCGCAAGGCATCTACATACAAAAATGTTGTGCTAATGGGAGATTTCAACTATAGACAGATTGACTGGAGCAATTTGACAGGAAATTTAGAGTCAGGTGACTTTCTTGATACGATCCAGGATTGTTTTTTAAAACAGTTTGTGACAGAGCCAACTAGGGGAAATAACCTCCTTGACTTGGTTCTTGCCAGTAGGGAAACACTAATTAATAATCTTGAGGTTAATGATGAGCTTGGGGAAAGTGATCACAAATCACTCAGTTTTAATATATCATGGAATTCCCCTAATAATGGCAATCAAGTCTTCGTCCCTGACTTTCACTTGGCTGATTTCATAGGACTGAAAAATTACTTAGGTGGGCTGAACTGGAATGACCTGACTAAGGGTCAGGTAGGTGGTGATGGTTGCCGATATGACGCTTTCCAGGGCATAGTTCTAGCTGCTCAGTCAAATTATGTTCCAAATAGGGAAATCAGATCAAACAAAAATGATCCTAAATGGATGAACAATAGATTAAAATATCTGATTGGTCAAAAGAGAGGCATATATAGGCAAATCAAAAGAGGAGAGGGGCAATTAAGAAATTGATATATTCAGTTAAAGAGAGAAATAAGAAAGGGAATTAGAAAAGCAAAAAGAGATTATGAGGTTAAAGTTGCAAGAGAATCGAAGACTAACCCAAAAGGATTCTTTCAGATATACAGAAGTAAGATCAGGGACAAGATAGGCCCACTCAAAAGTTCCTCGGGTCAGCTCACTGACAGTGATAAGGAAATGTGTAGAATTTTTAACACATACTTCCTCTCAGTTTTTACACAGGAGGATACCAGCGATATTCCAGAAATGATAAATTATGTAGAACAGGATGATAATAAACTGTGCATGATTAGGGTCACAAGTGACATGGTCCTTAGGCAAATAGATAAATTAAAACCTAACAAATCCCCAGGCCCTGATGAACTGTATGCAAGGGTTCTAAAGGAATGTAAAGAGGAGCTTAGCAAACCTTTGGCTAATCTTTTCAACATATCACTACAAACTGGCATGGTGCCAGATAAGTGGAAAATGGCAAATGTGATATCTATTTTCAAAGCAGGTGACAGGTCCTTAGCTTCGAACTATAGACCAATAAGCCTAACCTCTATAGTGGGAAAATTTATGGAATCCATAATTGCCGAGGCAGTTCGTAGCCACCTTGAAAAGCATAAATTAATCAACGAATCTCAGAATGGTTTTACAAAGGGGTATTCCTGCCTTACGAATTTATTAACTTTTTTTCACTAAGTTATTTGAGGAGGTAAATCATGGTAATGAATATGATATTGTGTATATGGACTTCAGTAAGGCTTTTGACAGGGTCCCACATCAGAGACTATTGAGGAAAATTAAGGCACATGGAATAGGAGGAGAAATTTTTTCCTGGATAGAGGCATGGTTGACAAATAGGCAGCAGAGAGTTTGCATAAATGGGGAGAAATCAGAGTGGGGAAGAGTCACGAGCGGTGTTCCACAGGGATCAGTGTTGGGCCCCCTGCTGTTCACAATCTACATAAACGACATAGATGAGGGCATAAAGAGCGACATCAGCAAGTTTGCCGATGACACCAAAATAGGCCGTCGAATTCATTCTGACGAGGACATTTGAGCACTCCAGGAAGATTTGAATAGACTGATGCAGTGGTCGGAGAAGTGGCAGATGCAGTTTAATATAGACAAATGCAAAGTTCTAAATGTTGGACAGGACAATAACCATGCCACATATAAACTAAATAAAGTAGATCTTAATATTACGGATTGCGAAAAAGATTTAGGAGTTCTGGTTAGCAGTAATCTGAAACCAAGACAACAGTGCATAAGTGTTCGCAATAAAGCTAATAGAATCCTTGGCTTCATATCAAGAAGCATAAATAATAGGAATCCTCAGGTTGTTCTTCAACTTTATACATCCTTGGTTAGGCCTCATTTAGATTATGCTGCACAGTTTTGGTCACCGTATTACAGAATGGATATAAATGCTCTGGAAAATGTACAAAAGAGGATGACAAAGTTGATCCCATGTATCAGAAACCTTCCCTATGAGGATAGACTAAGGGCCCTGAATCTGCACTCTCTAGAAAGACGTAGAATTAGGGGGGATATGATTGAGGTGTATAAATGGAAGACAGGAATAAATAAAGGGGATGTAAATAGTGTGCTGAAAATATCTAGCCTAGACAGGACTCGCAGCAATGGTTTTAAGTTGGAAAAATTCAGATTCAGGAAGAATATAGGAAAGTACTGGTTTGGTAATAGAGTTGTGGATGAGTGGAACTCCCAAGTACAGTTATAGAGGCCAGAACGTTGTGTAGCTTTAAAAATAGGTTGGATAAATACATGAGTGGATGTGGGTGGGTGTGAGTTGGACCTGATAGCTTGTGCTACCAGGTCGGTTGCAGTGTTCTTCCCTTAAGTCAATGTGACCTGACCTGACTAGGTTGGGTGCATTGGCTTAAGCCGGTCGGAGACTTGGACCTGCCTCGCATGGGCCAGTAGGCCTGCTGCAGTGTTCCTTCGTTCTTATGTTCTTATGTTCAAAGTAGCGGAAATTTTCAAAGTTTTGCTGATATTCCAGAGTACACAAATAATGTCAACTGTCCAATACGCTTCCAACTGGCCAGTCTAATATGCATTACGGAATGCATTGACATTATTTATACAGTTATTACAATATTGTAATAGTCTATGCATAAGAGTAAATTTATTTTTTTGTGTGAATAAAAATTCAAAATGAAAAGCAAGCGTAATATAAGAGCGGCCTGGAGACATGACTAAGGAACAGAGGAAATGTTTATTTAGTGCCAGGAATGCCTACATTGTTTATTCTGGACCTTATTTTGTATGAAATTAACTAAACCACTGATTTCTGATCACTTTATTTAGTGGTTGAAATAGGTAAATGGGCGGTTTCTTGTATTCAATCGACAGAATAGAAGGAAAACTAGCAAAATAGCCAAGAGTTTGGTGGACTGAAACAATGGAATTGGCCAAAAATAGAGTGAAAAGAGATCAAAATCACTGATATGTAAATATCGCTGAGACCACCAATTTTATGAGAGCATGATTCTTAAAGTTTTCCATAATATTTCATAATTTTGGTTTCATCACCTTTGGAACAAAAGATTCCTATCATTTTACAAGATAAAATAATTTTTTTTTACATTCTTTGACACCAAGAGCAAGTTTGAGAGCAGGGGTCTTGACAGTGAAAGGATCAAAAAGTACCAATTTCTTTGCCACGAAGACCTTGTGGATGGCCTCCTCTTCGACCTCCTCTTGCACCACCTCTCCTTCGATATTTATTACCTCGGCCTCCATCACCTCTGAAGCCACCATCACTGTAGTTTCCTGTGCATTACAATTCAGATGAAAATAACAATTAAATACGTATTAACTTAAACTGTAGTTATGTTTAAATAATATACTGCACAATTTTTAATTTGCCTTAACAAAACTGATTTCAGTACTAATAATTTATTTTAAGTATTTATTGATATATCACATTACAAGCATGTTGATTTAATATAGTAATTTTTTGTCTTTACTTTATAGCCTATTTAATAAACTCAACATTCTAGAATAACACTTAGAAAACCTATACAGGTCAGCCATCATTAATCCGGCATCACTGGGACCTGTAGTGTGCCGGATTAGTGAGTCTGCCGGATTATAGAGCAGTTAGGTTAGAATACACTTAATTAACCTATCAACAGAGATTCTCTCTGCTACATCTTTCTCATTTTCATCACTGCTTTCTCCTCCACTGGCTTGCTGCTGTGGATTTACAACCATCTGCACAATTTCTGATTCAGTATAATGATGAAATTTGAAATTATGCTAGCCGAAATTAGTGCCGGAGTACTGATGGAACCAGATAACTGACTGATGAATTAGTGATGGCCGACCTGTATTTTGAAAACTCGCAAGACCCAAAATTGAATTCCAATTCTGGTTTCTTACTCTGCATAGATTAATACGCAGTCTGAGGAGGATCCCAGAGTAAGGATCTAAATACACCTGCCATCCGACTTACGACCTGCTCGACTTACAACCACTCGACTTACGACCATGTTTTTTTGCCAAATTTCTGGGAAATAAACAACTATTTGTGTTGTACACAGTGTTTATCCTAAACCTTACAGTATAAAATACAGTACTAACAGCATAAAAAGTAAAGTAAAACATGAAATACCAAAATAAAACAATAAAATAAAGTCATTACAAAAATGTGATGTTGATATTCAGTAGTAAAGTTCAACTTACGTCCATTTCGACTTACGACCGGTTTCTCGGAACCGAACTCGGTCGTAAGTCGGATGGTAGGTGTATTCAGTTTTATTTCTTGTCTGTTTTCAAAATTTAACTTTTCTAAGTGATTTAGAAGTGTGATCTTGTACATATATTTTTTTTCTTAATTCCAGCATAAATTAATAATTATCAATGACAGAAAATATGTAAAATCAATATCTTACCTCTACCCTGTCTGCCATACATGCTACTGGCACACAACAAGCTGTGGAATAAAACAAGTACTTAATACATTAAACCAAAAGACTTAACTCTGATGATAAAATGAAATTCAATTATTGGCTAACAGACCACCATGTATAGATACATCAGGTTATCTAATCTTTATCTTGTGGTTTAGGCATGAACTTTACTGATTATTTAATGTCCTCGATTCATAATACATATACAGTATTCCTTAATTTATCAACAATTTTTGGTGGCCATATTATTAAAAACATGAAGGAGGAGGTTGGTAGACAGCAACTGCCCAGAGAGGTACTACGCACCATCCTGCCAAGTGGGTGTAAAACAAAAGCCTGTAATTGTTTTCTGTCTCAAAACATGCAAGATTTTAGGTACGTCTTGCTACTTCTACTCACACTTTAGGTCACGCTACACATACATGTGCATTCATATATATATACACAAGCCTCTGGGTTTTCTTCTGTTTACTTTCTAGTTCTTGTTCTTGTTTATTTCCTATCTCCATGGGGAAGTGGAACAGAATTCTTCCTCTGTAAGCCATGTGTGTTGTAAGAAGCGACTAAAATGCTGGGAGCAAGGAGCTAGTAACCTTCTCCTGTATAAATTACTAAATTTAAAAAGAGAAACTTTTGTTTTTCTTGTTTGGCCACCTCACCTCAGTGGGATACAGTCAGTTTGTTGAAGAAAGATGATGATGATCATCATTAACCCTTTCAGGGTCCAGAGGCCAAATTTCAAAGTGTGCACCAGTGTCCAAGAATTTTCAAAAAATAATTTTCTTATTTTTTCTTATGAAATGGTAGAGAATCTTTTTCTGAAGGTAATAAAACAAAAAGTATGAAATTTGATGGAAAACTGACAAAATTATGCTCTCGCGAATTTTGATGTGTCATCGATATTTACGCATCAGCGATTTTGCCAACTTTGACTCCCATTTTAGGCCAATTACATTATTCCAGTCAACCAAATTCTTAGCTATTTCACAAGTATTACTTCCATCGAATAAGCACAAGAAATCACCAAGTCAACTGTTTCAACTACAAAATAAAGTGATTGGAAATTGGTAATTTGGCCAATTTAATGCAAAGTTCAAAATATTCCAATTTCAAAATAGGGTCAAGAATAAACAATGCAGGAATTCCTGGCACTAAACTAACATTTCCTCTGTTCATTAGTTATGTTTTCAGGCTTTACAAATGAATTCCATTTTGTTTTTTTATTCATATAATGAATTTTTACTCAAACCAAAAAATAGAAGATTTACTGTTATGCAATATTGTAATAATTGTATAAATAATATCACCACATTTGTGAACGTATATTAGACCCACCAGCTGGTGTATATTAGACGTGTGAGGTCATCTGTTTACTCTTGAACATCGGCAAAAATTTAACATTTCCGCTACTTTGAGCTCAGTTTCAAGCCATTTCCAATACTAAAACCAATCAAAATCATCTCCATTTCTGTAATATATCTTCCATTCTATGAAATGAGACCAAGAAATCGCAAATACAAGTATAAAAAACATACGAAAAAACATTGCAAATTCGCCGTTTTAATCGAAAATTATGGTCTCATTTTCTCTCATTATGCACTGTGTTGCACGATTTGTTTTATGTGGTGCACACATACCACACAGATGTATTCTCTCATATCTAGGCCCAAATTTACCACTCACAGCTTATCAGAATGAGCTGAGCTCATGGCGTAGATCTCAGTAGTAGTAACCAGTTACCAGTCTCAGTAGTAACCAGTTACCAGTAACCGTCCGTTGACTCAACGACCAACCGTCTTGAGTCACGGTCTCCATATTGTGCTGAGCTGACACTATTTCAAAACACCCACTACGGGGTACTGGCCAGCCGCCTAGTCAGTTTTACGAGTGTAGCCAAGGAGATAGGTAATCGGCTGCGGGCTCTGTCCACATAACAGTAATTATACGTATAACAGCCTACGTGAGTATTTCTACCCTAATCCACGTATCGAACTCCCACATGATAAATGGTGTGCAGCGGTGTGGAGCGTGGATTTACGTTTTTAAGGGTAATTCAAGGCGTTTGAAGACTGTTGTGAGTAGCCGGCAGGGTCAAAGGTGAATGCCCTCCCCTCACACCCTCCAGCCAGCAGCTTATACCCTCACTCACTACCTACTGCCTGCAAGCCTGTTGCAGCCGTTTCAAGCTTCCTGGCTTAGTTCGTGTGCTAATTGCTTCAATCTCCGAGGGGTTGACCCGGATTTTGCAATTAAGCCAGTCAGTAAGCCAGACTGTGGAAGTGAACGCCAGTCAGCCTATCATCCAGCCTGTCTCCTGTCATCCAATGGTCCTAATCCAATCCAAGTGTATCCAACTACTAGCGAACCTTGGGAAAGAGTTGCGCTAGATTTGTTAACTAATTTCCGATGTTCCCTCCAAGGTAACAAACATCTGTGTGTTATGGTAGACCATTTCACCAGATATTGCGAGTTAGTTCCTATTGCAGATAAGACTGCCGAGACAGTAGCTAAAGCGTTTAAAGAACGCATTATCTGCAGGCATACCACTCCTAAGTCCCTAGTAACAGATAATGGAGGTGAATTCTGTAATGAAATTCTTGAAAATTTGTGTACCTTGTACAAGATCTCTAAATCCACCATTGTTCCTCATCATCCTGCCAGCAATGGGTTAGCGGAACGAACCAATAAGAAAGTACTTGATGTATTGAGAGCCACTATCAATCCCAATAGTGAAACTTGGGATGAAGTTATACCTGATGTGCAGTGTGCTATAAATTCTGCTTACAATGTTTCTATAGGTGACACTCCACATTATGCATTGTACGGTGTAGATAAACGTTTGCCTTATGAGTTGTTATATTCTAATCCGAAACCAAATTACAACCCTGATGATTTCGTAGCAACTCGTACCAGCTTAGCTCAAAGTGTTTTTAGAAGAATCCGTGAAACACTTCATAAATCAACAGCAGAATTTACAAGAGTCGCAAACACTCGATCAAAGCCATCCAAAATCAAAGTAGGTTCGAGAGTTATGCTGATTAACTTTAACAAAACGTCTGCAATGCCAAAGCTTGATCAAAGGTTTGTTGGTCCTTATCGCGTAGTTGAACATATCACTGGAAATAAGTATAAGGTTAGAGAGATTAGTACTGGTCAGTATAAAGAATCGCATTTGGATCATATGAAGTTAGTATGTGACGATAATGATGTTCCAACCCAGACTAATGTGACAGACTCTGACAATCCTCCTGATCCTGTACTCTCTTCCTCTGATACTCAGTCAGACGATCAACCTGAATGTCGTTATTCCCTACGTACACGACAGGTATTGAGAAATCCTCAAGTATCATTTGTAACTTCCAATTCAGATTTGCCTCAAATACAGCATGAGTTAGCCAATGCTACAGAATTTGATCCTCCCAGAGATGACACCCATTCTGCATATGCCAATCTTACCCTAGCAGAGTTGGGGTTAAATGTAAATAACCTGTATAGATGAATAATTACAGTATCAACTTATCAGTATTCAAGAATTTTTTTTTGTGTTCATGTTCTCTCCGCATTCTGAGAGTTAACAGTCTAGATTTGCGTGCACCGAATCTGCCTTTCTGTTAAACACTCTTTCTTTGTATATATTCCTTCCTCAGAATCCGTAGATCACACGAATACAGATCGATCGATCAAAAATTTTTGTTTTTATCACTTGTAATCTCAATGTTGAGTTCGTTGTTCATTTGTTGAGTTTTAAGTTGTACTATAGTATACCTTGTATTACATTACAGTTTCAGTTACGTAAGCTTTCATTCCAACTACTTATGTATCTATAATGTTTCATGTTGTGTACTTTGACATTGTATAGAATCAGCCCAAGCCGTATACCTGCCATCTCTAGTTTGTATTAGTTGTATGTCGGGACGACATACGTTAGCGTCGCCGAGCTCTCAGTAGTAGTAACCAGTTACCAGTCTCAGTAGTAACCAGTTACCAGTAACCGTCCGTTGACTCAACGACCAACCGTCTTGAGTCACGGTCTCCATATTGTGCTGAGCTGACACTATTTCAAAACACCCACTACGGGGTACTGGCCAGCCGCCTAGTCAGTTTTACGAGTGTAGCCAAGGAGATAGGTAATCGGCTGCGGGCTCTGTCCACATAACAGTAATTATACGTATAACAGCCTACGTGAGTATTTCTACCCTAATCCACGTATCGAACTCCCACATGATATAGATCTCCGGTTTGGACCCTGAACGTAAAGCCGTAGATCTACGGCACAGACCCTGAAAGGGTTAAAAACAGCAAAACTTATTTTCAATATTTACTTTTGCTCTTTTTTTTTTATGTAAATTCTACAATATTAAATGGATTGTGCAATGGAGACGGTTATATTTTGGGCTTATGAGGAAAAAGATTTTTTCAGTAGCCAATAAAAAACAAACACCTAGCCCAACATAATCTAATTTAGTATTTAACTCAAAAGGCAGGTGAGGTTAGTTAGGTTTGGCTGGTTTTTTTGGTTGATAAAGAAAAAACTTCCTAGGCACAAAATATATATATACATATTCCCATTTCACCACTCGCTTGGTATTAGAGAAACTTGAATAACCCATATTTTCTGAGCAGCTAAAATAAATAATGATCGAAAGAGGAAATATAACATGTAAGGCTATAAAAGAATGTAAAAGAATCAATAAAGGTTTTTTAACCCTTAAACTGTCCAAGCAGATCTATGTTCACATGCGTAGTGCTCCAAAAGTAGAACTACGCTTTTTTTTACATATTTTCAAATAGCATAACAAAAAAAAAAAACCAACATCGAAGTTCTTTTTACACTTTTCAAATGTAAAAAAAGAAAAGAAGATCTACTTTTTTACATACTTTCAAATGTTGAAAAAACGTAGATCTACATTTGGACAGTTTAAGGGTTAAGGTGCCTTCAACAGGAATAACAAGAGGCTACATATTTAAATTAAGAAAAAAACAGAGCGAAAGTGAGCCTGGAATTTTTTCTTATGAACAGTGGTGGAAGAATGGAATATATTGAAAGAGGACATAATAAGTACTACATGTCGGCCATTACTAATCTGGCATCACTGGGATCTGTAGTGTGCCAAATTAGTGAGTTTGCCAGATTACAGAGTGGTTAGGTTAGAATACACTTAACCTATCAACAGAGAGACTTTCTGCTACATCTTCCTCATTTCATCACTGCTTTCTTCTCCACTGGCTTGCTGCTGTGGATTTACAACCATCTGCACAATTTCTGAGTCAGTATAATGATGAAATTTGAGTGGTATAATGATGGAATCTGAAATTATGCTAGCCAAAATTAGTGCCAGATTACTAATGGAACCAGATAACTGATTGCCGGATTAGTGATGGCCGACCTGTACAACCACTGGAAAGTAAAAACATTAATGAACATATTAACGAAGATGAGATACAAAGAGCCACATATTTGTAGCTACAAATAAGTACTGTAATTACAAATCAGTAATTGCGTGTTTCCCAGCTATCATGATTAATGGCAAGAGTTCATTCAAAGAATCTCTTAAACAGATAGTAAAACAAGCCTCAAGAATATGTTAGAAAATCATGATCAAGCAGTGAAGCTAAGTTTAAGAACTTACAAAATTGCTTATAAATTTGTAAGTTTTGTAGAGAAAAAAATTATTATTTCTCCAGCCCAGGAACATGGATACCCCCTGGGGACATGGACACCCCCTGGAGAGCAGGTGACCCCCCCCCCATCAGCTGGGATCTGAGAGCTCTCGAACTCACTCATTCACTCACACTCATGCTCTCTCAGTTGCCTCAAGGCATAAAGGGGCACATGGGCCAAAGGGACACTCTGGCTTGCCATTAGTGAGATGGAGAGGTTCACATTTCCTGCAACACTGCAGCCTATATGAGCAGTTTTAAATTAGAGTGAGATTACATATAGACAGGATGTGGTCATCACACATTCCAGAATACCTATTTGTCTTAACATGTGTGTCTGAACCAGCAATATGAGCAATAATGAGATTAAAGATTCATAGTTAATACAAGGGGACACTTGACACCCATGTGTACAGCAGGAGCTACCCTAAAGAAGCAATCACTGCACAAATTAAAGGAAAAGACATTTGTCTGGAAAACTGGCCCTTCCCCCAGGCAGGAAAAAATCCTAGAGAATATACCTGTGCACTCAAGAAGCACTCAGGAACTTATAATCTACGGCCAGCATCTTAGACTCATGGAATCCTATCTCTCTGATTAATATGAGTAGTCACAGCCGGCATCCATGCCTGTTGATCTGTGTTAGCAGTTATTCCATGTATAAAGAGGGTGGGAGCAGCAACAGGTAGGGTAGAGAGTCAGTCTGACACTGCAGTTTGTATTCGGTGAATGGATGTGTGTGACAAGGTGGCCAGCTTAGCTTGTCACTCGACATAGAAGCATTCATGGCCAGTTTCATGTGCATGCAACCAACAATCTCCAGGAAGAATAGAGGAAGAGATAACCTACTCTATTTATTGCACTAACGCCAATCCTTCCTGCCGTGAATTGTTACGGACTACAAGTCATAGTCGTCAGACATGTGTGAAGCAGATGACAGAAGACGTGGCTAGGTGCATTATCTCTTCTCACCTCTTCAGTCAAGCCTTCATGTACAGTGTCGCATCAGCTGGGACTGATACATACACCTCAGTGAGTCATTATCCGACCCGTCACTTTAACCATTTGGCTGCAGCAAAAAGGTAGATAGGCGCTGTGATAAGACAAACCATTTAGACGCTGTTATACATGGGCCATTGCCCACCAACAGGTAGGCTTAACCCATGACTCTACAGGTGGTATATCTGACATATTGATTATCTGTCAACAGGGAATGTTCTAACCCTATGTACCATCACCCTCCACACAGCCCTGGTGGGTAATTGTGGTTCTTTATTATAATAATTATATGTACTCATCTTACCTAAAATCCCACATTTTATTTAACACACCAGCCGCCTCCTACTCAGCAGGGCAACTCAAAAAAGAAGAAACACTTTCACCTTCATAAAGTTTTTGTTCTTATTTTTAGAAATTTATACTGAAGGGATTACTAACCCACTGCTCCTGGCATTATTACCTTTTATGACATGCATGGTTTACAGAGGAAAAATTCTTTTCCACTTCCCCATGGAAAAGAGACAAAAACATGTTTGTTTAATGGGGTGTCCAATTAAAATAGCCATGAATCAGACCAAATCCACTTTATCGCATGGCTGTCTGATCCAACTGTACACTTGATAAAACGGCCCAATTCACCTTAATAACGAGTTTGTCTGGTCTGAGCTTCAGCTTGGATGCCTACATTTTCACTGTTCCTGGGCAGCAAGGAAGCGGCTCAGCCTGCACCAGTTTGTCTTCACATCCTCACATACTATCATTTCGTCTCAAACTTTTTCCCTGGATTTAGTGTTTTTAACCCTTTGACTGTTGCAAGCCCCTTTCTGAAACTCATTCTATGTCGCAAAATTTTTGGAAAAAAAAAAAAATTATTTTTCCTTGTGAAATGATAGAGAATCTTTTCCTGATGGTGATGACACCAAAAGTATGAAATTTGGTCAAAAATTCATGGAATTACGCTCCCACGAAGTTAGCGGTCTCGGCGACATATATGCATCGGCAATTTCACCGACTTTGAGCCTTGTTTTTGGCCAATTCCGTTGTTCCAGTTGACCAAACTCATAGCTATTTCGTAAGAACTCCATTTTTTCCATCAACTGAGTACAAGAAACCGTCCATTTACCAATTTGAACTACCCAACAAAGTGGTCAGAAATTGGCAATTTGGCCAATTTCACGCAAATTAAAAAAGATGTCAATTTCAAAATAGGGTCAAGAATAAACAATGTAGACATTCTTGGCACTAAAATAACATACCCTCTGTTCATTAGTGATGTCTCTAGGCCCCTCTTATATTACTATTGCTTTCTATTTTGATTTCTTATTCACACAAAAAATACAAAATTTACTGTTAAGCAGATTACTGCATTATTGTAAAAATGGTATAAATGATATCAGTGCACTAGTGGAAGAATATTAAACTCCCCAGTTGACGTGTATTGGATGTGTGGTGTGATTTACTTACTCTTGAACATTGGTAAAAATCGAACATTTCTGCTACTTTCAATTTCAAGGTCGTTTTCATCGTGAAACTAATCAAAATCACCTCTATTTCTGCAATATGTTTTCCATTTTATCACGTGAGACCATGAAAACAGGAATACGATAAATACTATACAAAAATACACCTCAGTCAGCGTTTTAATCCAAAAAACGCTCAGTTTTTTTCTCATTATGCACTGCGTTCTGCAAGATTTTTTTTTATGTGGTGCGCACCGACCACACAGATCCATTCTCTCACATGTGGGCCTACCAGCTTTTTCCTGCTTGATTTGACGCTGCTAGAATTATTGAGTGTATTTACGTCCGAAACACTGGCTCGTAAGACATATATATACAACCAAAACAGTCAAAGGGTTAATCATTTTATTAAAGAACCCTATACAGTGTTATTAAAAATGGCCTCTAAAGCAAATAATTGTGTCAAAGAGAAGCATTTGACTGGTAAGCAGAAACTTTAATTAGCAAGGAGGCTGGAGACTGGAATTTCAGTAGTTGGTGTTTGTGAGGAGTATGGTATAGAAAAACAGTGTCTGACATTCAAAGGTGCAAGGAAAAGCTTACAGAATATGCTGTGAATTACAGTGTATGCACAACCCTAAAAGATTAAGATAAAATTTGTTCATATTTTTAACCCAGAGGGGTAGCCACCCAGGATAACCCAGTCCACTATCAAAGGCTGTGTCTTATTTCCATTGGGGCCCTTCAATCTTGTCCCCAGGATGCAACCCACACCAGTCAACTAACATCCAGGTACCCACTTGCTAGATGAACAAGGGCAGCAAGCGTAAGGAAACAGGCCCAACATTTCTACTCATATCAGGGACTGAACCACAAGACACTCAGCATTCAAGGCAAGTGCATTGCCAAACAAGCCACAAGGAACCTTATTCCTAAGAGGCATGTGAAAATAGCCCAAACATACAAAGATTGAAGCACTGGAATACTGTGCATCTGTAAGCTCATCTATCCATAAGAAATATTAAGAAAAATTACTGTACTGTACTGTGCTGCACTCTTAACTAGTTTTCTTTTTTAGGTACAGGTTAAGATTGTCTGTTTGCAATTGTTTTGCACAGGTGTATTGTATAGTACCGTAGTGTAAAACTGTACTGTACTCCAGATAATTCTTAGTATGTCTAGTAGTTCATCAAGATGATGGACTAAGTCTTGTTTTATTGGACATTTATCCATGTCTGGTAGTTGAACAATTAAACAGCTACATTCTTTTAATCAAAACTTTCAATAATATAAGGGATTTTCACTAAAGTGGACACCCCTTTTCCCCAAATAATCCCTTTTATGGAGGGATCATGTACAGTGGAACCTCTAATTTCGTTTGCCCTGGTTTTTGTCAAATTCAGTTTCAGACAACTTTTTTTCATCAAAATTTTGTCCCAGTTTTCATTCATAACCTCGGTGTTTGTTGAGTTGACAGTAATTCACCATACCAAAAGTGTCTGCCCATGCCCACACAAAGCATCCATGTACAGTGGAACTTCAAAAATCGAACGTATCACATATCGACCGTTTCGAAAATAAGACCATTTTTTCGGACAAACTGTGTCCCTATTATCGAACGCGCCCCTATTTTCAGACCGCCGGGTACGGGACCTGTCTGCTGGCCCGCTCTGTCCATGTCCCCGCGCAGGCGCCGTGAGCAGTCTAGCTTTGTTTATGCTTGAGTGAACACTAACCTGCAATCTCATTCACACATTTTACGATTATTTAATTGTGTTTAGCGCTTGTGGGGCTGTGAAATGAGCTGCCATGGGCCCAAAGAAACTTGCTAGCGGTACCCCTGTGGTAAAGAAAGTGAGAAACACCAGAGATGTGAAGAAGGGAATAATACAGAAGTATGAGACTGGAGTGAGACTTGTTGAGCTTGCCAGGATGTACAGAGGACTGTGGACAGTTATTTTGTGAGACAGAAACAGACGACTGTGGACAGTTATTTTGGGAGACAGAAACAGACGACTGTGGAGTTATTTTGTGAGAAACAGATGATTGTGGACAGTTATTTTGTGGGACAGACAACTGTGGACAGTTATTTTGTGAGAGACAACTGTGGACAGTTATTTTGTGAGACAAATAGATGACTGTGGAGTTATTTTGTGAGACAAACAGACGATTATGGACAGTTATTTTGTGAGACAGAAACAGACGACTGTGGACAGTTATTTTGTGAGACAGAAACAGAGGACTGTAGACAGTTATTTTGTGAGACTGGGGTCCAATGACTCAAGCTGGTCCTAGTGGCATTAAAATACAGAGAAGGGAAGCAACCCCAGAGAGGGCTTTGATACCGGAAGTCCTCATGGAGGGGGATTCTCCTTCCAAACAATTACCCCAACTCCCTCTCTCCTCCTCCCTATCTTCCAGATGCCATCACCAATCTTCAATAAAGGTAAGTAAAAATGTTATTTTATATTACTATACATAATTAAAGACTACAGCATTTCTTGTGTGTATGTAAAACTGTAATTAATCTCTATAAAATGTTTTTTTTTTGTAAATATTTTTGGGTTTCTGGAATGGATTAATTGTATTTCCATTATTTCTTATGGGAAATATTGCTTCAAATTTCAGACTTTTCAAATTTAGAACTAGCTCCTGGAACGGATTAAGTTCGAAATTTGAGGTTCCACTGTATTCTGAGTCAGTCTGGCTGTGTTTCTTGTCGGCAGAGGGTGGTAGTGAGGGTGGTAGTGAGGGTGGTAGTGAGGGTGGTAGTGAGGGTGGTAGTGAGGGTGGTAGTGAGGGTGGTAGTGAGGGTGGTAGTGATGGTGGTAGTGATGGTGGTTGAGGGTGGTAGTGATGGTGGTTGAGGGTGGTAGTGATGGTGGTAGTGATGGTGGTAGTGATGGTGGTAGTGATGGTGGTAGAGGGTGGTAGTGATGGTGGTAGAGGGTGGTAATGATAGTGGTAGAGGGTGGTAATGATTGTGGTAGAGGGTGGTAATGATTGTGGTAGAGGGTGGTAATGATTGTGGTAGAGGGTGGTAATGATTGTGGTAGAGGGTGGTAGTGATTGTGGTAGAGAGTGGTAGTGATTGTGGTAGAGGGTGGTAGTGATGGTGGCAGAGATAACCTCTTCCCTCCTCGCCGTCTTCCATACGCCAACAAGAGTCTTCAATAAAGGTAATGTTAAATGTTCATTTATCCATTTCATTAGTCCTTTATATTTATTTCTCATTGTTTTCTGCAGGTAAATCTATAGTTATTCTCTATAAAATGTATTTTTTGTTAATACTTTCGGGTGTCTGGAACAGGTTAATTGGATTTACACTATTTCTTATGGGAAATATTGCATCAATTTTCGTTGAATTCAGTTTTCGTCAGACTTTCTGGAACGAATTAATGACGAAAACTGAGGTTCCACTGTACATCAATTTGTACAATTTTCATGTAGCCAATGTACATGCACACAATAACAAATAGCAACACATGCTCAAGGCACAGTACTTGCCCCCATCTTGTTCCTCATCCTCATATCGGACATAGACAGGAATATAATACCTTGCAGATGACACCCGAATTTAAATGACAGTATCCTTCATTGAAGACACTGAAAGACTCCAGGTGGACATAAACTAAATCTTTAAATGGGCTGCAGAAAACAATATGAAGTTCACTGATGAGAAATTTCAGTTACTCTGATATGGAAAACATGAGGAAATTTAAACTTCATCGAAGTATAATACAAATTCCAACCACACAACAGAGCAAAAAACCAAAGTCAAAGACCTGAGGGTAATCATGTCAGAGGATCTTACCTTCAAGGACCATAACATTGTATCAATTGCACCTGCTAGAAAAATGATAACGAGACCCTTCAAAACTAGGGATGCCAAGCCCGTGATGACACTTCAGGTCGCTTGTTCTACCTAGGCTGGAATATTACCGCACACTAACAGCACCTTTCAGGGCAGGTGAAATTGCTGTCGTAGAAAATGTACAGAGAATCTTTACGGCAAGCATAACTGCAATAAAACACCTCAATTACTGGGAATGCTTGAAGTTCCTCAACCTGTACTCCCTAGAATGCAGGACGGAGAGATATGTACATGATTATATACACCTAGATAATCCTAGAGGGACGAGTACCAAACTTGCCCACGAAAATCACTCCCTACAAAAGCAAAAGACTTGGCAGACAGTACAATATCCCCCCAATGAAAAGCAGGGGTACCACTAGCATGATAAGAGACAACACAATAAGTGTCAGGGGCCCAAGACTGTTCAACTGCCTCCCAGCATTCATCAGGGGGATTACCAATAACCCCTGGCTGTCTTCAAGCAAGCACTAGACAGGCACCTAGTCAGTACCTGACCAGCCGGGTTGTGGTTTGTATGTTGGATTAATAGTCCAGCAGTAAACGCCTAAATGATCAGGCCCTGATCCACCATGAAGCCTGGTCACAGACTGGGCCGTGGGGGCATTGACCCCCAGAACTCTCTCAAGGTATAGTACAGCATTGTGTGTGTACTTGTGCCATGTGCTTGAAGGTCTCTAGCCTTACTCATAATTACAAGTTAGTCAGGCCAGGCTTGGTCAAGTTGGGTCACAACTTTCAACAGGTTAGATTCTACGAAGGGGTTTGTGGTATAAATCTGTCCACTGGCTGTGAGGTATACATGGACTATGGTCATATGTATTATGTAGATTTAATCAAGGTTAATGTAAGTTAGTTAGTTTAATATGTTTATTATGCACCCCATACCCATCCTGTGGGCGGTAGTCTATACGTAAGGGGATGTAGATGTCAGTTGTGGTAGACCTAAACAAAACATTAAAAAATTGGTAAATGAGTAAAAGTATGACATACTTCCACTGGGTTCTTGAGTGAAGTGTTGAGTCGTTATTTAGGCCTCATACACAATTTAAAATTTTAAAAATGGTTTTATAATATAATCAAAACCACGTGCTAAACCCACTTGGGTCATACAGCACAATGATTTTATAGAGTATATTATACAGAACTTAACCCACGATAGTTAAGGTTGTTATAATAGCACAACGTTGATCATGAGCGCAAGTACCTGGGTGTTAGTGGACTGGTGTGGGTCGCATCCTGGGGACAAAATTAACCTAATTTGCCCAAAATGCTCTGCATAACAAGGAGCTCTCTATATAGTGTCAGTGATGTCTGATAGGTCTGTATAAGTTGCAACCTATATCTCTAGAAATAAAGATAAAGATAAAGATAAAGATAAAGATAAAGATAAAGATAAAGATAAAGATTATTATTATTATGCTTAAGAAGCTTCAATGTTGATGGTGTGGCGTCCTACCTCCAGGACTGGAGTCTGGCTACACAAGACAAGGGGCTCCCAGCCACCTTGAATGTTGCTACTGCTGGAGACCTGATGCCCCTTCTTCTTCAGGCAACCTTTATTATTATATTAAAGAGCGGAGCACTAAACCCGTTTGAGTAACGCAGCGCCTGGGTGGAGTGTGTGCAGGTACTTGCAGTTGTGTTTGACCACAATGATGCCGGCCACAGTGATCCTAAGTGTAATATTAAATTTTTGATGAATCCCTTTGTTACGATGAATTATTTATTTCTTTGAATAACAAAATAAATTATTTTACTTATTTCTGCCTGTTTAAGGTACTTGCAGATGTGTGTTTTACAACAGTGATGCCAGCCACGGTGATCCTAAATATAATATAATCAAATTTTACATAAAAGTCATACCTTACGTCATTATGTACTGGAATGTGATCAAATTAATGAATTCAAAGACAACTTATTAAGAAATGTTCAAGAAATGTCAAAGTATTTTACAGCATTACCACTTGTGTGTGTGTGTGTGTGTGTGTGTGTGTGTGTGTGTGTGTGTGTGTGTGTGTGTGTGTGTGTGTGTGTGTGTGTGTGTGTGTGTGTGTACTCACCTAGTTGTACTCACCTAGTTAAGGTTGCAGGGGTCGAGTCCAAGCTCCTGGCCCCGCTTCTTCACTGGTCGCTACTAGGTCACTCTCCTTGTACCGTGTGTGTGTGTGTGTGTGTGTGTGTACTCACCTATTTGTGGTTGCAGGGGTCGAGTCCTAGCGTGTGTGTGTGTGTGTGTGTGTACTCACCTAATTGTACTCACCTAATTGTGGTTGCAGGGGTCGAGACTCAGCTCCTGGCCCCGCCTCTTCACTAATCGCTACTGGGTCCTCTCTCTGCTTCCTGAGCTTTGTCATACCTCTTCTTAAAACTATGTATGGTTCCTGCCTCCACTACTTCACTTGCTAGGCTATTCCACTTGCTGACAACTCTATGACTGAAGAAATACTTCCTAACGTCCCTGTGACTCGTCTGAGTCTTCAGCTTCCAGTTGTGACCCCTTGTCCCTGTGTCCCCTCTCTGGAACATCCTATCTCTGTCCACCTTGTCTATTCCTCCCAGTATCTTGTATGTCGTTATCATGTCTTCCCTGACCCTTCTGTCCTCCAGTGTCGTCAGTCCGATTTCCCTTAACCTTTCCTCGTACGACATTCCCTTGAGCTCTGGGACTAGCCTTGTTGCAAACCTTTGTACTTTCTCTAACTTCTTGACGTGCTTGACCAGGTGTGGGTTCCAGACTGGTGCTGCATACTCCAGTATGGGCCTAACATACACAGTGTACAGTGTCTTGAACGATTCCTTATTAAGGTATCGGAACGCTATTCTCAGGTTTGCCAGGCGGCCGTATGCTGCAGCAGTTATTTGGTTGATGTGTGCCTCCGGTGATGTGCTCGGTGTTATGGTCACCCCAAGGTCTTTCTCCCTGAGTGAGGTCTGTAGTCTTTGTCCACCTAGCCTATACTCTGTCTGCGGTCTTCTTTGCCCCTCCCCAATCTTCATGACTTTGCATTTGGCTGGATTGAATTCTAGAAGCCAGTTACTGGACCACATGTCCAGCCTGTCCAGGTCTCTTTGCAGTCCTGCCTCATCCTCGTCCGATTTAATTCTTCTCATCAACTTCACGTCATCTGCGAACAGGGACACTTCAGAGTAAGCATAAATTGTGGCATGCTTGTGTCAGAAGCCAGACACAGGTATGGTAGGATTGTGGACAGTGGAGTCAGAGTGCACATGCTGTGGATTCCATCTCACATTGGTCTTCAGATGCATGATAGAACTGATAAATTGGCTAAGCTGTATGCTTTCAAAGAGGGAGTAGATTACAATCTTGGCTTGTCAGGTAGTAGTTTGAGAACAATAATACGAAAAGAACTTCAGCTGAATTTTATGGACTTAAGGCTCAGGGAGATTGACACCAGTGAGTCCATCTATCATCATTCTATCATGCAGGAGGAGCCACATGTCTATGGTGCATCCAACAAAATAAGCAGACTCTTGGATGTCACTACCGCCCGGCTCCGGCTGGGTTACAAGTATCTTTGGCAGGTTAAATCACCACCACCAGATGTAGACCAAACGAAATGTAAACTTTGCCAGATGGATTATTGTCACACCCTGCGTCATTATGTACTGGAGTGCGATAAAATTAATGAATTTAGAAACAACTCACTCAGAAGTGTTCAAGAAATGGCTAAGTATTTTATCCACAGTGGTATATTACAGACCATTCTGGAGAAATACCCTGACTTTGCTAGCTGTAAATAAAGCATTACCACATATGTGCATGTACTCACCTATTTGTACTCACCTATTTGTGGTTGCAGGGGTCGATTCACAGCTCCTGGCCCCGCCTCTTCGCTGATTGCTACTAGGTCCTCTCTCTCCCTGCCCCATGAGCTCTATCATACCTCGCCTTAAAACTATGTATGGTTCCTGCCTCCACCACATCACTTTCTAGGCTATTCCATGGCCTGACTACTCTATGACTGAAGAAATACTTCCTAACATCCCTTTGATTCATCTGAGTCTTCAACTTCCAATTGTGACCTCTTGTGTCTGTGTCCTGTCTCTGGAACATCCCGTCTTTGTCCACCTCGTCTATTCCGCACAGTATTTTATATGTCGTTATCATGTCTCCCCTGACCCTCCTGGCCTCCAGTGTTGTCAGGCCGATTTCCCTCAACCTTTCTTCATAGGACAATCCCCGTAGCTCTGGGACTAGTCTTGTTGCAAACCTTTGCACTTTCTCTAATTTCTTGACGTGCTTGACTAGGTGTGGATTCCAAACTGGTGCTGCATACTCCAGTATGGGCCTGACGTAGATGGTGTACAGAGTCTTAAACGAATCCTTACTGAGGTATCGGAACGCTATCCGTAGGTTTGCCAGGCGCCCGTATGCTGCAGCAGTTATCTGATTGATGTGCGCCTCAGGAGATATGCTCGGTGTTATACTCACCCCCAGATCTTTTTCCTTTAGTGAGGTTTGCAGTCTTTGGCCATCTAAACTATATTGTGTCTGCGGTCTTCTTTGCCCTTCCCCAATCTTCATGACTTTGCATTTGGCAGGGTTAAATTCAAGGAGCCAGTTGCTGGACCAGGCTTGTAGCCTGTCCAGATCTCTTTGTAGTCCTGCCTGATCCTCGTCCGATTCGATTCTTCTCATTAACTTCACATCGTCTGCAAACAAGGACACTTCTGAGTCTATCCCTTCCGTTATGTCGTTCACGTATACCAAGAACAGCACAGGTCCTAGGACTGACCCCTGTGGAACCCCGCTTGTCACAGGCGCCCACTCTGACACCTCGTCGCGTACCATGACTCGTTGTTTCCTCCCTGTCAGATATTCTCTGATCCATTGCAGTGCCTTTCCTGTTATGTGTGCCTGGTCCTCTAGCTTTTGCAGTAACCTCTTGTGAGGAACTGTGTCGAAAGCCTTCTTGCAGTCCAAAAATACGCAGTCGATCCACCCCTCTCTCTCTTGTCTTACTTCTGTCACCTTGTCATAAAACTCTAGTAGGTTTGTGACACAGGATTTTCCT